>NC_134283.1:16406102-16763602 GCF_949628215.1 Phalacrocorax aristotelis
ACCCCTCCCACCTACTAGCAGCAGCAAAATGAGAAGCTGCCGCTCTTCAGCTTGAATAGTTGTGAATAGATTCAGAGAATCTAAGGATGCCTCTAGTAGAGCTACAATGCCCAAATCGTTATAGCTTTGCCTATTACCATGACATATTTTGGAAAATCTCGAGCCCCAGAATATGACAAGTGGAAGAAGGAGATAAATCACAGGGTGCTGCTTATTCTGACACATGGTAGGAGGAAGGAGAGAGAAAATCTGCTTGAGGATGGCAAGGGGGAGTACAGAATATGCAGGACAGCCAGCCACCCCCTTGACAAGCATGCAAGCAAGTTGGCCGCCTGCCCTTCCAGGATCTCCAAACACATCAAAGGCAAGAGGTGGTTACAGGCCACTAAGACTTTTTCCACTCAGAAGACAGCTGATGTTAAAGGGAGGGTTCCCTGCCTCCTAAAAAACCCAAAATATCTTGCTAACACAGACCAGCAACATTTGCTTCAAGTTTTCTGTTCCCTGTAAAACCAGAGAACATATACTTAGCTTTTCTTTTCCACAGACTACACTGAAAATGTCAGAAAACAGGACAAACTAGCTTATAAATAATTGCAAAGCCCCTCCTGAAAAAGGTTGAGAGGGAGGTGGGATGAAAGCTCCCAGCCAGGAAAGCTGGGACCGCCAAGGAGAGCAGAACAGAATAAGGGCAAGGATGGTGTGTGATATCCCAGCTCCCTCTGTATGCAGAAATGAAAGGCATTGAGAAAAATATCAGTGCGGGTTATGGCAGGCATTCCCAGGTGTAGGGAAATCCTCAGGGGAAGAGCACCATCAACAGAAAATACAGCAGACCTGTACAGCTGACGTGGCAGATCCTACAAAAGCTTGTCTGTGGTATCAGAGGATCTTTTGTTCTCTGGCCCCATTCTTTCACCTGGCAGCTTACAGATGAAAGGACCTGAGAGATGTTCCTGTCACGGGAGACTTTTCCTCAAAAGGCTCCTAAAAGGAGGAGGGACCAGGGTAATGCAGTGTCCACTATGGGGGATGCCTGGCAGAAGAAGCTTTACCCTTCTAATAATGACTCTCCTACTACATTTCTGGAAATTCTCCCTAACCCTATCCCTTTGCTACCTGCCGAGTGATAACAAAGCCAACATTGTCCATCAAGTCTCAATCTGAAGTGACTCATTTATTCTCAGTAGCTTTGTGTTCACTTTTTCAGGCTGGCATCCTAAGAAAACGAGGTTTACGTGATCATATTGCCTGTCATATGTCTTAACTGTTTGCACCTTCCTATTAACTTTTGAATCACACCATGCTGGGGATAGAGGCCTCGTAGAGAAATTGAGTTTCTCTTACAGAAATTGAGTTTTTATAAGACTGGCAAACCTACCTTTGATTGGGTAGGACAGAGACCCCAGTTCATGTCTCTGCTGAGAGAAAGGCTAAGAACAAAGTCAGCACTTATCCTGGCTCTTGGGCCTGTCCTAGGCAATCAGCACACGTATGCCACCCTGATGACCAGCACAGCTTGTGCTGCTTCTTGTCCTGCTTGTAGGCAGAAGATGGGAAAGGGAGGTGAGAGTGCTCTATGGAGAATGGGGTTGGGTGAGGGTCTGAGCTGGACCACTACAATAGAGAAACATGACATCATAGCCAGTCTGACCTCATACATAAGAACATTTTTTTTTCCCCTGCCAAATTGCCTGTAACTTCATGATACATCATCAGGGACAAATGCCAGTATTTCTCAAGTACTCACTGAATCCAGTATGTAGCCACACACAAAACAGCAACTAGTCAGATAGTTCATCCATTGTATTTGTTGCTACAGCTTCATCTTCCCTTATGCCTAGGTATGGCAAGAAATAGAAAAGTCACAGAGAAATTCCTTTATCTCCTAATGTCGCCACTTTCTATGTCTGCACATTTAATGCAGGGTTTCTTTAAACAAGTAGAAAGCATGTGATGAATCAAATGTGACTGCTCTGGAAACAATGCTCCCATAAGACTGCAAGGTTTGGCTCTCAAGTGAGTTTGTGACATTGGTAAAAAGCCGCTTTCTGCCCCAAGTGTGCTCTGCAGGGGTGTTTTCCTATATCTACTGACCAAACCATTGATTTTAAGGAAAAGGAACAAAAAAAAATTGTTCCTTTTTCCTGTAGCACCACATGATAAATTTCATTCGCCCCATCCTAACTGCTTCTAGTGACAGTACAGTGTTTGTCTGAATTTTTAACAGATGTTTCTAAGTACTCTTGACCACTTCTCTCTCCTGATGATTTCTGCAGTGGGATGACTGTAGATAGTAATACAAACAAAGCCTGTAAGAGGCTCTTGGGAATAAATCTGTAGACACTGCATCTAGGATGGGTGTGGGTATGGGTCCAAGCCTTATGAAACTTTGTAAATATCCTCCCCAAAGACTAGCAAGCTGGACTGACCCTGCCTGCAGATGTTTTTGAGCTTACCAGCCCCACAGTGAAAAGCAAGACAGCTTACAGATAACTGCAACACTCCTGAAATAGCCCAAGAGCAGGATTTAAACTGGAAGTTATAAAAGCAGGAATATACTGCAGCAGAACAGAATAATGCAAAGGATGATGTGTGATGGTGTAACTCCATTTCAATTCAAAATACCAAACATGCTGCGAAAGGGATCAACCTGGGCTGAGGCAGAATTTCCCAGATGTCAGGTTACCCTTGGGAACAAGCACACTGGATTCAACTGACAGGTGTGAAGGTACTCATGCAGTCAGAACACAAATTGCTTTAAAAAAATAAAATATCTGCTTTCATTTTACAAGAAAATTAATATCTTGTGCTAATGCCTCGCAGGAAGGCAGTGACATCTGCCTGAGTTTGTACACAGCCTCAAACAGTCAGCTAAAACATGAACTGTTGTTGCCATGCTTATGACTGCTAGTTTACATTATCGAAATGTAACCATAGCTATTTTATACCAAAATGAAATCAATTAAAGCTATTGTCAGTGTTTCACAGCAGCTGAAACTGTTTTTTTAAAAGGTCAGTCTACTAGCTAGAGAGTGAAAACATGCAAGGCAGCTGTGCCAGCCCTTAGGATGTGACTGCATGCTGCAGTCTGGTTTTGCATTCCCTTAAATGTCGGGCAAGAAGCAGCAGCGAGGCCTCGGCAGAGCCAGACTGCCCTGCCAGCACAGGGGGACAGATGGGCGGCTCCACTACTGTGGAGGGCCAGGCAAATGGGGCAGCGGGAAGTTGGGGGGCAAGCCCACTCAGGGCCCCCACTACAGCACGCTGCACCTACTTCTTGCTGGGCCAGAGAAAGGGGTGGCTGTAGAGGACACCTCTTTTTTCAACCCCATTCAAGCTTTGTGGTGGCTGTGTCGTCTGCAACAATACTACAGCCCTCACACACACAGAACCACCCATAAAAAACCCCAACCTGAGAACCACTTCCCCTCAGATACCATAGCATAGCTCCAAACGCGTAACAGAACTTTTAATGTGCAAAGAGACTAAACAAAAAGATGCTTGACCTTCTTGCTTTCCCTTGCATACCATTATCCCCAGCGAGACAGCAAATGGAATGATGTGGAGAGCAACAGCTACCATCAAGCAACTTTGGAAGCCAATTTCTACAGTAGTTAAGCAGTTAATGGCATTAATCAGAATGACAACTTATTAAATTCTACATTTATGCTAATTGCATTTCGGCATATCACATGGAGACCTGAGTAGCAGGGCTCGCCAGGAAAAGGTCCCAACATCTTTTAGCTTTGCTGTTCTTTTATTTTTTTTAACACCACATAAAATAGTGTCCACAACAGTTAACACATCAGACAAACGACACTTAAATAAAAAGCTGTAATCACAAATTAATCTCCATCATCCCAAATAGATTAATGAACAAATTGTTTAATTCTTAACCTTTACAAAGCAGGGATTAATCTCTGCAGCTAAATCCAATTGCTGTCTTTATCTTTTTAACAAGAAGTTGACATTTCTTACAGACCTTCCTAAAACACACAACATTTACTGAACAAAGAAAATAGCAGATACCCCTAACTCTCTCCATGCTGCAGGAGCTAGGGTATCTATAGCACAAAAATATAAAGCAACAGATTAGTTTATGACTATGACATGAAAGGACATTATCTGCGTGCGATGAGATGAATCAGGAAAACTGCAGTGTAGCGTAGGCAGGACTTAGAGCAATCTTAGTTTGTAAAGCCTGTGTGGAAAACTTACTATTTTACAAAAAAAATACCTGGCAACTTTTTGGCTCTGGGTTGCATTTAAATTCAACAAGGATGGAAAGAGCAGGGGATTAGATGAACAGCTATGAACTGCACTTTTAATTGCTTTCAAGATGTGAAAAGGAATATCAAGGTGTGCATATGCACATCGTTGGTGCTGCTGTTGGTGCTGCTGTTTAATAGAATTAAATTCTGCACAGAATTTTACCCATTCATTTAGTTCATTCTCTGTCTTCGGGAAAATTAGGTGGGAACGACTCGCTGCAGGATGTTGTGCAAAATGAGTGGTTCACCAATTGAAATAGTACCTCTATTTTGAAAATAAATAATATTGCTTATACACAAGCCCTAACTGTTGGTTTACTGATGTATATGTAAATATAAGTGTATCTGAGTACCTTCTCTTTGTTTGTGCAAAGCCTGCAACACAGAATGTTAAAATATCTCTGGAAAAAATAATTGGCCTTTTTTGTCCCCTTTGGGTACAAATTTCTGTTTTTAAATGAATGTGCAGGTTTCCTATTGCTGCGTGAAGCCTTCATTTCAAAATACTGTCATTGGATAATTCTAGGTTTAATTAAAACAGAATGTTTTATATCACACTCCTGCCCCCCCAGCATGTGTCTTCTTTACCTTAATAAGATTACTGGCCATTAAGAGAAGAAGGAGGTTTGGGTTATTTTGTTTTCTTTTTTTTTTTTTTAAATATAATGAAATAATTCAAAGTTTTACAGCAACTCTCTTTATGGAGTCAACTTATGCAAGCACCAAAGCCTTTCCAGAGAAAAAAAGGATTCTCCCCACCTCCCTTTGGCTTTTTTCCCTACTGAATGCCATCGCCTGCACTCAACCAAAGGAAATGAAAGACAGACTGAGACAACAGCATCACGTGGGTGAAGGTCAGACTGATTTTCAGCTGTGTGGTGTTGTTTTATCACCCTCAGGACAAAAGTTAAGCCCTTCATTTTTTTCATGGCTTCATTTTTTTCATGTTGCTCTGTTAAGAGCAACTTGTTTTTTCCTGAAATTTTGATTGGGCTCCATACCACCAGAATTATCAAGGATAGCCTAATTTAAAACATTTGTAGAGATTATCTTCCTCAGAGTAAAATCCAGAGCAGCCCACACACCACATTTCTATCCATGAGTTTCCTCTATTCCCTATATACAAATAGTGGCTCCTTGAAACTACAGAGGTTTCTACAGTGACATTCTCTGACAGCAAAAGAAGAGTGGGACGCAACTGCTGGCTGTTCAGCAATGATCCTGGGCACAGGGAGGGGGCATTTGCTCTCTCAAAAGGGGCAGGTTCACAAATTACTTTTTCTCCCCATCCTCCTTCCCTCCCTCTCCCCCTGCTTGGAACAGCCAAGCTCTGAGAGCTGTGTCTTCCACCTGTCACTCGGTGATCAGGATATGCATGGCCACTTACTGTGGCAGCTGCTGGAAAAGCAAACAGTTTTGCTAACTCGGATTACACTTTTCCCCACTTCAGTACCACTTGCAAAATCACTCCCCCCAACTTGCTGTAAGGCCCGCTCTCCTCATTTCTCTTTTAATTTAAGACTGATGCTGCCCCAAAGTAATGATGTTATTTTCAATACAGCAAATTTTAGCTAGTCAGGTCTTCAAAACTGAACTGATTAGCATAAAATGAAGCATTTTGTGCGTCATAGATATGTATGTGTATACCTACTTATCAAGAGAAAAAGCATCTTCTCTCTTGTTTGCATTTCTAGGGTTTAAAATGGCAGCCAGAAAACTCAGCATTCTTTCATTTAAGGTATGAGACAAGAAAATCCTACTCACTTTCACTTTCTTTTGTTTTAAATTTTGGGTTAGGAATGCAACAGTGTTGTGACTACCTCCTAAAGATGACAGTTTGGCCTCCATAAAAAGCAAGGAACACTCTATGCTTTATTTATACGTACCAGAGGCACTGGTCAAAATCAAACCCAGTTATGCTGGATACCACTGAAACACCTAATGGAAAGCAATACTTACATGAAATAGCTCTTGTAAAACAAACCACAGCAAGTGCCTGTAATAGAGGAAGCGGTAGAGAAGGGCTGTATGGTGAGATCAAGCAGCTATCCAGGTTGGATCTGGATGCAAATTAAATAATTTGCTAGGTTTTGTGAACAAAGATTTGACTAACACATGTCTTCAGCTAGTCTGAACCTAGCTGAGACTGCTCTGAATCAGCACATGGAAAAGTCTCATTTCTCACAGCACCTCGAGGAGATCTGCAGATGCTGGTCCCATGGGACTGTTCAAGGAAGGCTCTGCATGTGTACAAAGCCCCAAGGAAGAGCCGGCTCTGGGACAATGGACAAAAGAGCAACCGCAGTTGAGATTAAAGAAGAACACACTAACATGGTAAAGTGTAACTTAAATGTATAAACTGTGAAGTGACCCAGTTACATGTGGGGCCAAGAAGGAGCAAATGCCAGCACAGTGTCAGGGAGAAGACTGCTGTGAGCAAGACATGAAATGGTGGCAGTCCAGAAAGGAGGAAGCAAGGAAACAGCCTTCGGGAGGGACCCCACAGGGATACTGGCACAGACAACAGGAAGAGGGAAGGAAAGAGAACGGTCACCCTGAGGATACAACCAGAAGCACTCACAAAAGCAAAATCCCATACGATACAGAGACAAGCTGAGTATCAATGTAAATGCTAAAAAAACTGTCCTAGAGGCATGTTGAATTTTTGGCTGGTTTGGGCTTGGCTGGTTACTACAGTTTATTGATGCAGATTGAAAAATGTAATTCAAATCTGCTTAGCCTACTCTTGGAGTCCAGTAAATCACCTACATTCAGTTTTGCTCAGAGAAAATGAACACAGGTGTATATATTTATATTTCTGTAGACAGCAAGGTCATAAAGGGAATTTATTCTACTTCTGTCTTTCCAAATTTTCTAATGAATAATTAGTAGATGTAGATTTCTAAAATGACCATTTAATATAAATTATATCAAATCTCATTTATTTTAAGAGATATCATTAGTATAAAGTCTGCATGAGTGAACTGAGTTCACTGCAGAGGAAATGACTGGGAATTATGTTCAAAAACCTATTCAAATGTTTAATGTAACAGATTCCCTGGAGAAGAGAAAAGCAATGGGCTTCTTCAGCCTTTCCTTATGTCCTCCTCAGCAAGGCTAACAGTAACTGATTAGCAACATAAGGAGGAGCCAAGAAGTCTTTCACAATTACTCTGAGAAATATTTTTCAAGGAATCCTAAAGAAAAGATGGACTCACATGCCAAAAAAATACTGCCATCAGGAGGAAGCTCACCCCCACAGTTACAGTTGTCACCAGCAACAAAACCCACCTGGATTCAAGACCATGGCTTTTCCACCAGTTTCATGCATGTCATTAGCCAAATTGATGAAGCCACAATTACAGTAATTTTCATCCGAAGTAACTCAGACTGTTAAGGGGGAAGGTCTTGAATTCTACCCCAAACCCTGACCTTATCCCCTTATGTTGACATAAGGCTTGTCCTGCTCCATTGGGCACCAGATCCAGAAGCTGCACAGACTGAAAATTAATCCTTTTAATTGCCAGCAATGGCAGGTCCTGAAGACAATACAAACCTTGTACCAGCATAAGGTAGAAGATGGAAGGATGGATTGGAACTCCTTCCAATAACAGCCAAAACTTAAGCTGGATTAGAGTGGCTTCTTCTTAATTCCATGATGATAAAAATAAGAATATACTTCCTTGTGTCAGAAAGGAGCTGCTAGTCCAGATGTTTAAAAATTACAAAGTGCTCAAATGCCCTAGCAAGTATTTAACACGAACAGGCCAAGTGCCTTGAAAACCCAAAATCAATTTTTTCATTAAGACAATGAAAGCTTGTTGTAATAAGCAAGAAGTTTGAATAACATTACCTATATTTAATACAGATTACTTAAATTTCTACTTAATACATTTTCAACAATTTGGAATTGAATATGAAAATATGAAATCTATTTTTTAAATCCACCTTACTATTAAAACCATCTATTAAAATTATTTAAATGAAACAGCATTCAAAAGATACATACTTGTTTCCAAAGCTTTGTAGGAAGTCAGATGCTGCTTAGACCTCTGGTGGGGGTCTTCTGATGTGCAAACCCCACTTGGTGAGAAACAGCTCTCCAGCAGGTGCAGGGAAAATATTTCCTTTTTTCAATTTAGTTGACTGGTTCAGTCCAATAACAAGATTTTTCAGAACAGATAAACTATTTGGCAGACAATTGCTAATTTGCTTCTTGCCAGCCCAGAGTAAAGAAAGGTGTGAGGCCCCTACAAAGAATGCAGGCACCTGGTCGAGGTTGTCCATATGAGGGAGGCCATGTACCTCGATGGATCCATCCTGCTCACAAGGGACCGCTGTGCTGCATGAGTGCAGGCTATGGCCAGCAAGGAGGACACCAAGCAGCCCTCCCTCAAGTTGGCACTTGAGGCAAGCTGAGCCCTGGGCTCCTGGACCTAGAGGCCATGTGGAGATGCTCCAGTGAGTGCTCCCAAAGCTAGCCAGCTGAAGAGGACCAACCCATGCTGGCACATTTCCCTAAAGCCAGCCAGCACCAGGGGGTGGAGGCTGCTTTCTGGCTTCCCCAAGCCTGGGGCACAGTTAATGACATGCCAGCTGTATCTGCAGACAAGCCAAGTTTAATGAGGTTACTACAAAAGCATTCAAATATGCACTACAGAACTTCTGTGGGGATTTTTTCTGGAGCTTGTTTTAAAAAAATGAAAGATTGGGGTTCTTTACAATGTTTGTACATACACTTCCTTTATTTTTCATTGATTTTTAAAAAATATATTCTACAAATTCAAAGAAATCAACATTAGAAAGACTTTTTCAATCCCACTACTTCCAACAGCAAAATTGTTGTGTGATGAGTGCTTGAAATGCACTGCTGGTTGCTTTTTTCTTAATAAACATTGAAGTCTTAATTGTTTTTTTCCTTCATAGCCAGACACCATCTTTCTGTCTGCCAGGTCTTTACACCAGGACAAGTACTATCCCTCGCCTCCTGCTCGGCAACCAGGACAGACACACAAACATGACCACACTTCTAGCACTAGTGATGAAGGAGACACCTTACCCACTCGCTATCCTATCAGCCATGCTTTACCACGTGCCTCAGTCTCTCACTCTGGGTCAAGATACAGGAGGTATCAGTAACAGGATTGCAAATATGGATTTGGAGACAGCAGAGAGAGCAGCAAAAGGAGCCTGCTCAAGCACGAGTGGGTGGAGAAGGTGAAAAAGGGGTAATTGTTCACTATCTCTTCCATCAGAGGAACCAAAGAAGGTGACAAAGCTCAAGTGAACAAAAGGGGATATTTTTTCCCAAAGCATAACTGAACTCTGGGGTCCCCACCATGGCAAAAGCTAAATGCATACCTTGCTTCATCAAGAAACTTGAAAACAGAAATTAATGGAAGAAGATTATCTGAGGAATTTAAATAAAAAGCACCAAGAATTTCCCAAATAAGTTTGCTGACAGCTAGGAGAATATTCTGGGGAAACAGCACTATGGGACCATCAGGCTGGCCCAGTACAACCATCCTTATACGAAGGCTACTTACCCAATGGTCTGCTAAGGGATAGGGGAAGAAATCAGGGGGGAAAAAGATGACTTTCAATGCACCTCTTTTTCACTGCTCACATCTGCAGTCTGAAGATCTTGACAGCTCTGAATCCACCAAGGCTGTTGATACGACCAACACAGTTTTGTCCCTCAACAACCCACACAAAGGCAATGCATGCCCTTCAGCAGCACCCTAGCCACAATCTATGCTCTTGGACATCTGAACAGGACAACCCCAGCACATTTTCCACTGAGCTCTCTAAGGCATTATTAAAGGCCACTTTATAACAAGTATGCATCTGTCGTAGTCTCCAGGCTATCCACACTGCATTTCTGAATTGAGTTTCACATACTAGGTTTTTTCTACAACCTCCTGAATGCTGGGACCTGCTTAGGGCAGCAGCAATCCTCCTTCCTGTGGGCATGGCTGCCCTTGCAGCACTCAACAGGTTCCAGCCCTGGAAGGAGCCTTTCCACTGCAACCCCTCACTCCTCTTTTTCAAAAAAAAAAAAAATTTATTATTTACTTAGATTTCTATAATGCCAAGAAACAAACCTGCCCTACACAGACCCACACTCCCTCTGCTGTAAGGTGGCAATGGATTATCCTTTGCAAACAGAAATCTGAAGTGGGGGGAGAAGGGGAGGTGGAACTCGGGCACCCCCAGTACCCCAGAAGGGTTGCGTGCACCCATGGGTTGGTACAGGGGGGAGTCGAACAGGCTGCAGTTCCCAAACACAGGTCCTGCCACATGCAGCAGCTCTCATGGCCTTTGTTCATCTCCCCATTTCTGATGCAGCAACATATCAGGTGAGAGTGGCTTTTCAGACAGCCAGGTGCCAAACTGCTCAAGACTTCAAAAGGACATAAGCTTTCTTTAAGAGGCCTCGTTTAAAACATGCATCTACTTTCTCTTCTATCCACTTTCAAATATACCTGTGCTTACTTTGCAGGATACGTTTTGAACTAGATAAAAGAAGAAAAAAGAACTCAGTTAAAGTAGCAAGAATGAAACAGTCCCTTGCCGATACAAGTATGCTAACATGTCACCCTCAGCTCCTCACTGGGCCTTATGTTTAAAAATGTCAGGGAAAACCTTCCTGTGTGAAAAACATACGCTGCTTAAGGAACGACTTTGTCATTGCTAAATGTTTGTGCAGCCTCAGAATGCATAGCCAGGCATTCCATGATGACTGCTGGCTACATGGAGACTGAGAAAGGGGTAGAGATAGCTCATTACCTCCCCTCCTACCAGGGATGTTGGTTATATGCAACCAAACTGCCCGCAGCCATGCTGGCAGCGCTCCTATCTGCACATGCAGTGCCTGGTGCTGCCTCCCTTGCCACCGTCCCCAGAGGGACCCGGCACAAAGGTAGCAGTGGTGATTTGAGGGGGTGGTGGCTGGTGCACTGGAACGCTCTTATCTGTGAGCACACTGCCCGGCTCCTTGCACAGGCTCCTGCGCAGCTGGGGATCTGCCATGGGATCACTGCCATGTCCTCACTGAGGGAGACCCTCCGTGAGGCCACAAAGCAAATCCTGAGCTGGTTGTTTATGGTGAGCAAGCATTGTTTTAAATTCACATATCCCCTCCCCCGCAAACTCTTAGAGGCACCATCATGCCTGCAGAATCCAAGAGACAGCCAGAGAAAAAATTTCTGTGGCTCAGCCCCCGCTAATGCCTCCCCGAGCGGAAGGGCTGAGCGCAGGGCCATGTGCCCCAGCCGGAGCAGAGCAGCCCAGGGGTCTCACCTACCTTCACCTGCTGGATGACCCTCCGATCTGCCGGATAAGCAACACTGTTAGGGAGCATAACACTTTGAACAACTTTCACAAACATATGCAATACATTAAAAGCTACACTAAAAGCATCTTCGCAGGTAGCCACCACTCATGCCAAACACCTTGCGTGGGTGCAGAGCTAGTGCTAGCAGCCAGTGCACAGGGCAGTGCCGGAGCTCTCGCTGGCCTGTGGCAAGCAGCAGCTCAGGAAACACGATGCACTGTGAAACCACCATATCGGCAAAGGTTACCATATGCCTTGCCATTAAATTTGCAACTGCGCTTCTGTTTACCTTCAGATCCAAATTCAGATATGGTAATATGCTTTATATTCTACATGATAAGTATGTTTTTCACTGAGCACCTGTGTAGAAAGCCAGGCAGCCCAGCACCTTATCAGCACATTAATTTTCTGGTATGTATAGGCAGAAGTCCTGGAAAGAGCCTCCTCGCAGGCTGGGTGGGAACCACCAGGTAAACTCAAACATCACCTGCATGACAGCCATCAGGGGAGCTGGAGCCCAGACCATCCAGCCAAGTGTGCCCCTGCAAGAATCTGGGGTTTCAGGGCTCTTGGCACCAATGGGCACAAATATTGATTACAGAGAGACGTGGGAAGCGCCTGGGCACCACGACCAAGGTGGTTGCCCAAGCCCTCAGGAGCCCTGCTGCCCCTGCACCTGGAGGGGGGATGCCTGGGGCAAACTAAGGAGAGGAGCCTGCACTTAGAGCCCTCCAAGTGATTGACAATAAAAACACTGCCCCGGTGCCCATTTTCAGATCTAGACAGTGAGAACTGAGGTCTCCAGGGAAAATCCATGTTTTTACAGTTTGTGATATTGCTGAGCTTTTCTGGCGCCAATTTTAAAACACTGCTACAACCTCTGGAAAGAAGGAAAACTGTGTTTCAGCATAACAATGTAGACAATAAAAAAAGGAAACTTGTTATTTTTTTTAGCTTGAAACACTAGTCAGGTTAAGAGAAAGGAGCAGAATTCTGGCAAGAACAAGAGCACTCAGACTGAGCCATAACACAGTAATTAGGGCCAGTAGGTCATTAGAGCCACAGCTGTATAAACTAGGTGTATAATTAAGTTTCCACTCCGCTTTTTCACAACTGTATTTCAGTTTATTTTGTGGAGGATGATCAGTAATTCATTAATTTGAAGAAACAACAACAGCAGCAGCAAAAAGACAGAAAATCTCTCACTTGCCAATCAGGTGCAACAAAAGATTACGATTTTGGGGAGGGCTAATTTTGGAAATACATGCAAGTCTCTCTTTGTCAGTGGGAAATACAAAGTGCCACCTGACAAAAACATTCATGAGACGTCATTTGTTGACAAGCTGCCATGGTTTTCTGGATAAGCATCCCGCATATACAGCTGCATGGCAATTATAATTCTCGTAGCAGGTGAAATACAAGAAAATGCAAAAATATACACTAGCATGAAACAGTTATAATACCTAATTTCAAATGTAAGCCTAGTGTACAAGTTACAGGGCATTTAAAAGGAGCAACTGCAAGACTTTAATTATAAACTAGTTCCTACCGTACAGTAGTTTAGAAAAATCAGCTGCTTCCAAGCTGGCAATATCCATATATAGCTCTGCTGCTGTTTGAAACAGACAACCTGTAAAGTTATCAACAACAGAAGAGGACCTCATGAAATGCTCAGAGACCCCACCGTAACCTACTTCTGTCCACTTCATTGATGCACTAATTTGCTTTAAAACACTCTACATTCAGTTGAGAAACTGAGGAAAAAAGTTTACACGGAGATATTCTGACCCATGGGAGGAAAGGGGTGATATGGGTGGAAGAAGCAAAACCAACACAATAAAATACTGGAGCTAAACCCACACTAATGCAGGTGGATTAAAACACACGAGCAAAATGGCAAATCTCGTGGCTCTTTAGCCACTTTTCATCAGACAACAAACAACTCGGCATCAGCCACCAGACAATGATATATTGCAGAATAGTTGCTTGATGTATGCAGCCTCTGGGGCTGGCTGGAGGACACAGTGATTTGTAAATCCATGTGCAATTCTTTACTCTTGTCACTAATGCTATAAGATAGCATCACGCTATCACACCTACACTGTAATAGCAGTGTGCAAAAAAAAGATATGAAAAAGACTGCACATGATGCTGATGGCAATTACTTAGTCTTCTCTAGTTATGGGGACATGTGATACAGTGAGTTTTGAATTCATTTTAAAAGCTTAACACATCCAGCATATACACTAGGTGGGTGTGCTTGTTCTTGGAGTATTTTTCAAGATGCTCGCTAGTTGTTTAAGGCATAATTTCCAGGACTGCTACAGGAGAGCTCATTTGTGGGGGCAAGCTGGGAGACAAGGGAAGACATGAGCTGGTAAGGAAATGTGATGTTCTTTCAACACAAGCTGCCCCTGTTTAGACCCTTTTCAGATTCCTGTAGACACTGGAAACCTACACCCTGCAATCACAGACATCAGTCATGAGCAAAAGGTATAAAAGGCACCTAATTCTGTCAGAAGGAGAACATCTCTGCTACACTGACATCAAAAGGAATGCCACACACTAATGCTACCAGAGATGTCTAAATTTCAGCAGTGTTTTGTCCTCAAAGAAACAAGCCTGAAATACATGAAAAAGCAAGGGGGGGAATGGCTGTTTGTTACCTCCTTACATGTCAAAGCAGCTGCGTTCAAACAGTATTATAACTTCAGAGCGCCGTAATGAATTTCTGAGGGACTTCAGTGAAATAGATGGTTTATCCTATACTTTGGAGTGATCTCTTGTAATCCTGCAACACTCCTGAGCTACAGTACCTTCCTAACTTCAGTATCCCAAAGGAAGTCATTAGTTATCTTGAACTATCAGCCTGGCTATATTATCGCTACAAATATTACCTGTATTGATCTGGAGCCATGTAGACACGACTGAAAACCCTGCTTCAGATTAAGACATGAAAACCTAGCTTGCCAAGAGGTCAGGCACTGCATTACAACCTCAGATGTGTCAGGCAGGTATTATAGGCAAAAGGAGTGCAGACCACACAGTGAACCAGACCCAAGCAGACACCTGGGGTAAAAATAGCCTTCCTTTTGGTGGGGCTGACCCCCAGCACCATGTGTACGAGCACAACTTAGGAGGCAGGGCAGTGATAGAGCAGTAGCCGCCCAGGGACAGCCGCTGGAAACAAGCCCTACAGCTGTGCGGCTGCCCACCCACCCTGGCAGGATCCTGTCTGTCCTGCTCCCCATGTGGGATGGCATCAGGAATAACTTGTCCCTGCAACTGCTTCTTTGGAAAGGACCAATGTCCACATGAGCTGTGAACCTCACCTTCCAGTTTGGAAAACAAGGATTCTTCCAGTCAATGGCATTTTCTTGCTTACTACCCTGCAGTAGAGCATGAATGTCATCTGCAGAAGTCTCAGACCAACAACGTGGTTGTCAGCTGGACAAGAAATGACCCTGCAAGAAGTAGCCTTTCAATTTTATGTACTTTAAAGTTTGCAGCCTACATAGTGTTTAAACTAGAGCACAAAGCAAGGACCCCTGGGGGCAGGCGTAGGACTGCAATCCCTATCCACCTGCAGGCTGGGGGAAAGCTCCAGCGTCCCTCTGCCCTTCCTCCCACCAAGCAGATAGTAACAAGGGCAGGGGGACCCCATCTCTGCAGACCAGAGTAAGACAGGGGAGGATGTTCTCAGGGTGTGACTCAGACTGAGCCAAAGGCCCTGCCTGACCCTCCCTCCCTTGCTGTACTGTTGCCGTATTTTTTCTTGGCTGATCATCATTTTACTTATTCCCAAAAAGAAGAGTAGAAAACATGGACTAATTACCAAACAAATTAAGTGGCCAGGGAGGAATATGCACTCAGGGAGAAGAGAATGGGATACTGCTGCACCAGAGGAGAAACTGACCCTTCTGCCCTCTGCCAACCTTGACCTATCCATCTGCCATAATAGTAACCGCCTAAAAATATTTTAGATAAGTGCGGAGGAAAAAAGTGATGGCAGAGTATTCAAGGAAGGTGAAGGATGAGAATCTCTGATTTAAATACATATGAACATATTCTACGCTCCCCTTCCTAAGATTTTATTTAATCTTTGGTAAAATCTGCAATTTACCCCTGTAAATCAGCTTAGCATGCTCTGCAGAATACCTGCTGCTACCGCTGCCCATGCAAAGGCAGTCATGTAAAAGCAAGATACGTTGCAATTGTTCACACCAATGCTCTGAGTTTGTTCTTACTTTACAGAAAGTAAAATCAAGATCAGAGTAGGCTAATGCTGTCTTCACTTCCATAAAATTTAAAAGATGATGCAATAATAACCTAGGGAGAACGGTGTATTTTTAGGGTGGGATTACAAAACTCGCACTATGAATTTTAATCTCCAAAATCACCATGTTTTTTAATGGGGTTCAGAGGCCTTTCTTCCTGGGCATTTTGCACACGCCAGTCATTTAACTTTTTTAATCTTCCTACATTTGGAGAGAGAGGGAAAAATACCCCGCCTGAAACTTTTAGCATTAAAAAAAACCCACAACATTTTTGTCTAACATAATTACTGACAGATTCCAATTGGAAAGCTGTTGCTTTTATTTTAATTTTATTAAAGGAGTGAACAAAGGCTACCCAAGGCACCACAATAAAATTACATTAACTGTAAAATTACATTATTAATTCTTTAATCTCACTTGAGGCCTCAAGCTGTTGCTATGTCCAATTACCCAGCTAACCACCTGTCAGAACTGTAAAGCTAGTTTAACATTACCTCCAGGACAGTTGTGTGCCCTGTGTTCAGTCAGGTCTGCCAGTGAATCGAAGTCCTGCTGACAGTTATCGCAGGTGTAAATTGACTCATCCTCCATGTCTTCATCTTCCTCATTTCTCTCTTCCTGGCTTGTCACACTGTGCCTCTCTTCCAGGGCCCGGCTGTCCTTTGCTTCACTTTCCAGCTCTCCTCCCAGGCCACCTGCCAACAGCAAGCACATCCTCTAAGTTTGAAAGGTCTAAAAAATAAGAGCTTTAAGAAGGATGTTGCACTTATTAAGATACATTTAATTACAGCCCTCTCACATTATTCCTGACACCTTTCATTATATTAATGTGGTTTTTATATCATGCGGTGCAACAATTCTCAACCGTATTCTCTGCTGCTTAGTGTGAATCCTGCAAACACTCTTTTCTAATCTTCTCCGGTGCACGTATAGCGGGAGCCTCTAACTCTCTGTCATATAAAGTTGTTAGTGTTTTATCACTTAACCATATTCTCAAAGCTTTAAAAGTTGGCAAGATTAATTACAGCCCACAAAGAAAAGGCATGTGCTGAATTTTAATTCTCAATGATCTCCTCTCCCCGCCACCTCCAAGCCCCAATATTAGTAAAAACAAGAAAAAAATATTATCTAGCTGAAGACCCCCAAAGCACACGTATACCACAGGACGTGAGAGGTCTCGCTGAACTAACGAGAGGCACTCAGCTGGGCAGATGAGCCTTGCATTGTGCAGACCTAGCTGGGAGACAAGAGCATTGCATCTGACCTTCAGGTCTCTCAGGTATTTTTTACCTTCGTCTGTGACTGGAGTGTGGGCTAGCACAAACATCTTTGCCAAAAAACCCACAGATTTTCATGCACATTAGTGTGCAAGGATACTGAGCTCTCTGGCAGCTCCAGAAACCCCCCAGTGCAGGGAGGCCATGCACCCTGGGGCTGTGCAGGTGGCAGCTCCACACACAGGGCAGCTGGCTCTCAGCAGGCAGTGGGGGTAGGAGATATAGGCAGCCGGCCACAGTCAGACCCCTCAGCATGCACTCAGCAGCCTGTCATAAGAGGTGGCCTTGCAGCCACGTCCTCATGAGTCTAGGACACTCCCTGGCCATGGCAGCCACCTAGACATGCCTGAAGCCAGTTGTGCTCAATGGCTCCATGGAGCACTGTGGCCTGCCCACACTTGGGCTCTCTGAAGAGGCAGCAGAGGTGAGAAGGCCCTCCTAAGTCCCTGATGCCCTCTCTGCAGGGGAAGCACCCATTAGATACGCTGACCATGCCAACCAGGCTTTGGTGACCAACTGAAACAGATGCCTGCACCTCTTCCGCACACATGTCCCACCAACATGAGTGATACAGTCACAGACGCTACACCTGCACCATTTCACCTGCCTCCATGAGCACTCACACACTCTGAATACACCCTGTTGGTAAGATGGGAACATTTGAGAAATCATCCAGCAAAGTGAAATGGGACCACAGGCTCTTCCAGCAGAAGAGGTCCTCCCACACCATGCTCCAGCTGACCCCAAAAGCCCAGGAGCTGCTCAAGCCAGGCAGAAGGGAGATGCCACCTTTTTGGTTCAGGATGCATTTGGGTTTTAAGCCATTAAGGAAATGCCAGCAAACAGAAAGATGAATTGTGTCTAAAATTAGATCAGTGCCAAAAATACTAAGGACAACCAATGCTGAGAACATGCAACAAAGCTGAAAAATAAAATTTATTAAAGACAAAAACTGGTTACCACAAGCACTGCAATTCAGTCGCACATGTTGGTGGGGCTCTGCTACCACTATCCAGCCAGAGCACATTTTATACCATCTTCTGCACTGTGCATGATAACATAAATCAGCCAGTGTAAAATACTCCACAGTTTTCCATGGAGCACTCGTAACATGACATACCCTTCAAATTGCAATGGAAACATTAAAAATCAATGCCTGCTTGTGGTGTATCACAGCATCCCTCATAGCAATTAACTGATCTGCACATTTTCAGGTTCCTTTACTGTTAAATTATACGTATCTTTCTACTACAAAATTTCCATTAAGGGCTAGATATAATGTTCATCTTAACAAATCAGATATGCCACTTACACAGTGGTAATGAATTTAAGGATTTGGTTATAACAAGTATCACTCACTAAGCTCTCCATATTGTAAGTCATCATCTGTACTATGTTTATTCAATAAAATGCTGTTTGGTGAACCTCATCCTTTACAGGCTCTTCCTTAAATAAAAATGTATTGCAATGAAAAAAACATGTTTCTGGTTCTCTTTATACTACTACTTCACCAAATAAGTTACATTTGAAGCTATGTTAAGCTTTGCTTTACTTCACACATAATTTAATGTACGTATTCAAATTACCAGTTCCATTTTGTCACATTTACTTGGACCACCTTTTACAGCCTCTCATCCCAGACTGCAATCACAAACATTTTAGCTCATTCCATGTTTTTAAAGCTTGTATGTCCTGCAGACTTGGTAGTTAATAAATCAGAATGTCAACTCTGGTTTTATAAGACAGAAACCGATAAAAATAGCCGAAGTATATAAATCTAACCTAAAGAACTGCCACCTGCTTCCATGCCGCCTGTTGACAGAGACCTCAGAGAAGCCCTTCTGAACTTACTTTGCCACATCCTGAAGAAGAAAGTTTTTAGGCAACTTCAGGGAGGTTCAAGGGACCTTCCCTAATGTTTTTAGCAGAAATATTGTCTTTTGACAGTTAACCTAAAGACCAGCTGATCTGGTGAGTACACTGCGACAAATTAATCCTTGATTTTACTCCAACAATTCATGACTACACCAGGGATAAAGCTGTTTGACCAAGTCCAACAATAACAAATAATTTAGCACACTGCTTTAGGAAAAATAAATTGTACAATGTGAGATAAGGAAATAGATTCCCGACTGCAAAGCAAAATTCCAGAAACATTTTTTAATTCCCTGTTGAATGGGAAATCTGATCCTCTAGGCAACTTTTCAAAAGCGTCGTTGCTTGACAGAATCGTATGTCAAATAACAAAACACTGAATCTTGCATAAATTATTTAGCAAATGCAACATTGCTTTAAAATTAGACCTTTTTTCCTGTTTCCAGCTAATTGAAGGAATTTTACATGTCTACCACACCTCAGTGTTACTGTCCTTTGAATAACAGAGTCTTCAGATTCCTCTGCCAAGTCACATGCTTGGTGTTTGCCTTGTAGAAACCAAACACCACCGAGAAAAAATCTGGGGTGTTTCCTGGGTTTTTTTGACCTTTCCCTCTACTATTTTGACCACGAGCTGCCAGCAGGGGGTGCGGGCGGCCCTGGGGAGACGCTAGCTGCTTGCCCAGGGGAGCCAGGGCAGTGATGGGAATGGGTGGTCCATCCAGCATGGAAAAGCTTCAAAAGCAGCCCAGCTGCTCACACGATGAGCTAAGGTTCCCTGACGAGGACAGCAGGCCGCGAGCATTCCTCAGGAATTCATTTCTGAGGAGTTTTGCTGTAACACACCAATTTAACCTGCAATTTTCCTGCTGGCAAGAACTGCAGGAGCATCCAGCCCCAGCACAGCCGGGCAGGATGGGTGCACACAGGCATGAGCACACTGCCAAAAGGTTTTGGGTCACCATGGGAGGTCAAGGCACTGCTGGCACCACAAGCAGGTATGATTTTGGAGCTGGGCCTGGCTCTGAGGGGACATGTCCATGCACTACCACACAAAAGGGCTTCTTGGTGGCCAGAGCCAATGGCAACTTCTGAAGTCTCCAAAGATCAGTGACTACCTTGTAGCATCAAGTACAGATATCTGTTTTAACTGACACAGCTAATTTTTAAGACAGCCTTGGAGATCAGTGAACTTAATTCAATAGTAAGTACTTTCTATCTAGATTGCTAAAAAAGATATAACAAAAATAACTGACCTGCAAGGGAATGCCTCTGTGAAGGTGGCACAGCACCAGGGGTACTCAACTCCCAGCCAGCACCAGGACATTTGTGCACAGCACAAGGGTATGGCCACACATCAACAGAAGGGAGCTGCTGGCACCATGTCTTAGAATAAATGATCGCTAATTAATTCAAAAGGGAGGGGGAAAAAAGCCCCTGCATTTCACAAAAATGGTATTAGTAATTTTTAAATTAACCTGCCATCTCTAATGATGGCTTTAATAATTTTCTTGCATGAGTAAGAGAGGATACAATTTGAGATAAGCCTTGAAAGTATACCTTGCTCTACCTGAAATATCAGGAAATAAGGTTGGGGGCTTTTTATTTTTCTTTTTTTCCCCTCCCCCTTTCTTTTTCCCCTGTAGCACAGTGGAAGGCCTGCAGGGCTTTACATAAGAAGAATATTTTACCCTATGACCTAAACAATCTGGCCAACAGTCAAGAATATGTTATTGTAATTGCCACTAAAGTTAATGCCATTAATGCCTCTTGGTTCTTCTATAAAAGCCAGCTTATGCTCTAGAAAGTTACTATTTCAAAGGGGACATACGAAAAACTGGGAGTGTTCCTGCCTGGCCTGGTGGTCCAAGGAATGTGGCAAACTTGGCAAAGATGGAAAAGAGAATCCCCAAAGGTCTGGCTTGGAAGTTGCAGTCAGTAGAAGTGCCTTCTGAGCTGTGTTCAAAACAGTTCTCTTACAGGAACAACATGCTCCTAAAGCCAAATACCTGAAAACAGCTTACATGTACTATGTTCGACTGAGGCCTCACTGAAGTGAAGAGCAAATTTCCACGTGCATCAGTCTGACCAGTATTTATGGCACTGCTGCCAGGCTGGGGTTGTGCTTGGTGCAGCAGAGCCTCAGCCCTGGACTGTGCTGCCAGCCCAGCTGCAATGGCAGCAGCAAACTGCTTTGGAGACTTCAGTTAGCGATGCAGGTCTGAAAACACAAGAAGGTCAGGGCCACACTTGAAGTGATGCTGATGCTTGCCTACAATTTCCACTAAGAGGCATGGGAATGGCTAACATGGTACAACACGTGGGCCAGAGAAATTAGAAAAGGAACAAACCTCTTAGCTTATTTTTTCAGTTGTTGAATCGAATACAGACAGTTTAGACTTTTTACCTTATCAGCACAATACAGGGCAAGCAGGCCTTTCTGTCTTTGTGCCAGTAAATTTTCTGGGGCTTTTCTTTAATTTTGGGGTTTTTTTTTAAGCCTGAGGACTTTTTAAATCTGGGATTTATTTTAAATCTAGGATTGTTCTTTGGAACATACTGTTTAGTGCAGGGTCATGTCTGGCTTTAAAAACCTCCAGTTACGGGGCTTCAATCACGAGTATACACTGATTCAGTGCTAGACAGCACTCCCCATCACAGCGAGTTTACCACATGGAGCTACAGCTGCAATCTACAGAGTGCCCAAAGTTATGCTGTGCAAATCATTACCTAAGCACGTACACACACATGCACACACACTGTTGAGGTCTGAGAGCTGGAAGGCAAAAGATAAAGTGAAGAGGGGGGAAAGAGGCACCTCTTCATTCCTCTGCCTTGGTCCAAAGAAAGAACAATTGAAGGTCTCACAAAGGGCTATGATAGCTCCTAGAAATTTTCCAGAGATGCAGGACAAGTGATAAAAGTAAATGACAGTGAAGAAATAAAAGGAATGACAGGTGCTGGCACACAACTGACATGTCTCCTGGGATGTGGCAGAGCCCTGAGGCACCTGCCCAGGGGTGCACCCACCCAGGGGTGATGCCTTCCTGCCCCACGGCCATAGGGCTGCCGCTCAGCTCGCCGCTGCCACTCAGCTCCCCAGCAAGACAAAAAGAAAGGAAATTTCATCTATAATTTGGAAGTGAGAACAAAAGAAACAAATGACTTAAAGGAAAAGCCTAATCTAAACATTCATTTGTAAACGTTTTGCTCAGTGTCAAATGTCAAATCAGCATGGGAGGGGTCTCTACCTTTATGTGGTTTGTTACGCTTCAGTGTTTTCTCTAGCACTGTCATACAGCAAGAGAGTCCAAAGTTCTCTATCATTTGTGGTCAAAGAAGAATGAACAAAAGCAAAAAAGCCATGAACGTTTCAGTAATGAAACCACAAACAAACTTCAGCTGAAATCTTCCCATAGGATAAAAAGTCTTGGCTTTGCTGGGTAACCCTGGCCTGTGGCTCTTCAGCATTTCAAAACTCACCTTTTTTTAACATTTGCATCTAGAATGCAGGTGTATGCGTGTGCTACCTCTCAACAGGTGAGGGCCCTAATGTGAGCCTCTGTAACCACTGCAAGAACACCCACACAGAGCAGTCAAAAACCTGCTTCAGCCAAGCAAACAGGTCAGAGAGCATATATTGCATCCCAGCCCTAGGACAAGGACCAGGTATCAAAGGCAGCTTGTTCTGACCATCAAATCCTTGCTACATGCATCAAAAGCAAGCAGGTTTGGTGTCCATCACGCAGTGTAGCATCGGTCTTTCACACATTGTCAAACCACAGGGCGTAAAATAAATAAATAAATAGATAGATAGATAAATAAATAAATAAGGTGCCTAGCTGAAAAACAAAGATCCAGAAGAGAATGCATGAAACATCACAGTATATTCATGCAAAATTAAATTGCATGGGATGACTACATGACAGGGCGGAGTGAGTGAAGCACAGGCTGCCACGCAATTCTGCCAACACTCAGTCGCCACATAATGCTCCTCGCAGGTTGAAGAGATCTGAGCATTAGATCTTGCCTTCCCTCAATGAGAGGAAAAAACAATCACAATACCAAAAAAAATATTTGATCCAGCATATAGTTAATGGTGCTGGCCTCCTAAGACTTACAACTTAATAAAATTGATCTCCCTGCAGTACTGTAATGAAGAACAGTAGGATAAGGCTACGCTTGAACCATGAAAATTGTATATTGTTACCTCCTTGTGCCCTCCTAGGGCTACGGCCGCTGCAGCCTCTCCAAGCTGTCATTTGTCTGACTCTGACAGCAGACTCCACTGACATGTGGCAATGGTAGCTACAAGAGCTTCTTTCGGAAAGGCAAGGAAAGAGGGCAAGTTCTGAGTGCTAGGTAGCTCTCTGGATAACAGCCCCAATGATAAAAACACAGATTTTGTGTGAAGTGTGTTAACAATAAGATATACAAAAGTCAGAGGCTTGAGGAAGTGCACATTATAAAATTTCACAACAGAGTCTTACTACACACCAGCATGTATTAAATCATATTAATTTCTAAGTAGGTGGGCAATTCTCAGCATTAGTCTTTAGCTTAGCAAAGAAAAACTATTTTGATAGCATACTGTACCTCCTTCTACATCTGCTTGCACAAGCGCTTTAAGAGAAAGGGGTCCCAAGCTACACGCCCTGTAATAACTAGCTAACTGCTGCCAGTGCCTGCACCACCACTGCCTGCTTCTGCTGGCACTGCACCGCTCACAGAATTGTTAATGACAGCCCTACACCAACACCCGCCAGCATCCTCCTATTAACTTACACCAATATTTCACAAGGAAGATGGTCACCTTACGTTACTGATAAGATACAATTTTCTCAAATTAGCAGCTACAATCTTTACGAAAACCTCAAGTGTCTACCCTGAGTTTAAAGGCATGGGAAGAGCTGGTAGGAACATGTAGCAGAGGACTGGCAGCTTGTTGCACCTTCCTTTGCTGTAGCACACTCACAGGCATCACTCGCAGAACGGATAATGCATGTTAACTTGTTGCCTTGTGGTGCCTTGCTTTCACCTGAGCCCACCTATATGTATATATGGTTATCTCTATATGGTATAATTGTCCTGTTTTCTCCAGTGAAACCAAGACCTTGGTCTCAGTCAACACAATCACCCTTGTGGTGTTCTGCCTCCATGCAAATTCAAGCTCACTGCTGGTGTGCACAGAGTAACTACAAGAACATACAGATATTTGCATGGACAGTCCTGGCCCCATATCCTCTTAGCCAGTGTAACTATTTACATCTAGCATCTGACCTGAAACCCACCGGCTTTGCTCAGTCAATGATTTTTATATCGTGCTCACATACACAAACTTACCCCACAACGCTGGTTTTTCTGGATTTCAAGACTTCCACAGTATCCTTTAGTCAACATGCCAGAGAAACCTTTTATTAAGTGCTGCTAATTTTTTTATTGATCAAACTGTGAGCCATTTCATTTTCCATTATAGCAGAAATCTCCTATAGGAGCATTCACATTAAGTTTCTTTATTCTGCCTCTAGTAGCATGTCACTTTTAATCAGTTTTTAGTTTCATTATTGCTTAAAAATTAGAAAGCAGTTTCTCTGTTCTTTATTACTTTTTTTAAGTTTAGTTACTGAAGGGTTATTAAACTTCGAAAATATACAGACAGGCGTAATGGCAAAATAAATTCCTCACTGTCTCTAATCAACTTTAACATTAGCTTTTTTATCATTTTTAGGTTTATTTTCACTGAAAGACTGCTTGTAATTATTACTCATGTTCTCCCCAAACACTTATGTTACTAAAGTGTGAAATGTCTTCTAACACAAAAACAGTTCTCTGGGAAGTAATTACAAAAATGCATTCAGGAGCAATAATTTTATATTAACTGTCAGCAGCATACATCTTCTGAAAAGGCACTTGTTATGAAGGAATTATTTGCGTGGAATGTGAAGGCACTGAAGGTGAAGTAAAACTGCAGAAATGCATTAAACTGAAACTCCAGCTCCCTCGTCAAGGGTCAGTTTATGTTTAAATCATTACCTTGAAGGCAATCCAACACCTTCTGAAGAGTCTATTAGAAAGACAATTTCAATTTATGCACAAATTGAACACAGTCTCCACTTTTCAGTGTCGAACAATTTACACCCCCTTTTTAAGGAAATTTCTGAGCAGCTAATCAAAAAGATACATCTGAAAATTATGGGCTTCTATTAACCTTTCACTGATAACACTAAAAATACTCGATAATGATTTATGGGTAGTAGCAAAAATAGTGGCCTCAAAACTGACCAGGCACATTAAAAAGATATCTGTGTCTGTAACAGATAGAAGAAAAGATTTAATGAACATTTTCTAGTAACTTTTAGCTTGTGGGCTAATCCCCAAGTCCTTAGGAAGGCAAAATAACTCAGTGAAATAAATTTTTTTTAAAAAAGTGAAACCCAGCAATAGCGCTTAAGCATTGTATCACTTTAAAAGTGTTTTAAAAAAATAAAGTCAGATAACGAAATCACAAAAACACCACCAAACAGTAAAATTTCCTCTTAATCGTACCTGCAGGTAGTGTTTCAGTCTTTCTAGAGCTTTTACTAAAATGATTTAGATGTTACTAAGTTACATGACAAACGCATTTATACACTGAAAAGCGGACAAAGAGCTAGGTTGTTATTATTATTTATTTGCATGCAAGCAGCAGTGGCACTGTACTTCATAGTATTAACAGCTTATAGTGTTTGTCAGTTCTTCAGTGTTTGGCAACTGGTTTAATGTTGTAAATGTGGGGTGTAAACACTTCCCTACCACAAAAAGCATTTCATTCTGTGACATTCATTTACAACGAAAGGCAGAGAGCAGAGCAGTCTGGAGTGTGCCAAGTGTTCAGTTACTGAAACAGCACCCAACTGCAGGACTCTCCTAGTTATTGACCGCCCTGCCCTCCTGCCCACTGGGGCTGGGGAGCAGATGCCCCGTCCCTTGGCAGGGCTGCAAGGAGAACAGCACCCCTCTTTTACACTGGGGTCTCCTCCTTGGAAACAACAGGCTCAAAATCCTGGGGGAAGGTTTCGGTGGACTACAATGGGCTGCAGCAGCAGGGCCTGGTGGTTCATTAGATATGGTGGAGCAAAAGAGGAAGGCACCTCTCCTGTGTGCATCTGACACACAAAGCACAGCCTGTATTAGATCAAAAAGTCACAGTCCTAGAAGGGACATCTCACGTTCCACCATGGCTCATTTCTGCTCCATTTGCTACCAGGGATATTCCACATCCAAGTCCAAACAACAGTTACCACCCGTTTTTCACAATGTCAATACCTCACCCTTCTTCCAATGTCAAATAGCAATTTGCTTTGTAGATCTCTGCAGCATTCAAATCAAATAGTGTGGTTGCACTCAGCTATCCAAACCTCTCTGCTATCATCCCCAGAAAACTCTAATCCACTTACTCTAGGCATGTAATAGTTGTGCAACAGATTATCTGCCTTGGTCAACAAGATGTTATTGTCCACTTCCAGATCCTTAATGTGCATCTGAATGGGAGTAACTGCTACCTTCAGTTCCAATAATGAGGTTCAAACCAAGACTGATTTAAACTCATTTATATGCACAAGGAAGGAAATTAGTTATGCAGTGAGTATTAACTTCAAAGTGAAGTGCACTTCTTCATAAAAATGCACTTTCACTCCACTCTCTGAAATGCAACTGTTAAATAATACTGACCATCGTAATCTAATAAAATCCATGTAAACTTCCAGCACTAAAACGGCATTTTTATTTAGGTATATAAATATGTTAATAATGCTCAACTTATTATTTTTCAAGTCTCTGTTGAAGACAAGTGTCCTGTTTCCAGCAGTTCCATGGAATCCCACTCACCTTTCAATTCATAGGCATGACAAAACCTTTTTTTTTTTTCTTTTAAGGAAATAGTGTAAAGGATTTTTATTTTTTTTACTTTAAGGTAAAGCCATATATCTGTAAAACTTAAATCTATAGCTCCCTGAACAGACAGAAAATTCAGATGGATTAATAAAATTCACATGTGGCTTATCGCAGCTGCATATCAAATGCAAAAATAAGGTATTGACTGGTTCTGCTCAGAATAGCAGCTGCTGGAACTCATGATCAAAATAAATCCATTGATTTTTAATGAGAGAAAAATTACAGATGATGCAATTTACCATAAGTGACAAATATGACAATGTATTTCAATGCTTGAATCCCCTTTGCCTAATTCAAAACGCAGGTTCCTTTATTGTTCCTCTGTAAGGTCCAAGACTTTGAATTGTCCTTTCTGCAGGTAAGTTCTGGCCACTGGAAAATTCTTGTCCTCAGTGTGTAACAGCCTGCAGTGTACACACATGGGAACAAGATGTAACAGGAAAGCAGACCAAGACCTCAATACAAAATAGGCTCTTATGTCTCTGAATATATTTCTGTTCAAAATGCACTTTTCCCATGCTTAGGACATAGATTTGTTTAAAAATTATGCTGAAGAGAAATGCCTTTTACAACCCAAACTAGGATTCTACCGGTAGCATTTGCATTCATGTTTTTACGTCTATAAAAGCCCCAAAACATTAGGACTGAGAGGGAAAGAGCCATAGCACTCTGCCAACCATCTCCTAGGAACCCAGGGGTGGCATCAATACAAAGGGAAAAGATGGAACATCAGAGGGGAAAATATATTGGGGCAGAAAGAAAAATACACTTTGGTAAATCAGAAAAAGCAATAGTTATTTCACTGTCCTCCTCATGGGTCTTGGTTTGCTTAGAACCTGCCTGGATTGTTTTCCAGTGGGAAAGACACATGTGCAGCTGAAGGAGCATGGAAGGGACCTTCTTCTGCAATAACTGTGCCTGGAATTTTTCAAAACTGTGATTAAAGACCTGAGAGTTTTCTGAGGGGCGGGTTCATGGACTTAGCTTCTTAGGTAAAACTCCTGTTTATACCCAGGGTGGACCTGGACCATAACCTAGCTGCAAGTTTTACGGTCTGATCAAATACCAAGTAACATCTTGGAGAAAAAAGCTTGGAGACTTTCTCTCTACAAATCTGGTTTGCTTTGGAAAAAATATTCTTCAAATGCACCTGAGGAAATAGCCACATTTCCCAAAATGTCTGCTCACATCACTTTGCCACCAGGTACTGCTGGCAGAGGCTCATGCCTCTGCTGCACAGGACTCTTCCAAGCAGGGCAGAGCTGGCAAAGTGAGCAAAACTGGGAAAACAGTACCTTACACTGCTCCAACTGGAGCTGGGGGGGGACACATCTGTAGGCAGCCAAGTGATTTAGGAGCCAAATACCCACCGAATGGCAATGGACCGTAGCAAAAACCCATGATATTGGAAATTAATGAGAGTTAGGCACCTACACGTCTAAATAGCTTCAGAAGAGTAGGGCTTACAACCTTTAGGAAATGTTACCCCCAGGTCTCGTTATGCGTGTGCATCTCTGCACGACCAACACTGGGCTGGGCACGATGTCCTGATGCAGTATCCAGACCACAGCAAAATAATTCAGTTGCCTTTTTTTCACATTCATTAACTTAACAAGATGCTCAACCAGAAAAGAGAGGAGAGTCTGTGCATCTCATTACGCAGCACAGGAAAGGGTATTTAACAGGTGGCCAAGCCATTAGAGAAGCATCAGTTCTGCAAAAAGTATTACCTTCCGCATGACCATGGCCAGCCCCTGCTGCACAAACACCACTACTGCCCAGCAGACACACCAAGGAGATTCGTACAAGCCAACTGGGAAACCAAATTGGCAGAACAACTCAAAAAGTTTCCTGCCATTTTTTGCTCATTCTCTCTTCCCCTGTTTTAAAACATGACATGATTTTGGCTGTGGGCTCAGTTATATTTCAGTTTGTGTTTAACACGAGCTCTCACGCAAAAATTAATGTACCTCTAATTTTCTTTCTCATTTCTTTCCTTAATAGCAAACTCTGAAGTCCTACACGTTTCACTTGACAAAGCCATTAATTCAGTAATTTCACATAATTAAATCGAGCCAAGCAAAGTATTTAAATTGGAGCTAAGTGAAATATACTTCTGTGCAGCTCATGCTGTTAGAATTGTGCTGCATGCTATTCTGCTGCTGCTCATTTATTAATTTGTATCGGCTGAAACGTGACACCACGTAATAAGGAATGTGCTGGCTTCGATAGAATTAGAAATTTTTAAAAGGGGTGAAAAAATCAGAGGACAGTGAATCAAGCACCAAATGAAATAAGTTAAGCCCTCTGAATGAGCCCTCAGCAGAGCACTTCTGCACCCAGCTGAAACCTGCATCCAGGTTTGTACTCTCCCTGCGAGAACTAATTTCTGGCAAGAGGTTTACAGCTATTTATCCCTAGAATAAGAAGTAAGCTGCACCAGTCCTCCAGCATGGTGATCCTTTTAGCCATAATAATGCTTTTTCTGCTAATATCTTCCTGTGTTCTTTCTTCTAGCCCTACATGGTAAAGAAAAGTGTGAGAAAACATTTAAGAGTAAAAGCTAAAATGACTTTAAAGTCTTGTCTCCCTCAGATGCTCCTCTCATTCGGCAGGTCCTGAGTGTTAGAGCAGGAGACCACAGCATCAGAGAACTGGCAGAGCCCTCAGATCTACCATGAGAATGATGTATGGTAAAAAACATATAAAACCCTAAGTAAGACTTTTTGCTGGCAAATGAATAATAATGGGGAAGAAATTAAGATCGCAAATAATCCACGTAGTGGAAATACTTCACGTAATCAACAAAAGTCACTCCAGAATATAGTGGTGATTTTTTCCATTCCATTGGTGCTTTCTGCTTCTCAAGCTTCTTATGAACTACCATAATTGGACACTTCCAGATACACTGTAATTTCCTCCACTTCTTCCTCAGCCTCGAAGGACAGTTGTGAAAAGTGCAGCTCTGGACTGCTCACGATAACCCTCACCAGATACGGCTCATAATGACACACTCCCATTAATGAAAAAGGGGGAGTAGGGGACAAGATATTGTTGCTGCTTTAATTAAGCTTGTGAAAAGTTTAGTTGGAGAGAAATTAGATTTATTTACATGCTGCTCTGTTGCTGATGAAGCACCAGCTATTTGGGACAACTTCTAATTAACCCTAATTTAGTTGATGCGCTCTTTAGCAGCCCCATTCCCTGTGTACTTTGCACAAGGTAAAAAGTAGTAAAAACAACGAATTATCCATTTTAAAAAGGCACGTTTCTTTGTGGTGGCCCAGTCTCAATTTTTTTCCTTAAATTGCCTTTGCATTTTAGTTGCTGACAAGCAGGAAGGCGCACACTTGAGAACCTCATCCTACAAAACAGCTTCTTCAACAGTCACACACCACAGCTCACAAGGGCATGGCCACCGCACCCACAGCCTCACACAGCCCCTCTCCCACCAGCCCCACGATGGCTGATGTGGAAAGAAGGGTTTGGGGTTTGCTTTGGACCCTTCCACCTGATATACAGCTATCACAGCAAGGAGTCTATTTTTAAAGCACTTCTACTTCCTACATCCTCAGCCAATTATTCAGTCTGGCCACGATGTTCGTTAACCAGATAGAGTTTTAAAATATTTCATTACAGTATCAAGCTAAAAATCACTTAACTCTTATGATGTATTTTCTCAGTGACTGTGGTGTATCTGCGGGTTTCTTCACAACTCAAAAAGACATTTAAAATACAACAGATTTACAATCTTAGTATATAAAAAAAGCCCTAAAAATTCACCAGTTTTTGTAAATCGTTTTGGAAGAAGAGCAACACCAATTCTTGTTTCAATTTCACACACAAAACACCACAAACACTGAGTACCACTTTTCAGAAGTAAGGGTGAAAAACAGAACATAATTTAATTCTGTTATACAGAAGCATCTATGCTTGCTTGTCACAACACGAACTCAGCGATGCAAAGAGTATTTGCAGAGGTGATATTCCTCATGTCTTCAACACTGCAGCTGTCTGCACACACAATATATAAAGAAAAAATGAAGAAAAAAATGTGGGTTTCTGCAACATCCTGTCCAGAAAATGGTTTACCAATCTAGCTATTAGCTAATCTGTGCAAGATTTTAGCCTGAAATTCACCTTGGTCAGAAAAAGTACATATTTACTGCACAACCTTTTCTTCATAAGATAATACACCAAATGCTGCTCTCAGTTATACCTGCCTAACCCTGCTGATTTTTATATCCTTTCTGGACGTTGCTGTGGAAATTTGGCAATAAATGTATTTTGTTTAATAGGATCAAGGAAGATAAGCCAAATGCTTTTTACACAGAACCTCTCTCATTCATTTACCAGTATAAATGGTCATCTGGACTTGTATGCTAAATGCAAAGAGTCCAATATGAACTACTGTCAAATATTAAGTTCAGGTTTTCTCGATTTCTATATGGGACACACATTCTGTACAAATTAATGACAGCATTACAAACTGACCATTTTTCTGCAAATACAACCTACTTGATTAAATCAACAATGCAAAATGGAAGTCTTCCCTATTGTCACTGAAAGAAAAAAAAAAGAGACTACATAATCTTTTGTGAATATTGCCAAAATTACAGAGGAAACCTTCAGTTCAGAACACTGTATTCAAAGCTGCCCAGTACAAAAAGACTTTGAGACTTTTAAAGGAACTTCATAATAAGGAAAAAAGGCAATGATTTTTCTGTTGCTACAGTTGTATCTCCTTGATGTGTCACCAAGACCGGCTTGATGGAGACCTTCTTGGAAGAGGGCTAATCCAAGTCTGAGTTACACATTTCTTTTAACAAAAAACATAAGTGAAATCAAGTAAGGATGGAACTAATCAGTCCATCAAAACAATACATTTATGAACTGTGAAAAGATCTGATTTGAGTCTTTGGATAAGAAGTAGTTCTCCAATTTTCTTTCAGTGGATGGAAACAACCACTTTGTGTTCACTTATCTGACAAAATCAGGCCACAGGAATTCAGTGTCATTTAAGTTGCCTATAGCCCCCATCTGAGCTAAATATTACCAACAAGCAAAAGACTATAACATGCCTAGCTCCAAACGCCCTCTCAGTTGAACATGACCCAGGGAAAACCATCACTCCTCCTCTCTAGGATGCAAATGCAGTGCTCTGCTTCCCCACTTTGTCTGAGGGCTGCAGGTGACCAGGTAGCCCAGAGCCCTTGTCTTTCCCTCATTTATATCCTCCAACTGCTCCTTTCAACTAAAGATTCATACAACAGATGAAGATTAATTATACACAGCTAGAGCAACAAATCTAAATTTCAGACCATGGTCGGAGGACTGTGGTTTTCCAGGCTGCTTCAGTCAGCCCCAACCACCATGCACACACAGAGGCACACAACTGGCAAGTGCCTTCCCACATATTTCTCTCAAATTGAAAATTCTCTCTAGCTTTGGTTCAAACAATAGCCAGAGCCTTAAAACATATACACATGCTATGTAGACAGCCTCACCAATGCCAGTGGTTTTCTTTATACAGGTTTCCAGCTAAGAGGGGAAAAGTTTGCCTACAGGATCCCTCCATTTTATGCTAGCAAATAACTGCAGCTTTCAGCATTAAGGTGTTGAGAGGGGAAAGCGTGGGATGAAGTGGGATGTGAAATCCCATCACCCACTGCAAGGAAAAGTGTTGTTAAACGTCTGAGTTTTCTTTTTGGAGTTTTGGTGAGTTTACTAAGAAAACATAACAGCAAAGTCACTACCTAGAATGCTCAGATTCAAGAAAAAGTGTGTCTTCTTTAGTTATAATGATGCAATAAAATTTCACAGCTCTTGAAAGCACCTTTCAGGTTTGAAACACAGAAGTAACACTTGCATATCAGTTTATTTGTTAAACATAAACTTGTCCCTGCTGTGGGAGGCTGGAATATGAGAGCTCAGAATTGTGTCTTTTCCCTTTTCTGAGGAGAAATAAGCCTTTCCCCAAACATAGTGCCTACAGGTTTCAATCCAGCAACAAAGGTGCTGAACTTCCCATATCTAGAAAATTACATCAGGAAAATATATTGCATGGATTCACTTCAAATGCACCAAAGTTTCCAAAAAGAGTGGTTATTTTCAGCCAAATTACCATGCTGCTGCTTAAATGCCACTAAGCTGAAGGAGTCCTCCTTTATCAATCGCAAACTGCCAAATTATCCTCCAGGAAATGCCAAGCTAAAATGCATACATCTAAATCCACACATTGTTCAGTAGCATTCAGAGTAATGTCATTCTGACTTAGATGTTTACATTTTTGTTGCTAATTGATTTACCCCTTCTGAAGGAGATGCCTTGAACAGGAGGCATCCCTTCCTTCTCCCCTTACCCCCATGCTTCATTACAACCTCAGCACTGTTGCCAAAATGAGATATTGCCTCATTTTTGGTACCATGCCCTTGAAGGCATCTTATTAGAAAAGACCATTTCTTAATTAACATTTTTGATCTTTAATCTATTACACATCCCTTTAATCCCATACGGAGGAGCTTTTGGCCCACTTCTGCGGCACGGTGGTAGGAGGCAATAGGCTGGAAATTTGTGCTGAGGGCTCTCTCCCAGCTGGGCTCCAGTGCGGCCAGCTGCAGGGCTGGCTACACTCTCGCTGGTCAGCAACAGACATTGGCATTTATTATTTTATTGCTTTTTTTTAAATAAAGATTTTGAGAGCTGCTGCTCAGGATTAAAGACAGCAGGCAGCACAGCAAGCTTGCAAGTGGCTGTCAAGATCTTAAAATTACCAGCAAAACTCTAAATGGGAGATTTAGTGGATCACCAACATGTGAAGTGTTAAGAAAAGTACAATGTTGTGTCCCTTACATCATTTTACTTGCAAATAATTACAGCACTTACAATGTGCTAACTGGCAATTAACATTACAGGCTTCACAATTCATCAGAATTTTTTAAAACACACTGTGGCCCTATGTAAATTGTCTCTTTGGTACTTCTGATTTGGTGGCTGTATGAGCTAATGGCTACACTTAGCTCAGCAGATCTTGGAAAAGAATTGTCCACATGCCAGATAATTTAATTAGAGGCTTGATCTTGTCAGAGCTTTATGCAACACAGACAGTTTTTCCAAGTGTGCAGGGTTTTTTTTCTTTCTCTTTACTGTTTTGTGACTGTCTAATAATTTCTACTAAGAAATGCCAAAGTGATCCAAGGGAGAAAGGAGGCATGGCTAGTAAAACACACAAATAGGCAGGTATTTCAGTCCCAAGTGTGATGAACTCAAAAATATGTACAGCAAGACTCATCAAGCACCTCTTCCATGCACACCCCAATCTATTAACAGGTCTCTGCACACATCTATTAAATCTTCATCACGCTGTTACTCAGCCCCAAAAAAGACAAAGGTCACTTGTCTCCAAGTGAGAGCCATAGGGTATCTCAAATCTCATTATAAATGGTCCCATTTAACAGTTTTCTCATTTGAATTTATACACAACAAATACAAGATTAGGAGATAAGCTTGGTTTATTTTGACAATGACATTGTAATTCCTGTAGCGATACCAGGAAAAGGCTACTTTAGACACTAAATGGCAGAAATACAAATGTATTTTCTATTATGGGAAATTTTAAGCTATATTAACTTTTTAAAAATCCTTTTCTTCATTAGTATTTGGCCTTAATTTCTGTCTTCTACACATTCTTATACTACACTAACCATGCTTGTACTCTTGGTCTACGATAAGCTTAACAGTTGAAGACAATTTAACCAAAGATACAGTGGTAGTGGTTACAGAAACCTTTACAAGTCAGGTCAATGTGGAGTAAGACCCACTAGAGGTCCCTTCCAACCCAAATGATTCTAGTTTCCTGTACTGAATAAGCAAAGATTATTTGGGCAAAGCATCATAAATTTCATGCAGTTCTTCACCGCAGAGTTTCATATCAACATCCTTAGCCCAGAAAACAAAGCAATGGAGCTTGTTTATTCCATTTGTCTTTCTTCTTTTACAACCTTTTTTATAAAACCCCATTCTCATGACTGACAGTTTGGGTTTTTTCTCAAGAAGAATGATTACTGAAGATCTACCACTGTGGCATTATTTCTTATTTATTTTTTCTCATTTAAACATCAGGCCAATGTAATCTATTCTGTTACTGCTGTTTTATATTTATTCAGGCTGGGAGCTTTGAGCTACCGGTTACAACTACAATGTGTGAACTACCTGAAGGAGAACAGAAGCTCCTACGAGAACCAAATAAATTGTTTACCATAAGACCTCCCTTCAACTCTTCAGCTGTCTCATTTCACAAAGGTAAAACCCATTGCACTCACTTTACTACAGTGGCATGGTTTCAGCTTCCCTCGCTCCTACCAGCCAGCCCAAGCAGAATTGCAAAAGCAAAGCCACCGACCTGCAGAAACAACTCAAAGCAAGATGGGCTGGAAAGTGCCCATCAGTCCTGAAGACAGAGCGCTCTGGGAAGGTCAACCTGCAGCACAGTGCATGCTGCTTGATACACAGAAAGTAGTATGGACATCGGGCACAAGGAAGACTTTCTACTAGGTTGGGAGGCTTAATTAGCATTTGTAAAGTGGTTGGAGATCCTACCTAAAAATATTTACTGAAATAAGCTGTAGAAAGCACAATTTGCCTGACCACTCAGTCTGCTTCAGTCCTCAAATCTGCAGGAGATTAGCAAATCCAGAGTGCAGCGGAACTGAATAAATTAGAGATGAATAGGGCTTATATCAGGTGATCTTATCCATCCCTCTGCTAATATAAGACCGTTCCTACAGTGTATTTTGAAGCGCTTTGTCCAGTCCGGTTTGAAAATGACCAAAGTGATGGGAGATAATCCCAGAGTCTATTAGATCCCACTACTGGGAAATGTTTCCAGATGTTTAGCCTAGCATCTCCTTTGCTTTACTTTAGCCCATTACTGCTAGTTATGTCCCTCAAGGCTATTGTAAACAACAGATATATTTTTCATCTAAAAACACAGAAAATGTTCATCTAATCACAGCCCTTTGCTTGGGCAGCAGGAGAGGATAAGGTAGCATCACTGGAAAGAAACAGAGGAAGGGAGAGCAGGAGTGTGAAGATGGGACGGTGTTATGCTGCACCTTGCTCCTTGCCAGCACTACCTCCAGCTCAATGGCAGCATCCTTCACTGGGATGTTCACACCCGCGGGATATCTGAATGCAAGCAAGGAACTGAGAGCCAGGAAGGCTCTGCCTGAGGGCCCACCCATGAAAGTGAACAAATTCATTCAGTGCAAGGAAATGAAACACAGCATTACAGTCTCCTGGCAGATAAAGCACCAACAGGCACACCTTTAAATAAAAATCAAATTTGTCGGAGGGAAGAAAACATTGCTGGCAAGACGGGGACACGACCCCGTGGAGGATGTCCTGTGTCAGCCCCAGAAGCATACACTCACAAGGGCAACTGCCCATTCTGATGCTGTCTTTGTATTTCTAGCAAGATGTCCCAGCCAGAAGACCCAATGGGAACATCCCCCAACCCATAGTGGCCCTGTACTAGCAGAACAAAAATTCAGATGAGGTTAACCCAATGACCCCAGAGATACTCCCAGATTTGACTAAAACCTTGCTGCCCATCACCAGTCCCAGTGTACCACTGGCATCCCAATGCATGTGAGTCCATGGCCCCTTGCCAGCATGGCCAGGCAGGGACTGCAATCCTGCAGCCTACAGAAATCCTCACCTTTACAGATGTTGCTCATAGCAGTTTAGGGGGCCTGGCTTTAGGTACTGTGAAGCTTGGCAATACCAACAACACACTGACACACCATGCTTGCTCAGCTTCTCTTAAGCAGACTGGCTTTCTAGCAGTCACTGTCTTTAAAAAGCCTGTGAACAGGTGGGTGATGGGGTAGGGGGAGCACTCAATAGCTCACTTTGAAATGAGCTTCTTTCCTCACCTCTTTTACCACAGAAATTAATTCTTCTTCTCTGTGCTATCATCATAATTTTCCCAATTAACATTTTTAATAGTAAGTATTTTCTAGGAAATGCCATAATACACAGGTGTGTGCTTCTAATTTAAATACCGACACCCATGCTGTGTTCACATCTGAAGATCACTCCTTGTTGGAGAATCCCTCTCCAAACATGAAGGGAACACCTATGGTGCCGCATCACCAGAGATGCCTTGGCAGATTTGCGTGACGGCTGTTTCCATGACAGATGCATGTGTTAATGCTGCGCTGCACCACACGCAGTGAGGAATCTCATTTTTTTATACTTCTTTCCCTGAAGGTGCTACAGCCACAGGATGTCAGTAGGGCTTCAGGGACCCCCAGGGACCCCTGTCACTCCAGCCAACAGTTTCCTCCAGCAGTCCCACATTCCTCTTCCCACCAGCCTGGGAGCCCTCGCACCTGCAGATGCAGAGTTGTGCCGTGAGCTTCTACAAACAGAGTAATTTGGGAAGGGTTTATAATTACTTGTATTGTTTCTTTTTATATTATCCTGGCTCCACAAATCTTACACCTGTCTTGGATGTTCACCCACATTATCTGAGTATCACGTACTGTCTATCAATTCACCTTCAGTTTAAGAAAGCACTACCAAAAGTACTTTCTTTAAAAAAGAAAAGATAAATCAGTATTTATAAGTAAAAGACTGAAGTTAAAACTTAAATTTTATAATTAAGAAATAATTCTTTTTTATCTCTCTTCCGAAAGGACACATAACTATGTTACATTGTAAAAATCCACATATTACCAAGGAAAATAAAATCTCAGCTTAGGATAAAGGAGGAATGCGGCAGCCAGAGCTACAAACCTCCCTGGGTTTATTTCTAGTTTACATTTGCTTGGGTTTTGGCTGCTTCCAAAGCAGATATTTAAAGTTTTGAGAACTTCAGACTATACTGACTGGGCTGCATGCTGGAGGTCCATGCTGTTTTTAAAACCAACATAAGAAAGCCAACTGATTGAGATCATACTTTTCACAGTATATTGAAAAAATATTCAACTAAGAAAGTTATCAGAGACTCATGTTCTTTGCTAAGTTCAAAGGTTTCTTTCTTTGCAAATCCTTATGCACTGTAATTGGAATCTTCTCATATTGATTTACTAATGACATCAGATTTTAGAAGTCTGAGCTTGTGAAGACAATCAGGGCAGGTAATTTCAGAGTACTTGCAAGAAAACAGGTTTCTAATGCCCACTGAATTGCAACGGACCTTTTCAATGTTTGCAGCAGAGATCCCAGAATTTCATGTTGAGGGTGTTTGGGAAGGTTTTTTTCACTGTTCTGCCATTTAGAAGTTAAATAAGGCAAAATACAATGCATGTAGAGATGGAGAAAAAGAGCTTGGTGTCTGTGGGAGGGCAGTCTCTCTCACCTGAACCTTCCTGACATACTCCTGACACAGCCTGCGCTCAGCAGGTCCTGTGGCTAGAGTAGAACCAGCAGGGGCTCTGTGGGAGCTGCCAGGAGGACACAGGCAGAGAGCAGGGACAGCCCTTGGTACTGTGAGACCACAGGGGATGGGGTCCTGCAAGGATGGCAGCCTTAGTGGGCACCGGGCTGTGGACCATGCTGGGGCGTGCAAGTTCACAGTGTTGGAGGAGTCAACAAACTTTGTGTGGCCAAAACAGGCCTCCAAAAGGGGAAAGGTGAGAAAGGAGAACACATTTTCTGTAGCGTATCTGAATAAACAGAAAAGGGTAAAAAGTTAACACATTAATACTTGCATGGGCAAGTCTCTGTTCACTTTTGAGACCCTGGCTTTCTCATCCATTTTGCTCCTTTGGTAGCCAAAATTAAACCCAACCCTACAAAACAATTAGAGGAGAACAGAAACCCTAAACACTTGAGGATCAGTACACCAGTGGTGGAGGAGAGCACAGGGAACTACCAGGAGGAAACAGACAGGGAGAGTCCCAAGCAGCAGAGATGGCATTAAAAACAACCCAGCACGGGCTCCAGTAGCCCTGAGCAAAAAACAAGTCTCCAAACTGCGTCAAGATGTTCCTCCTCTGAAGATACCAAGTGAAAATTGTGACTTACATAGCTGGGAGACTTCATGCAAAGTGGAAGAGAGGGGAGAAGGAGTGATCAGAGGGTGGTTTTCTTTTATTTTGTGGTTCATTTCTCAAAAGCTGCTGCTTCCCCTTTTCTTTTTTTCCTCCTTAACAGAGGGAAACTTTAAAAGAAATTGCAGAAGGCAATTAAAAATTCAAAGTAGTGTACTGTATAAAACAAGCACGTGGGAGAACCCTTAATGGCAAAACATCAAATGTCTGAGTCCTAAACTGTTGTGGGGTTGTTTGGTTTTTTTTACCCATGCTGTGCTTTGTTAACACATCCCTTGCATGCATGCCCAGCTGCTGCAGTGAGCTCAGTGGCAGGGACAGCAGCTCTGGAGCTAATGGGGAAAGAGGGGAATACCAACCTGTAATTTATTTTCATGATTTCTGGAATGTTGTAATTTAATGATAATAATATTGTGTGCTAATGAACGGTTGGGCACTGGTGTTAGAGAGGTCCTTCCAGCTGCTAACACTGCAGAGAACCTCCCATATTCTGCAAACGCACACACAGAGAGACATACCCAGTGCCATTTCTCCTGAGCACTCAGGCTACAGGTCCACAATCCTCTATTTTCCAAACTCTTTCTTGATCAATATCATAACTTATAGCTGCATACAAAAATAAGATACTTTCAGGTACCTCAAAAGCTGACACAAAAAGAATCAGGCTTTTAGGTCCGCAGGCTCCTAAGGAGAAGACAGAATCTGCTCTGTTCGCCCCAGACAATTCAAACAAGATTCCCTGGGGCCTCGCAGTCAGGCTAATGAGAAACTCCCCAGCAACCCCCACATAAAATGCTTTCATAGGTCTTTAAAATGCCTTAAATTCTCTATATATTTAGTAAGACATTTTACTTCTTTAAAATGTCCCTTGTTGCTCCTCAAAATAATACTCTCATGATGCATTACCACAGCAATGCAGCACTGTCTGGCAGGACCCTTGCTTTGCTCTTGGCTTCGAAGCAGTAGAAAACCCTTTTGCAAAGCATAGGCTGGTGCTTACCTGGCTCCCCAGCAGCCCTGCCCAGCCCACCCTCTCTGACACTTTTGGAGTGAGACAGATGGGCTTCAAGGGCTGCACATGCTGTTAAGAGGGAAGAGCAGGGGGAAGGAGTACTCAGCTGTGCTCTTCCTCTGGGACAGAAAGCATCTCTGCCTCTTACATAGCAAAATACTACTGACTTGCTATTTAACAGCAAGCTACGTCCTCAGATTAAGAGAGGAAGGGAAAAGCTCTCTTTCTTCCTTTTACCTTAAGGAAAAAAAAAAATGTTTACAAGATCTGAAGAGGAAGGAAATTTGCTATATGCCCATTAAACAGGGCTGGTGGGCACCCAGATTATTTACCCTGGTGCAAGGGCAGCCTCTGCCTCCTTATACATTTTCCTGATTCTCTAGATTAATACATACAGCCTTTAAGTTATGGTCATAAAAAAAATCATACCACTATTTCTAGTTGTATTTAAAGTACTTGAATAAGCTTCTCGTGCAACTACGCCAAGGGTTGGATTCCTGTAAAGGATTCCACCTTAGCAGGTCTTAGCAGGAACAAGCAGTTAAGCCAGAGCAGACAGCAACTTACACACATACTCTACCATAGGAAAAAGGATGGTGCCCTGTGCTAAGCCACCCCCAAACAGACCCATCCAAGCGCAGGATCCTCTGTTGCCAATGTGTCCACTGCCAAATTTCCATAAGCTACACTAAGCAGCTCCTGCGAGCAGCCCCTCACCCAGTGCCACAGTCCGGTCAGGGATGCACAAACCACGTGCCTTCAGTACACTTCAGTAGCAGAGAAGCCCATCATGAGCCACGGAGCTTGGACCCCAGTGTTTGACATGTCTTACCCTGCACCTACAAATGCCTACACCTGACCTGGGGACAGAGAGCTGTCACAGCTACCTGGACAAGCTCCATGACTGCAGATTAAGCTCGTACTCACAAAAAAAAAAATCCAGTGTAGCTTCTACTGGTTTGATGAACAAAAGATATAGCAGCAAAAGCACCTCTCTCCCCACAACTGCACCTATATAAATATTTTGCTAGTATATTAAAAAAATTTTTTTATTATTTTAAAAATTACATTCTACTTGCTCTTGCTGTCCCTATGTTCCACACTACCCTGGGACCACTACTCCCCCAGCCCACAGCAGCTGTGCAGAGTGCCAACAGAATTTTTCAGAAGTTGCTTTGCATGTGTTTGCACACACGCAGAGATGTACAAACACATACAGGAGAAGGGAGAGAAATATGTTAATTTGAAACATCTGGCAAATATTTCAGGGTTAACAAGCCCTGGGTTTGGCCTTCTGGGTTTTATTCTGTTGGGGGGGGATCAAGGAAAGGGAGGCAATTTTGTCATTTTGGGCCAGTGAAGGAAGGGGCATATGAAACAAGAAGTTGAAGCATGTTTTTTTCACCCTTTATTGAACTTCAACATCACACTTCTGGAGCTAATGCAAACAGGAAGATCATAAAAGAACATAATGAAAGTCTCACACACTGGGACTGAGGGACTGGTTTAACTTACTCAATATAGTTTTGGAGGCACACCACACAAGAGCCAGTGACCCCATGCAGCCACACCACTGCTTACTAGGGCTTTTTAAGCTTTTTCTATGTAGTTCCTCAGTCATATTCCAGCCTACAACCCCTGTCCTATGCACTGTGCCCTGTCTTAATAGGATACTGTATTGCATCTTTACACACATGTAAGACTGACACCTGTAGCTACTAAATGTATTGAGGAAAATCCCCCAATTAGCACAGATTTTCCTTAAGCTGCCATAAATCATGCATACAACACATTTTATCCCACATCCGACGTCTTGGATGAGAGCTGTAATTATGGCAGTAAATGAAGAAACATGGAGGAGACTCAACTAATTTGGCAAAAGCCTTTCACAGGCTGTCTTTTACTTACAGCATAGTCACCAATACCATCCAGAAATCTCAGATTAACTTCTGCATTGCACAGAAATTATTTTTTGTTGTTGTTGTTTCTGTTTTGAACCTCAGCCTGTGTTAAATTTAATACAATTCAAGACTTGTGATAGATAACACCAGTAACTCCACTCCTTTGCTGTTTGAGACGAAGGTCAAGCAAGAGAGCCAGCGAGCGCTCTTTTCATGCGCCGTTAGCTCCAGGCACAAAGGGGCCTTCGACATCGCAGCTGGAGGTTTGCAGCAGCAGCAGCAGCAATATTTGCTATCAAAGACTAGTAAAAACACAAACCGTTCAAAACAGCCGTAGCGCCCAGAGAAGATTCACCCAGCACAACTGAGAGTGCAGGTGGTACAAAGCGAAATGTCAAAAAGTGCCACACAAAAGCAATTTATGCTTTCAAGACCAGCTAGGTACTGGCTTCAGTAAGAAAAGTCTCACGTGAGCCAGTCTCCCTGTGACTCTTATAATACTCAGGCTAACGAGGAATGCAGCACTATTATTAATTTTTGTATCTGCTCGGTTTCTGAGCTGTTTTCATGTTGCTGCTGAGCTTCTAAGAGAATACCATCGTGCAGTCCAGTATGAAGACAGCACAGAAATAGACTTATTGGATTAGAAATAAAAAATATTCTGAGAATTTCATAAATGTTAAAAGACATAACATGCAGTAAAATATCTTTAGACAGGGCATGAACAGTGACTGAGATGTGGCTAGTTACTTTAAAAGCAAACTAATCTGACATTTACCCTCATGTTTGTGTTATCAACACATATTACACAACTACAGACAAACTTGCTTTAGCCTGTTCAGTTTCTTGAGCCTCTTTTTATTCAAATTATCAATGATGAACAAGGCCCAGACACATGTTTAAGTGCTATTACTATCAAGCAGATCAAAAGCTGGTTCAAATGTTAAATCTGTCTACCATGGCAATGTACTACTTTTATTCTCCAGTCCTGACAGTACTTTCCAGTTTCCTCTGAGAGGAGAAATATAGACATTCCAGTTGAGACCAAGGTTTTAAATTCCTATTAAAGCAGCTTTTATGTAATTAGATTGGAATGAATGTGCAACAGTGCCCATTGCAGAAAACTTCAAAGTGGTTATACTGGAGAAATCACAACCCATTTCAGTAGGCCCACAAGAAGAAAGAATGGCTCTCCAGAGGATAAGAGTATATTAGTCTCTGTATGTAATAGATTTTATTGACCATATGGAACTGATATAAAAATTGTGTTTCAGTGGGTAGTCTTGGATTTGAGACAGAAATGTGACATACAAAATACAGTTCCTGTAAAAAGCCTGGCAGCTTTCTGGCAGTTTTTGCAATCAGAAGAACCTAAAATATTTACCTGATTGAGTCACTGATGAGTCCCAGGTCAAAGCAAAATCTGAAGATTCACCCTCTTCAACTGAAAAAGAAGAAAAATAAGTTGTGATTGCTCAAACCAACCAACTAGAAAGCAAAGCCATCAGAAAACTAGGTCCACTATGACATTAAGTATTAAAACAGACTCCTGCACTACTGAAAAAGAACTTACTGCCTTCTATAAAATAATTCATAACATGGAAATTTAGTGAAGATATTTTCCCTATGTTTTAACCTAAACATGGGATTTCTGTTTGGAGTTTCTTCCTGAACAGATAACAGTATGCTTATGTGCATTTTTAATAGAGGTTTAAATATCACTATCTGCTATGTATTCATATTTGAAATTTTGTGCATTCACAACTTGCGTGTGCAAAATTGGCATTATAAACATGGGGGTCGTTTTATAAATATACATTGTAACAGATCATAGTAAAGGACTGTCCTATGAACGGAAAATTGCCTGACTTACATCATCTTAACATACTAACGTATTAGCCATATTCAGAACAGAGTGATATCTTTTTTCAGAGTTCAGAATTTAAAAATACTATTATAATGAGCAACCATGTTCTGTAATATGGTAGTCATAAATAACTGCATTTAAGGCTTGCTGATGTGAAAGTTGTCAGAGCCAGGTGCAAGTCTATAACCTTCTGCCTGTTAAGAATTACAAAATGTCATTTGATTCTTACATTCTTAAAAATAACTAAGAGATCAACTGATAACAAGCAGGGTAAAAAAGAGCCTGATCCTGCTGTTACTGAAATCAGTGGCAGTTTTACTAAAGTCAGACTAGGTATTTGAAAGTGGTAACTGTGGAAATTCTTTTTAATTGCAGAAGTTGATCGTCTTCACCTGCCTACTCTGTCACCGTGACACCAAACAAATTTAAATAATGGGTCTTTATTTCCTGATGAAAAGTATTTATTCCATGCACCGAACAATCTCTCACCCTTTTATCTAAATTATGTTGGGTTCAAATACAAATTCTACATAATTCTGCAACTGAAACCCAAACCATACTGCAAAGCCACAAGCACAGCCCCTATTGACCAGATGGGACCTGTACAATCAGACCCTGGAACCTGTTCCAGTGATTATTTACACTAAATATTTACATTTTCATCACAAGATTCTTGATTTTACGCTTTCTTTCCTCCCCCCCCCCTTTTTTTTTCCAACTCAGTAAGGAAATACGGCATCCTGTAAGCTTATCTATCAGGTTGATGTCAGTGGTGACATCATGTGGCATTACAAACTGAGAAGATAACATACATAGGCAGTGCCCTGACAAATTTTATTATATATTCAGACCATAAACAAATGCATACTCCACAGAAGGGCACAGCTTCAGTGCTGGTAGCCTGCAAGTTTACTAACAGAGGAGCATGAAATTTGGCCGCTTCTTTTGAAGAATCATACTTGAGACATGATTATACTTCTTCCAAAAAGTCTGTGTTATCATGAAGGCCATGTCACATAATATTAAATTCTAGAATGGTAGCAAAAAAACAAGATACAAAGCTACAAGCTTATTGAAGCCGTTATTGGTACTATTCCCTGACGGTGGCAGAGCAAGCTTGGCTCATGTGTGCTCTCTCCTAGGACCTCACCTACCATTTTGTGTTCTGTAAACCACCATCTTCCCATTTTGACCCATCTTTTAATAGAAAAACTCTGGACAGTTATCCTAAATACAATTTCACTCTTACACAAATATGTATCTTGTTTTAACATCAAAATCTACATACATTTGGGACTTTTGTGCTCCAAAACTAAATAAGCTAAGTTAGCAATTCATGTACCTTAATCAAAACAGTGGAATGTTTTAATTTTATTTTATCCTTGACTGCTTTTTGGTTATCTTGCTTGGACGGTTTTTTATTTTTACTACTTTTATGCTGAGGTTTTTTACTTCTTTATGTTTTATCTTGGAAAGAGAGGTGGAAAAAACCCCCCATCAGTCTGCTAAAAATACATAAAGGCAATAAATTCAGTCCTAGTCAAGTAGAAGTATATGGGATCAGCACTGGGCATCAGTAATTTTAGCAACACACAGCCTTGTTGTTGGTTAAGCACTGGAGACTGCTCTAGTCCTTGAGCTGGCTCCAGCACGTAACAAAACTGCATTTTTTTGAATCCCTTAAATGAGGGCAAAGGTTTGAGTCAGCCTCTGTTAGCATTAATTTGCTTTGCTCCCTAATGACTGAAAAGGGGACAGAGAACATATATGTGAAGGTGACGACACTGAAGTTCACTTTATATTATTGCAGTCATGGTTTCAGGTTCTCCCCCTCTATTTGCACAGACCCACCACACAGCTCACAGTGCTGCACCTCTGTGTAAGGAAGTGGCTGGTGCGATGGAGCCTCTGGAGCTTACACACAGACATATCTCCGTGCAGCTACTGCTCATACCATTATTCCCCCTTTTTCTTTACTTTTTTTTCTTTTTTTTATCTTTTTTTTAAGCAAACATAATCTTTCATAGGATCAACAATAAGAAAAAGTAACAGCAGAGCCTACTCCAAGAGGTATTGCTATACTGGACTGATGATTCTCTCGGGCAGCAGGACAGCATGTCAAATTGTCCCCTTGGACAGCGAGCACAGGGCAGGGGCACTGCCAAAAGGGAACTGGGACCCCACGCTGCTTGCTGCGGTGCTAGCTGGGGGTACCTAAACATGTCCAGGCAGGACATGACCACTGGGCAAGGCCAGGCTGTCCTGACCAGTGTTACGTGATTTTATGGAGCAGCATGGTCACAGTGACACCAGTTGGGAGCCCTGACCCAAGCACTTGATCCTCACCTGCCAGCCCATCAGAAAAGAAATATTGGGTATATATACCTGTGTAATTAATAAGTCCCATGGGTTTGGATAGGAAGGGTGTCTGTGAGGCTGAATCTAAAAAAATAGATGATCAGGCTTTGTCACAGGCACTGGGCATAATTGCAGGGAGATGCTTAACTCCACAATGCTTCTGCTCCTTCTCCATAATGGGCATAAAACCATGGGCTGAGAGATTCCTCCATGGCCACCTCAATCTTCTGGATATAACTTATTATTTAAGGATCTAGCATTTGAAGTGGTGTCACCGCTGGTTTACCTCAGCCTTGCCAATGAGCAGAAGCAACAGACGTCAGAGGGAAAGTTTCTTCCTCCCAGACTGAACTTTGATGCCTGAGCAGTTGCAGCTAAAACTTGCCCTCAGTTGCACATGACTGTTGCGGGACTCACAGGGAAGCTGGCGAAGCTTTCCTCGGCTGGTCAGAGATGTGGGGACATGACACACTGCATGGAGGGGAGAGTAGTCCCACAGACCCCATCTAGGCACAGACCACCCAGGGGATGTGTTAGGGCTTGGCCAACCCTCCCTGGGAGGGCGGAGTGCATCTAGAATAGATTTGGCCATTACCGCTGTGAAGGGATTTCCAGCTCTCACTACTGAGAGCCAAGGAAAAAACAACAAAAACTTTGTCCATGATATTAGGCCAGGGAGTAATTCACTTAAGTGGATTTTTCAGTTAAAGTTTCAGCTTCTTAATATTCTTCTCATCATTCATTGAAATCCAAGTTCACTCAGGTGACCAGTATGCATTAACACTCACTTTGTGGATGCTATTATTTAAGTATCAGTAATGAGCAAAAAAAGACAGTGAATAGGTGCAAAGCATTCAACAGAATCACTTCCAAAATACACCGCACAGTAAAATAATTCCTGTTTCATTAGCAGGAATTTTCTGAGACACACCAGCCACAATTGTAACTACTGAAAGTCAAGGACTAGACACTTTCATCTGTGTTAATTAATCACTCTGAATGTGTGGAGACAAAGTCCACGTCACTGATGTTCAGCATGGGCCACCCACACACCTCAAATGCTCTGCAGCTTGGGAATACCACAGGAAACAGCAACACAGTTTAAGATGAAGAGCCAAGATTTTATAAAGCAACTAGAGATCTTGTATTAGCTCTAACTACTTTACGGGAGTCCTGGTGACCTAATGGTGAAGGCTCAGCATTTCAATGCATTTTGAAGGCATTTCATACTAGGCACTGAAAGTGAAGACACCCAAAATCATTGATCTTAAGCTTTGGGTAGAATGTTCACAAGTACACTTCACATGTTTTTGTTGGATACTTCCCATTTTCCTTCACAAACTCACCTCATTTTCTACCCAAATTATGTTTTGTGCCTGCACATTAATCCATGGTTGAAACAACCACAGAAGTTGCTATGTAATTACACTCTTACTCTCATTTTTATCTGTCTTTCCATCCTAACAAACATCTTTAAATGCTTTGGAAAAGCATATTCTTATTCCTTCAGTAATATAGAAACAATAAAGCAAAAGGACAGAAGTTCGGTCCCACTCTGCTCCATGTGTCATCGACAGAATGGCATCTGAGGTGCAACACACTGCACCAACAGAGAGGGTACTCATGTCTCCCAGTGCCAAATTCACTACACAGTTGATTAGAAAAAAAGAGATGGGCAAGAAACAGAACCTTGATATCAACACTCACAGCACTGTATTTCTATTTTTACAGCATTAACTTTTTCTCTTTTGTAAATGGTCCATAGTATTTGCCAGCATACACAAAAAAAATACTGGAAACAAAAAGCAGAGACGCTCTTTTACCTGCATCCTTCAGGGTGATGATTATGAGATAGTTATAGGAAACTCATCCAAGAGCGTGCTTGCTACAACAGCCATGCCTTTGGTGAAATCTGGGGGCATCTATGAAGCTGAAACCCTCCAGGAAGGCTAGGTTTGACTTGAAAATAGCCTTGGTCTGGCAGCGTAGAAAATCTTATTTGTTGGTCAACTCAAATATCAGTAACTTTGTGCACTGCCCACCCATGGCCTGGTGCAGGGATGACATTGCTGCCAGCAGGAGGCCACACCTGCTTCCACTCCCCATTCTGCCCCAGCACAGGAGGACTCACCGCTGTCATGCCTGGAGAAGACCTCTGTTCTCCAACTGATTGTGGGACCTGAATGTAAGAGCCAGAACAAGGACAAGGCTGATGTGGGGAGGAACTGTGGGCAATGGCAACATCACAACACAGCACTCCCACAGACACCAAATATTTGCATTTTGCCCACTCATCTCAGATGTTCTCCAGGGATGTTTATTTAATTGCTAGGTCACAAGTGCTACAGGGTCAAAGATTTCTGTTCTTTATGCTCAGAGAAACTTCTGGAAGGATTCAGCATCCATTCCTCCAAGAGTGAGAACATCTATTTATGGGGCTACCATTACCTGAACTCCATTCACACACTGCTTATTTAACACTTCAGCGCTCCCAGGAAAGTTAACCTTATCAAAGAAAGATGCTTCTGAACCAAATGTTGATTTCTAGATGTAATCATCAAGCTTTTGAAGTGAGCAACAGCCCCTCAGTAATTCAGATGGCACGTGTATGCTCCCTTATCCTATTACACAGGCTTCAAGGACCACAAGGACCAGTTTAACACTTCCCATAATATAAAAACTCCATAGTATGCTAACTAAAATGTCAGGAACTGTGACAGTTTGAGAAACTGCTGAGAAATGTGTTGGGTTACAAGCAGATCTCCCAGCTGATGGGGGAACTTTCCTGAATCAGGGCTGTTACAAAGAGCTACATTTGGGACCAAGGCCACTCCCTCACCTGCAAGCAATTTTTGAAAACACCATGTACAGAATAGCTTGAGTGCAGAAAATGCTGGTGCCACTTTTTAACATGAAGGATTTTTTTTCAGATTTTGTTGGTGACAGAATGCTCTCAAATAATCCTGGGGAAATCTCACCAATGCCTGTGTATTAGCTGAAATGTATGTGCCAAGATTCACAGCTTTCCCCCTAGAGAAATACTCTAGCACCAGTCCGCATTGTAAGCCAGTCACACAATAATTTTCTCTGGCCTAGCTGCAGGTACTTGCAAGCAAGAGCTCTGATCTTCCATAATATTCAGGCTTCTTCACTGCCTTTCAGACACACATCTCTCTGTGCTGTCCTATCCAGCCGTTGTTCCATCCCTCCTATCACATGAAATTACATGCTCCTGAATCAGTGTAGGACACAGAACAGCCCCATCCAACCACCATTCATCCACCACGAGTCATCCCACAGTTCTAGCAGCCTGGGATTTGATACAGTGCTCCTAATCCTGCAAAATGCAGAGCAGCTTCCATTTCCAAAGTCAAAGGGAGCTGAGGATGCTCAAAACTTTGCAGACTGAGGATTGTAAATTAGCCAGTTTCCAGCTACTTGGCATGGCAGGAGCACAAAGGACTTTAACAATCTTTACACTTTAAATAGTTTGGTATTTTCCACGCACATGAAGAGTCTTGTCCTTTGGAGAGGTGCAGATAGGCTTGCTCCTCAAACTGAAAGCAAAGGAGAATACTCACACTCAGCCTAATGCCCAGAGAAGTTCAGACCTGCATGGTACCTGTAGCTGCTACCACAACTTGCAGTGACATACAACAAAAAGAGGAAAAAAGTTTGGAAATGGCTATTTTGAGCAGAAGCCAGCTAGCCTGCTCTGTTCAGATTACCTCCCGGCTGGGTGTAAAGCTTTCCCTCTCCCCTGCTTAGATGTTCCCTGTTAGATTTTCCACCTCCTAATACCAGCAAGACACAAGTCTGCAGAACACAAAAATCTGCAGAAGAGCAGCAAAGGAAAGTAGCAGTATGGAAAACAGTCACATTTGTTTTTCAAATGAAGCACCACTGCGGCAGAGCTGTAGTCCACTGCCGGGAGCGCAGCAGGGTGCAGAGAGAGACCTGAGCCAGGGCGCACTGCCCACAAGGAATTGGGCTGCCCTTCTTTGACAGCAGGCTCAGCCTTTCTCCCAGCGGTGTGCAGAGGAAGACCTTCATATTCAGCAGGAAAATAGGAAGTTTTGTGGGGCTTTGCCAGTGTACTGAAAATAGGTGCCCATGAGTGTATCCCGATGCATTCCGATCACTTGCAGCTAAAAGGAAATGGAAATCCCCCTGCACCTCCACACCAACATTCAGGGGAGCAAAAAGGTACCTGGCAGAAGCATCCAGGTGTGCTTTATACCAGCCATTTAAGCTGATTTACTCCCTTTGGAAAATCAACTTTGCAAGAGGACTCCTTCCAAGCCTCTCCGTGTTTACTAGACATTTCGCTTGTTTGCGTGATCATTTCCATTTAGCTTCAGTAACGCTTTTGCATTTTTTTCCCTGGTGGCCGGTGGAAAGGAGCACTGGGACACCAGGACATCTGAGAGAGGCGATGGCATATTCCTTGCTTCCTTGTCTTTGCCCTAACCCTGGGATCCCTCATAGGAACTGTGCATAGTCCTCGGCACAATCGCTCACAGCTCCAGAGCTGCCTCCCTGTTCTCTCCCCAGTGCACAGCCAATTCAGCCATCAGTGGCCTTTGGCCAGGAGAGGTTTTTTCCACTTTAAATAGGACTGTTATATATTAGTCCTTTCATGGGCCAACAGGCCAGGGAATAAGACAAGAGGGTTTACTGACACGGCTTATTTAGCTAGTTCAGAGCCTAAATTTGCACAAGTTCTCTAGCTGCTTTTCTCCAAAGTCAGTAACAAGGCTTGGCAGATACTGTGGGGTTTGCTGGCAAAGTCAGCCTTTTTGTGTGAAGGAGGGAGGAATGGGGAAACCCAGACTGTTGTGCTCTCTGGGTCAGGAAACAGAAAAAAAAAAAAGCAGCTAAAAAAAAAGAAAGAAAAAAGGAAGAAGGATGAGACAGATGGGACAGAATTACAAAGAAGAACTGAAAAAGAGATAGTTAGGGACAGAAGATGATGTGAAGGTGATTAAGGAGAACAAAACAAACAACAAAATAAGGTAGCACTAGCAGGTTTATGCAAAGGAGATCCAATTACGAGTGGCTAAATCCTCCAGGACATTAATATTCCATTGTAATGTGTCTAGTTTCCTCCTTTCCAGACATGGCAGGGAGGAAATGAGAATCACTTAGATACACTGTTTAATGAGCAAATGATGGACAATCACCAAATACAGCCTGCCTGATAAGTATTCATTAGCTAAACTCAAACAGTAAATCTGTGCACAGCTAACAGGCCTGCCTCTTCAAACACTTCAGCAAAACTTAATGTAACTGCAACTAGAGAAAGGGATCATTGCAAATAAAAATCTCATCTTTGTAAAATGAGAAAGACCCTAAGACATACATAATGGCTAATCACAGCCCTTCCCACGGACTGCACACCTAACTCACAAAAGCCAGAGCATATTTATTCCCGGTGCTCATATTTAGTTTCTGTGTTTCTAATTCAGAGACTTAACTGGAGACAGATCTTTCCTATCAAAATCTATTATGTAAATAAATACTAGTGTACAGTGTAATAAAATGTAGCCAATGTTTCAGGTTGCTCTCAAGATCAATATCTTATACATGCAGTATATTAAGCTTGTAGTTCTTAAAACTGGGCCTGCAGACACCCCATTTCCATACTTTATAGATTTGGGATCAATACTCTTACTGATGGTTCTTACAGCTTGTCACTGAAGGTTAATCCCCGGTGGGCGGGGTGGGATTTTTTCCTTTTAATTGCAATACATGGTAGTTAATCTGTGAAATGTTCAGGAATGTAGAGGTTGCCCTGGAAGAGGCACCTGGCTGAGGAGCCCCCTGCTCTGTATTATGCATGAGACCCACAGCAGCAGCACCCCAGCCTCACACAAGAACCACATTTTCCTCACACACTGGTGCAAAACTGTTCCAGCAATGGCTGGCACTGGGAACATCCAGTTTCAGGTTCACCAAGATTCATCAGGAAGCACTGTCCCTGCTGCTCTGTCGCAGGGAAATGCAGTCCCCTTTGCTGGGTGTGCTGTCAGTCCCTCCTCTGCCCTGCGGCAGGTTGTGCTATCTTCTTGCATCCCCAGCATGGGGGTCCTGTCTCCAGTGCCTCCCCATCTTCCTCTTGCCTTTTTGGACAAAAATCTCTTTCAATGTTTGTTGTTTCACAGAATCACAGGTTGGAAGGGACGTCAGGGATCATCTAGTCCAACTTTCTAGGAAGAGCAGAGTCTAAACAAGATGGCCCAGCACCCTGTCTACCTGAATCTTAAGTGTCCAACGTGGCCAAGTCAACCACTTCCCTGGGGAGATTATTCCAATTGGTTGACTGTTCTTACTGTGAAAAATTTTCCTCTCATGTCCAATTGGAATCTCCCCAAAAGCAATTTGTGTCCATTCCCCCTTGTCCTCTCCATGTACGTGACTCCTTGTAAAAAGGGAGTATCCGTCTTCTTGTGGCTACCCCTTAAGTACTGGTACATGGTGATGAGATGCCCTCTAAGCCTCCTTTTGTCAAGGCTGAACAAAACCAGTTCTCCCAGCCTATCCTCATATGGCAGGCTTCCCAATCCTTTGATCATCTTGGTGGCCCTTCTCTGGACCCCTTCCAACCTGTCCATATCTTTTTTGTATAGTGCCACATCTTTTTTGTTTCTAATTGTTGCTTCCACCTCAGAAATGCAGGAAGGCGACTGGAGTTTGGGGATCCTTCTGCTTCTTCTGCCTGGAGTTTGCCTGGCCATGAGACTGGAGGGGTGCACCCCACCCAGCCCAAGGGGCCCACCCCAACAATGGCCCATTTGTGCCCAGCACAGAGCTCCCACTGAAATGCTGCGCCACCAGACCTATCATCTGCGATAAGCTGTACTGGAAGTGGATAGGAGCACCTAGGGTCCCTACCCTCACCTGCCCCGGTCAGGCTGAGCCCCAGCCCACACCACCCCAACTCCAGTGGGGCAAGGGCACAGGCATGGGGCAGACAGCAAAGAGGTGGGAAGGGAAGTGGAGATGCGTGAGGACATGGGTTGCAAGATGGCCAGCTACCACAGACAAGGATAGCAGATGGCAAGTACTGGCTGCCTGTGGGTGCACTCCTCCCTACATTATTATATGTATTTCTAAGACAACAGTCACCATAGTGTCTGCACCTTCTTTCAAAAATAGATCTACGACTAAATAGGCGTTAAATCTCAAGTGAAACAAAACAGGTGAATCTAGCATTCCCCATGTTGCTCATAAAATCATGTCTTTTACTTTAGCAACCAAGAATTTAAATATTCTTGCTCCATCTGGAACGCTGCTGGATGACAGAAACAGGTACGTGTTGAAACGCTAACAAACCGAAACAAGGGAAGTAGAGAAAGGGGGAATCAACGCACCTACAATTCATGGCCAGGACTTTAATTCCATGAGTTGAGTTTTCAAGTTGTGAAGCAATCCCTTGCTCTGCTAAAATGCCAAAGGCAGCTGGAAGTTACCCAAAGACAAGACAATTATGTGAGAGACCGATGAAAAGTGACAGACCAGAGATGGGTCAACAAGTACAAAGACCAAGCTGCTACTAAAATACTTGCAGTTTCTTCCACCTTCCTCCAACTTTGGGTATAAAAGTTGTACTAGTGAAGGCTCTGCTACCATCATATGCACTTTTGAGAACAGATACCTGGTGAGTGAAGGTACAAAAATCTCAGGTATCACCTAAGACAGTATTTGCAAGTACGTGAGATACAGGACTCTGTGTTGGAAGACAGCAGTCCTGAGAGTTGCAGCTGGCAGAGACAAGGTGCACATAGCAGAGTTCAGATGGAGGGATCATACAGGCCAGAGGGATGCCAGAAAGGCCTTTATTGTTTCCTGAGCATAAAGAAATGGCTACAATGAAATGAAGATTCAAAATTAAGCCAAAGCACCATGAAGTTCAAACACTGGGCTTTGCACAGAGGATGCAGGGTCTCAGCAAGTCAGATTTATTGCATGCTTTGCTTCTCTGAGGGGACAGGCAAGAAAATAAAAAGAAAAAAGACAGAGAAAGAGAGATGTGAAAGAACACTATTTTTACATTAGGGCTATAAAGTTTCTCTATAGGCAGGACACCTAATAAAATAATTTACATGTGCTGGTCTTGTCTCGAGGCAGCTAATGAAGATGCTGAAAGGTTAACATCTAACATGGACTAATGACACAAAGAAAGGGGAATGTTCTGAAATTAATTTCCATAAACTTTTATATGGAAACAGGAACCAAACCAGGGAAGAACAGAAGTAGACAACTAGGATCTGCAGATGGGTAGTGGGGCCTTAACTCCTTACACTACCTCTTACTCTGGTAAAGCACATAAAGAGCTTTACCTGCACCAGCAGACTGAGTACACCCTACCTCAGACTACAGCCTGCTCCCATTGCTACTAACAGGCATCGAGTGCCCTTCTGTGTTGTGCATAGTCAAAACCATCTGACCAAGTGCAGTTCTGTAACAACAACAACAACAAAAAAAAAAAACATTCACTCTCCCACCTGCTATGGTCAGACCAAGAGCCACATCCCTCCAGATCCTCCTGCCATCAACAGCAAGTAGCCTTTTCCTTCCCTTTGGCAAGGAGCTGCCATCAGGATGCAATACTCTCCAGCTCAGGTCATCATCACAGTAAATCAAGCCCCACTTCACAGCAATTTTCCCACTATGGATTTCATCCAGACCCAACAGAAGCAGGTGCAACGTCTCCCATTTCACATGGATCAGGCATGATATTATTGTCAGCCTCCGTCCCGAGCTGTTCCAGATGGCAGAGGGACCCCAATTTTCAGACTTAGGTTCAAGGCAGAGAGTTTAATGCCCATGAAAAATTCACCCTTGCAATGTGATAAAATGGATAGAAAATTACTTAAACAGCACCAATTACCTTGAGGGTCACTGATGAAATGGTAAAGCACACAACAACTCTACTCTTGCACATGTTTAAGTCTCTTCATAATTCTTCGAAGCAGGTTTTACTATGAGGCCTAAAGCCCTCATCCCTGCCACAGTGAGCTCCAGCAGGAGCAGAGCTGCTGTACCAACCGCTTTGTTTAGCATCACACTCTTCTCCACAAATACCCCATTCAGCACCCAGGGCTATTAGTCACAGCTAAAAAAAAAAATTCTCTGACCAGATTTCTACACCTCAGCCTGAAAAAATACACTGATTTTTACTGCTAATCGTTCAGACCTGGAAATTTTTTCACTGATGAGCAACGTTTGCAGCATAGGTAGCACAGGAAAAGGAAAAGAGGAGAGGCTGACCTGACCAGCCATTTTAATTAGAGCTACAAGGGCTTGGAAAAACCCATCTGGTGAGTGGAGTTATTTCCCCCTTTCCCCTCTGCTTCGGATGCTGGTCCCAATCAGACAGACCGAAATTTCCAAAAGCTTAAGTATGTCAGGCTGTCAGTGCACCCATTTTCCTGCGATCACGGGGCTGTTGCAGGGGATCAGTCCCTTGACAGGCAAACAAGGAGGGCTTCAGCTTCCCTGAGCAAGCTGTGGATTTTCGAGGGCCATTCACAGGAGTTTGTTTCTTGAGCAAATATCTCACTGTGGCTTTTTTGTGCATGCAAGCATGTGCGTGTGTGTGTCTGTGTGTGGTAATACTCCCCAGGCTCACTGATTTTAATGCTGCTTTCTCCCCAGATGAAAATATACATATTCTTATTAAGAAAAAAATGTGCAAAGTATAAATTTGCATCTATGATCATTTCTGGTTCATAAATTGTATTTTAATAATGAAACAATATACTCTTCTGTACTGCCTCTTAAATGCTAACAGGAAAGTCTGTCTTATTTGTACACAAGCCTAAATATTTTTATGAAGAAACACACAAATGGTATAAAACAAACACTGTAGAAAAAAATAGATAAAAGGGTAAATAAAAGCAGTTGTAAAGCTAATACATGTAGAATCCAGCACCTCATCCTGCCTCCTTCACCACAAGAAGAGTTTCTTTGGCCACACAGAATGCCCCACGCTTTCCTACTGCTGAACTTTATTGCACAGGTCAAGGGAAATTCTGCAGCTGAGATTCTTCCTACTAGAAAGACAGGCTTTGTTGCCTGCATTAAGGTGAAAGAAATTACAATGAGGGAAAGAAAGTTGTATATATCACTTGTATCCCTTCATAGCGTCAAATTTAATTTGCAGAAAAAACAACTTGGCCACCATAAAGTGGAAAGTAATATTTTTTATGACCCCTTAACAACCTGTCCTTAGTGCTAACATACCATAAGTAAATTTCAACATCTTGTTATACATGTAGTTTATTTTAAACAAGACTAAAAGGGGAACACAGTTCTTACTGAAAATTGGCACACATACAAAGAAAGGGGGAAAGCTGGCTTTTAAAACTTTATCCCAAAGCCTACTTTTTTTTTTTTTATTCCTATTAAACTTACAAACTTTCCACTGAAATGAAACAGAGTTTCCAAATGTTTTATAATTCTGAATGGATTTCCCTAGTGTAACAGTAATAATATTTTTACAGTTAAACGATCCACTGATTTAATAAGTGTGATTTGTGTATTTAGAAAATTCATTAGAGCAGACATTCCCTGACATTTTTAGATTTATTTATTTATTTAGCCTAAATTGGGTACACTACTTCAAAAGAACGCTTAGAGCTTCCCAGTTCCTTAGTCACTCACTAATAACATCTAATAATTAATAAAGACATGTAAATTCTTAACTCCCAGAACTATTCCAAACTTACTATCTGTATGCTTCATGTCATGTCTCACTTATAGATATCTGCATTACTTTGTTTCATAAAATGCTGAAGGGACACGTACTTATCTTTCTCTCCACCAAGAATAAATATTCAGGCGTGCCGCAACCAAAGCAAAACTAAACCAAAGCCTGAGCAGACCTCTCCTCTAGGAGCCCACAGAATTTTCTAGGCAACTGTGTAGGCTTTTAGCTGGTTTTGCTGCACAGTTGTATCCCTTCTGCAAATGCCCGGTGCCTGCATGCTTGCGTAAATGCATGCATGCTTGTACACGAATGTTTGTGTAAATGCACACATCTGCAGCAGCTATGGGGGACATGCACTTCTTCAGCCACTGGGCAGAAATGCAGGTGTGGTATCAAGTGAGTACCTCAATACAGTCTCGCTAATTTTTACAAGTATTTGGGAGCCAGGAGGGAATGAATGAACCAAGTGTGCTGCTGCGATATGGAAAGGAAAGGCCCAGTTTGAGAGTAAATGCAATGCTCAGGACAGTGACTCTGAAAGGATCTGTAGAAACAAAGAGGGAACAAGCAAATACCCTCATCCCCCTTTGTAAGGTGACCAGCCCCTTGCACCTCTGCCTCCAGAGCTGTTAAAATCCCTATTCTATGGGCAGAGACCATGGCAAACAACATTAGCTCAAACCATCTTTACTTGGAGGCAAATCATATTGTGTCTGCTCCTCTCTGAAAAGTGCTCCTGTCAGGGCTTTGTGTTCTGCAATTTCTCGTCATATTTATTCGCTTGTTTTGATTTCTGGTCTTCTGTTGGGAGGAAGACTGCCAAAACCTGTAAGTTCTGTCTCCTAAAAGTATTGCTAAGCCAGGGAAATGGGGCATGGGGATTTCCACACATGGCTCAAGCCAGTACATTGACAACAGCTTCCTTAATGAAATACAACTTGCATAAAGTTTTGTATTTAAAGTTCAGTGGACTAAATGAACAGGACTTCAAAGAAGAACTAAAATAGTCCCGCTTGCCTAAATAAAAGGTATCATAATAGGTATTATGAAATGACACTGAGAATAAACTTCCCGCACCGGAACCATACACGGATGCAAGGTTATTCCTACACAGACAAACTGTAACTGTGCTGGTAGTTTTGCGGTGTGTAAAATGAGCCTCCCAAGTTTGAATGGTTTCTGTTATGACTTACTATCTACAAATCTCTTCCTCAAAGCCAAAACAAGACAGAAAAAAATGCACAAAAATGCCTACCTTTCAAAACAACTTTCTTCCAATGTAACCACTAGAAGAAATGCTCAGATAATTAATTTACACTTGAGGCAAACAGGGCTACTTAGCTGAACTAATGTTTTTTTCCCAGGCAAATTTCACCCATAACCAATGGGTCAGTGAAGCAGAGTTCCTCTACAAATTTTTATGACATCTGAATATATTTCCTATCCATGCTTGTATTTTTCCCTGTTAATGAGATTCCTCTGTTGTTCTTTTGATTTCCTGATAGTTACATAATCCTATGGAAATTCTGCAGTAAATAAAAGCTGTGCTCATGCTCGGTCCATGCATACTCACGCTTCACGATGTAGGTGTGCTCTGGCCATGCACACATCAGTGCAGAAACAACTCTGAGTCACACTGACAAATGGGCTATCTAAATAGCAGTATGGTGGGGGGGGGATCAATTGCTGACGTCCCTTCTGTATGAGTTATGGACACCACCATGTTCTGGGAAACCATCAGTTTGTATTAGTGCTGACTGGTTTCAAGGATGGGCTGTTAAGGTGAATGTCGCTCAAGTGCATGTAAAACTTTCTATTGATCAGAAAGCCAACCCTGTAATCGATAAAGGTGCAGTCATCCTTTCTCCTCCATCATGCCAGTGATTTGTCTAAAAATGTGAAACCATGCTTCTTTGTTATAGCAAGGTTTTGTGAAAAATCTCTGTCTGGGAAGCGGCAGATGAATATTTCTTCCAGATACATGAAATAATCATCATGATTATACTACAGACCACACCAGAGGCTTCCTCATGCACTGCTGGTTGGTGCTGGTACCTCATGGATGAGCTCTCTGTCACAGCTTTCTGCACCACACTGGCTCTAGATTGACAACCCTGAGCATCCCTCTCAGTCTGAAGTTCTCCACCTTGCAGACTACTAAAATCACCTCTTTGATTCAAATTCAGAGAAATGGGATGTGTTCTTCCACTTCTTTTCAGATAAACTAGGACCATTTTACTTCTAAAGTGGGCAATATTGCACTTACCCACTTCTCACTCATACGAACAGATGGTCTGACACCAAGGTGGGACATGGGGGTTTCATGCCAATAACACAGCCTCCACATCCACTCACCAACAGCTCCAAAATATGAAAGATTAGAAAGCTTGAGACCTCAAGGTATTTAATGTTATACAGTATCTTAAGTCCTACTTAAAAGTCAGGCTTCATTTTTTTTTGGCAGAGTCACTAACAAACTTTCAAAAATGAGACATGTAAGTGGCTCCTGTTGAAGCAGAAACTGCAGCAGATATTGTGCTCAAGCTTGGACATATTTGTTCATCTTTCCAGAGTGCAGAACACCTGAAAGAGCTGGCACTTGGTCCAATTCCTTAAACCTTCAGAAAAAAATCTCCTACTTTTAAAATAATGATCTACAGACATACATTATAAAAAAAAAGAACACACTTGCATTTTAAATAATTTAACACACCATTGAATTAAAAAAACTAAAAATTATTCTTTTTCACACCTGTGTTTATATGACAGATGCTGTTCAAAACCACAAATCAGTCTCTTAAAATATCACACTTTTACCCACTCAGTGGAACCCAGAGATTGCTTTAAAAAAGTCTGTTTCTGGGCTATTGAGTCAGTGGAATTTGGAGTGAAGCATTCTCTTCTAACCAGACTCATCACTTATTTACATGGAAGTAACAAGATCATAAAAGAGGCACCAGGGTAATGACGTACAGCCCAAATGCTTACCGGGTACCCACAGAATTGTAACTTGCACTCTGAAAGGTCCAAGAGGAGAGTGAAGGACTTGAAAAGCAACTCCAGGTAGATCAGCTCGCTCCCAGCTCCCCCTTTCCAGCTTCACCCTTCCTTCTTCACACCTTGGATGTCCCACCACAGTCAGCCCCACAGGCAAGTGCAGGAATGAATGGCTGAAGCTGGCTACAGACTATCCATAGAAAACACTTTTGCCAACCACTTTGGTTTTTTCCCCTCAAATAACAGGTATATGCGAAGAAACCGGCCTACCATACTTCCAGATGTATAGCTTGTGATACCTTTTAAAAAAATCTCTTTGTTTCAGCAAGAGTGAAGGATCATCTTCTGCATGCCTTGTGCATCTGCACAACTTGAAAATAACCACCCACAACTGGCTTCGTAGGCAATAACACCTCCTGAAGTGTCATTAGCTGCAGATTTTTTCCCCCAAGTGTGCTGACATAGCTGGGTTTGAGATTGTAGTAGTGCATTATTCAAACACAGCTAGTTAACGTCATTTAAACTTTTAACTGGACACAAGACAGATTAATACTCCTTGATCTCCATCACTGTTGTGCTGTCATCAAAGCATCAGCCGACGGGTTAGTGATCAGTGAAAAAAACTAAAACTTCCAGCAGCCAGGGCCATTTTCAAAACCAAAATGAGAGAGCTTTTAATAACTCAAAAATACAGCACGACGTGTTTTGAACAACAGCTTTTCATTTCAGCAAGTTTATATTATATGTCTCCTTGAACTAAGAGATCATTTGTTTAAATTGCTTGATTATACATAATGGTCCTTCTCTTATAAAACAAGATTCAACATTGCCATGGCAGGAGAGGGTGGAAACGGCACAGAAATTTAACAAGGAAAAAAAAAAAAAATCATACAACTCTTGCAGTAATAAAACGTTAAGAGAATTTTCATTTGACTGTTGAAAAAAGCAGAGCTAGAAACATCTTGTTCTACCCCAGCTGTTTAACACTAACTCTGCATTCACAGGGTATAATGTACAGCTTTGAACAAGCTATAGGATCCACATGCTAACAAAATATTAACTTTAAATACATAGCATGGAATTAGCCTCCAACAATTTATGCCATCACCTCCTGCCACTCTGCATTTTCCTAAGCCTTGGAGTCCAATTCACATAGGTAAGTCAGATTATTTTATTTTTAACCTAATAGGAACTGGATATCATTTATTTCGAATCTGCCAAAAAGGGTATGGTTTCAAAGCAGTCTTTTGCAATTTTATGGACTGAAAGAATAACAAAAATTCAAATTTAACAACATTTGAGATCTAGAAAACCGAAATCATTTACCAGCAAGGTGGAAAGCAGCTTACACATACATTACAGAAGTTTTCTGAAGATGTCCCACAGAGCAGACATGAAAAATAAGAGTTTACCTATTTGCCTAATTTTTATTCTGTAACTTTTAAAAGAGAAAACACAGATTTTGTCTCTCAACACTTAATTGAGGGAAGAAAGGCAGTCCTGCTCCCTAACAAGAAGAAACTGTTGGAAAGTGATGTGTCCATCCTGTTGAAATCATTTACCAGCCTAGATCCTCCCACAGCCTCCCAGAAGCGGCTCCTGGTTACCCACTCATTAGGCTGATTTCAGCTTTTCCTAACAGCCCACTGAGGAGGAAGAAGCATGTAACCATTACAGACCTTTGCCTGTTCACCAGCTGATGGGTGCTGACCTGCTCATGTTTGTCTCTGGAGCAGAGGGTCTGTGAACCGCAGGTGGGGTGCCCTGACTGCCAGCACCCAGCAGGACATGTTGCTGATTTCTGCTACCTCCGGACGTACAGCTGCTTTGCAGGAGTGGGTCCTGCCTAGAGGATCCCAGTGAGCAAGGGACAGCAGAAAATGCAATGCTGAGAAAGTAACTCAATCTAACAACAGACTCATTTCTAAAGCAAAAAATGAGCCCAAATACAATAATCTCTCCATCATTCACACTTTATCATGACCTTAACCTTGAAGTCCTTCTGTTTCTGGAGGCCTGGCTAATTCTTAATAAAAATTATTTCTCATTTAATTAAACATAATATTTGTGTATTTGACAAGAACAGGGAATACTGGCTGCCAAATACACTTTCTGACCACCCAGCCACACTTACCCATGGCACAGTGGCCGCACTATGAGAAGAGAGAACCACAAGTGAGAAGAACTGAACTTTTGGAGAGTGGTCTTGGTGATCTACATTTAAACACACAAACCCAAGGAGAAAGACAGACCCTTCATAGCATCCCTTCATCTATCCATTCCTATGGGATGTTACCACTCCTGAGCAACTCTCACTGAGCTTGTCCATGTGTCTTGACACAAGATGAGAAAAGGACAAAGATGCTCAAGAGCTACGGTGAATATTCATGCACAGAAAGGATGAACTATTTTTAGATGTCAAAGCTTTCACTGATCATTTTCATGGTATCTTAAGAGAACAGAATTGCCATCACAGCTAAATTTATCCCAAACATTGATATTCCTTGTGCTAACCATTCAGGGCATTATTTTCGTAATACATGTCAGCTCAGTGCTCTCTCCAACCAGGTACTTAGAAATGGGGTGTACTTACAGACGCATTTGGGGTTTGCTCTAGGAGATATCACAGTCTCATATGCAGATGTGTACCTTCAGTGTAATATTTCAGACATAGATATGTGTGCAAACCTACCTATACACATACATATATTTATGCTATGACCTCTTTATTTTTAACAGGTAGCATCTGATTTGGGGATTTATTTAACTCTTTTATTTGGCAATCAGGTTTTACGCCATCTTCTAAGACTTTTTAAAAATTAAAATCATCTCCTGCTACACAGACTACTTGTCCAGGGCAATGGTCCCTGGATACCATGGGTCCTGCCAGGAAGAGGCTGAAACTGCCCACAGGATCATTTTCACCCCAATTTACAGCTGGGAGTTTGTGTGTCACTATGGCAAGGCAGGATGATCACTTGGGGCAGATGGATTTTTCTACATTGCCCTGTTCTGACAAGTGATAGCATTAAAAAAAAAAAAACATTGTTGTTCAAGATTTGCAACATTGTTTCAAGTGATTCCCTGCCCTATCCTTGCTAAACGTTTACACATTTAGTCTGACAGACAAGAAGGAGTAAGTAATAAATATATAAGTACTAAAATACCCCAAACCACAGACAGACATGTTTGCAACCTTAAAGAAATCCCCTTTCATTGCTCCCTGGCAGGTAGCCCTTGCTGTGTTGAAGCCAAACTGCTGGAAGAAAGAGGCTAGCACTGCAGTACCCAGGCAGGACCGGCCATAGGACCCTGTCTGCAACGGGCAGACGCATGGGGACGATGCACCAGGCAGCAGGACTGTGAGCACCCCACCTTCTCATTGCTTCCTTGCCTGATTATTCACATCTGTAGAGTGTAACAAACCTAACCATGCCACTACCCCAGCTAATATACAGCATCATTTATTGTGGGCTAACACATACTCATCCCCATCCACATTAACATGCATATTAGTACCCAAAAGGGCAGTGTCTCCTCTTCCCTTTTATTGCTCTTTTTATCTCAATAAACAGTATTATTAAGCGTATTTCTAAGAGACTGGTTTGTGTTCTCCAGGTATTTCAAGGCATACAGCAGTTTAATGTAGAGTATAAAACAGAAAAATTAACTATAATGCCAACTTCCCAGCAGCAATACACATATATACCTTAATGGATATATTCAGGTTTAAAAGCTGATAAATTAGCTAAGGAGAGGAGTCAACATATCTTATCTATCTTCATTAAGTTTGACTTCCACATACTAAAGATGGAATTAAATCAGCCCCTGATACTGTGGGCAGAGCTGAATAAATTTTAGATGGTGCCTCTGCTTCCTCAGCCAAGGTTCACTCAGAGATGCTGAAGGCCACTCGAATGCCCCTGGTTGCTCACAAGCGTTGCAGCCAAAGCCAGCACATGAGACTCCAGCAGTACCAAGCACAACTAAGGAGCTACTAAAACATACTACCTTTATTAAAACTTGCTCTTTTTAGGTCAGCATTGTTTAAATCAACATGTTTGGTTTCACATACTCACTCTTGTGTTAGAGAAACAAGTCCCTGCCTGTGCCTCCAGCCCAGCCAGGCCCTGTGTGCAGGGCTGCTGCGGGCAGCTGAGGCCCCAGGGATGGCAGGGACTGCTGCGGGGCGAGTGTGAACCCCACAGCCAAGGTCCTCCTCCTTTACACCCTACAGCAATGTGGCACACAGGCATGGTCCAGGCTGAACACTTCTCCCTGGCTCTGGGGAAGAGCTTGGCGTGTGGGAAGGGCACGTTTTGAAGGTCGCATAGCATTTTGCCAAGATACCAAAACTCCCTTTGTTGTCCACCTGCCACTTTGGCTGCTCACACCGTGTAAGAATGAGCAAACAGGGCTACTGGGCGGATAGTCCCCTCGTGGTATACAAAGACAGAAGGCACTGTGCACCACCACTGCCCACCTGGCCAGCCACTCTGCCAGCCCCACTGCCCTCGCAAGTGGGCAGGGGAGCAAATTGTTGACTTTCTCCCCCCTGAAAGAAGCTTTGGGAGCCAGTAGTCAAGTCTCCCCAAGCTGGGGAAGCTGGGTGCAGCAGATGGCTGCCAAAAACATCACCTTGCTCCTGGGCAGAATGGACAGCAAGTTTGCTGCCATCGCTTCGGATATGCTCAGGGCTCACGCCGTGGCTCCCTGTCGAACCCCACACACACACCTTCAGTCAGGCGACAGCAGAGCTGCCCAGGGCAGATGTTTGGCCAATCCCCAAGAACAACACAAAGCCAAATAAACATAAATCAAAATTAGCAACACCCAAAGGTGTTTGGTGGGGCTGGACAGCCCAGGCAGTTGCAAGCTCCCTGCAAGTCAGGGGCACTTTGAACAGCAGAAAGCACATCAGCAGTCGGGTAGTGTTGGATACCAAATTAGCGGTCTTGAACAAAATACAATTTGAGAAATAATTAACTGCACTGTGAAACACTGATAATTTCCGGTATTAAAAACATAATCTTGCATATTAAAATGAATGTACTAAAATCAAATCAATAACTCTGTATCCTCTGTATTTCCTCCAGACCACTAATTTAATTAATCTTCTTGTTCGCTTGGATATAGATTTTAAGATTTGCATTTTACCATCAGAAAATAGATTGTGCAATACTACATAATTTTCACAATGCAAATACATTTTTACTTGGATTGGATTTTATTCCCTTGGCTGAAATTTTGATCACTGAGCAGCTAGAACACTGCTGTAGCACATAAGAAGTCACTCAGGATGTGACAGTTTCCTCTTGTTTTAAACTACCTTATAAAAAAAAAAAATCTTTCTCAACTCAGAAACAGAGTATTGCTTTTGATCAGCAGCAGTAACACTGCAAGCACACTGGGCCCAATCCAGCTACTTATGAGTTTTGCTTTCAACTTTGACAGAAATTAAATGGGAATTAAATTCAATGCAGCAGAATCAGTTCCTTGAAAAACAGTTAAGGTGTTACACCTGTGACTGCATTTGTGCTGTTCTGCTCCAAACCCCTCTGTGCTGCCACAACAGTCTGGTGCCCGCCAGCACGTCCTGCTCGGTGCTGCCACTGCCCCCAGGGCCAGCCCAGGGCTGGACGCTGCACCATGCCGTGGTGCCCCAGCCCTGCAGCGCTGATGGCACAAGGCCCCCAGCACTGCAAAAGCAGGGATGGGCCGGAGCCACTCACACCTGTGGGGCAGGTTTCCTTCCAGAGCTGGACAGGCATGACCAAAGCAGAGAATACCTTGCCCAGGGCTCTCCAGAGGGTACGCTAACACATCCCTCCCTCTTGCCAGGCTGCACTGACTTCATTGTTACTGACTTCTTTTGCAACAGTCAAGGAAATACATGCAAATAAAAGAATCCATTGGTGCCAAGGTTCAGACCCCAAACTGAATTTTGAGGAGAGTTCTTGAAAAATTTGGCTCAGACTGCTTTTTCAGGGTCCTTCCAATGCCATTTTCAAGCAGACCTTAAATCAGCTGCATCTTGTCAACCTGTATGTACGATCTTGATAACAGAACTTGAGAGGGCCACATCCCGTATTGCTTCAAAACTCACTTACCCTTGACTCTCCTGTTTGTCTTGGTAGAACTTTGCTTGAGTAACCCATTTGTTGGGCTCACATAACATTTTGCTTGGCTTGCAAGCTCTATCTGCGTAAATGCACATTTCCCCATTTCATTTTTGATTGTTTTCTTCTGCAGGCATTTAATTGGCCTCACAAAGATGTTTGCAGAGTTTAAATGAGGCATAGTTAAAGCTTTCAAAAATACATATAATTACACACACCTACAATTTCTAAAGAAAAAATAAGGCTACACAAGAACTGATCCTGAAGAGCCTGGCAGGAGATTTGCAAAGTTTTGGTTAAACACCAGCAGCTGCATATTTGGAGCTTACAGCAGATAGAGACTTTCACAAAATTGGGCAACATAAGATTTTCATATTGGTATCATCACATCGCTAACCAAATCCACTGCAGTGCTATAGTGACTGAAGCTGTGCAGAGTTTGGGCGGTCCCCTTCTGATTATAAAGGTGGGCTTCATCCAGTGGTTTAAGAACCCTTAATACATCTGTATGTCCCATCCCTCTCGGAAACTGTAACAGAAAGCTCAGGACCAGCAGTGTCACACCACAGCCAGCTGAACTTGGGAAATTTTACAGAATTCATGCCAGTGGAAAAGTCTGATAGGGTGCAAACCAAAGTCCTAAAATTACCACCACAGAAATCAGTTGTGCACTCAGAAAGTGAGCTGAGATCTCATCTGCCTAATGGCGGGGCGGGGGGTACAGAAACAGGCTCATAGCAGCAAAAAATTGATCTCATGCACAGAAAAGAGTGACAGGACAGAGAGGACGGCACAGAGGGGAAGATCAGGTTGACAAACTTCTCCCCAAAAAAAGGGCAAGTCTTTCTTGGAAGCTGGAGTAACCAGGCAAGGGTCGAGGCAGGAGGCAGACTGTATGTCAGCTGGGACATAAAGCATTGCAAAGGGAAAAAAATAAAAAGGGAAAGGAAAGGAGGATTTGACTGGACAAAATCTAATCCTAATGCTGTTAGGGATTATGAGACCTCTGGGTCAGCAGGAAGTTGAGATCAGCTCTACTGCAACTACCCGTGCCATGCTGAGAGCTAATACCAGAGCGAATAAACCCAAGCAAACAGCAGGCACCACTTCATCGCCCCTGGTCCCTTCCCTACCAAGCCCAGAGCAAGATGCACAGGAGGACTGATGCACTCAGGAACTGACCAGGAGGACATTAGCCATCTCCAGGGGACCTTTGCCTACCCTCCATAAATATTTTGTGGCTTATAAAGGCAGAGCTAACGCTTGTCAGTAATCCCTTTAAATAGAAGAGACCCCAATAGGAACAGGCAGACCTTCCATCTATGTAACAAGAACCCAAAAGGAGGAGCGAGGGTGGCAGGCGAGCCAGGGCTGCACAACAGCCCCGGCAGCCACTAGCAGACATCTTGGCAGCCCTCCTACAGTAGGAGTGCTGAGGTGCTGACCCAGGGAGGGGAAGGCAGACAGATGGGACCTAAGGGGGTTGCTGCATTATTCAGACTCACACTGGCACACCAGAAGCAGCAGCTCAAGTATGTAGAACAATTTAGGTGGAGGCTGGCAGGTGTATTGTACACGGACTGAGACTGCAGTGCACTGCCAAGGCTGGAAGGGGTCATCCTGGTCCAGCTCTTCTCTTTGCAACATCATTCGAGCCCTGAGTGACACGCAGTGCAGGAGCAGGAGGTTGCCACAGTTCCCTCACCTGTTCAGGTGCCTGCCTGTGCACAGCTGCTGGAGGCTCCTCCAAGCCTGCCATCAAACCCCTCTGGCAGATGGCTACCTCCCGGCCTCACCCTACCCCTCAAAAAAACCCCATGAATTTAAACAAGGCAGGGAAGGAAAAAAAAAAGCCAGGATAATTTCAGAGCAGTACAAATAGGAGGCTGCTGGCTGCAGAAGTAACCAGCTGATGCAATTATCCTGGCGGCCGCCAGTAGACCATCTGCCCAGCTCCTGGGTTGCTGTTGTTGCAGTCTCAGCGGGGCTCGCTCCCAGAAGAGCGGGGCCCCTGCAGCCAAGAGGGAGCCATCTGCCCAGCCCTGGGCTGTTCGCTCCACATGCCACAGGGGCTGGCCTGGAAGCCAGCCTACTGCCTGATGGCCTCCAGGGCACAACCACATGTGGCTAATCACAGCCAGGGCTCAGTGGCCAAAATGGGCAGCTGTGCTTTATTTTCTACAGGGTATTCGCTCACTCTCCCTTGCCTCAGGACAGACCAGTTGTGTATTTGGAATATCTTTGTGCCTGCATGTGTTTAAGGTTTACTTGGTGTACATGCAGGGAGACTGGGACACCTTCTGATCTCCAGGAAGGTGTGGGGACATGGAGGAACTGGTGAAATCCACCCATTCCACAGGGCTGCCCCAAGGCTGACCCCCACAATTTATACCACAGAGAGGGTAACGAGCGCTACCTTCATTTCTGTTTTGGTGTGTTTGTCATTAACACACAAGTAGAAAAATTACACCCCCAAGGAGAAGGGACAAATGCTGACAAGGAACCTGATGGGCAACGCAGATCTGATGACTTCCACTCCCATTGCAGGTTACTACCTTTGCTATGACACAGACAGCAGATAAATTTGACCTCTCTGGAGTTTTCCCAGTTACACTCTGTCTTCTGCAGGGTATGGGAAGTGCCCCCCATCACCCAGGGGTTGTGCTGGGCATTGCTCAGAGCCAGGTTTCAGTAACAAGTCTACTCTCACTGACAAGGTTTCTACAAACTTGGCAGGCTGGGACTCAAAGGAAACTTAGGATTTTTTAATCCTTTTTAACTGTATCAAGTATGTACACCTACTGCTGCCCCAGGCTCAGTCTCTGGGCATTCATCTGCAATCAAACAATACAGGGTGCCCAAGTGAACAGGTTTTCATTCTGGATTTAAGCTTACAGTCTATAAAAGCTTACACTTTTTCACCCCCGAATTATTTGCTATTTAGAAAGGAATGAAGCAAAGGAGGGATGCCAGGCTGTGTCAAACCATCTCACGACCTCCCCCAACACCAGTGAGTCCCTGGGTGCTGAGCACAGCAATACTTGCCCATGACCAATTTTCTGGGTGGTAATTTCAGGGCTGGCAGCTTTTGGAGGGATGCAACCTAAGCAGCAAAGTGCTTCCCATCCCTTCCTCCCCCCGCAGCCAATGCCAGCCCCATCCCTGCCCTGCACCTCCCCACAGCCTGGTACTTTCCTCTCTGAACTAAAGCATCTGACCTGCACTGACAAGGCTGATGAACCCTTTATAAAATAATAACATAATACATTGGTTAAAGTAATCAGACCACATTTGCACTTCAGCTTTGATTTAGACAATGCCTGGAAAAGTTGTCAGTCACACAGCTGAACTATTAATCACTTGAAATGAATAAAGGAAAGAAAGCTCTAAATGCGACCAGGACTGGCCCAACCTGCCACCACATTCTCACTCCCACATGCTGTAGCCTCTCATGCAGCCATGCCAGTACTGCAAGCACTTGCCTGCATGAGCTGCTCAGTGTTTACTGAAGCTCTTCCAGCTGATTTTGGGGGTTTCCCCCTTCTTTCACCCTGCCAGTGTTTGTAATGGTTTGGGACTACAGCTACCAGCGACCACCACCAGCTCAGACTGAACCACCACCAAAGGGCATGCACACACAGAGCTAGGGATGGCTGCATAAAACCCTGTTTCTACTGGAAGCCAAGCTGAAATGCTGCATGTGACATTATTTAGTGGCTGTGTGCAGTGACATAACCAAGGGCCAAATCCAGTGACAAATCTAAGTCAGGATATGCTCTGTGACAAACATCACCTTCAGGCTCTCACATTTTTCGAGGTCTCTTTCCCTTTCTCTGTACCTCTTCCCAAAATGCAGCTGACAGCTGTGGCAGGCAGGGAACGCTGGAATCTGAGATGCTGCATCACAAGGAACCCAGCGCAGGGCCAGGAAAGGACAGAATCACTGGAGAGCAGTATAACAAAGGTAAAACTAGAAGAGGATTGAAATGATCCTCACTGTATACAAAGGAAGCTTATGGTTGCTACTTCCCTAGTTAACAACAATGCAAATCTAGGGGTACCTGGGCAAAAATAACTCCAAATTTCATTGGCCGTGATTACAGCTTCAACCATGGTATGGCACAGTATATAATGCAGACGCGCAGGGAATCGCTCTCAAATTTCAGGATGTAATCAGTTAACATAGCCCACTAAAAGTCTTTCTCATGATAAGGATCCAAGGAATAAAGGGGGTTAAAACAACTTAAACTGAAATCTTGTTCTCCTGCAGTGATACAGGCTGTGTTAGAAGAGTATAAAGGAGACGAGGGATCAACCAAATTTTTCTTTACAAGGAAAAACAATAATTCTGACACCACAGAAAAACTTGAAGTGCTTCCTTCCTATAGGCAGGAAATTCTTCTAAGGCTTTGTTGGCACTATCCCTGTGCTCTCTTCACTCAGCGGTTTTTGTCCTTGGGCCTACGCTGGTAGATGGGCCAGGCAGGAGGACACCAGCAAAGGGCATCATCACCAGCTCCTGCTTATCCCTCAGTGCCCAGGCTGGGCAAGGTGCCTCTGCAGCACCCACAGACCACTGGGGCCGAGATCAGGGCAGATTCATTTTATTGTACATACTGGAACAAAAATAAACTTCAAATAATGTTCTTCAAATAACATGTAGTTACCAAGCATAAACTAAATAAGAGCTCTGTAATCTCTAAAACACAATACGTTTTTTCTTCCAGATGGGTGGAAGTGGGGAGGGAAGAATGTGAAAACCAAAACAAACAGGTATACTTCTTGTGGGATCTGCACTACAGATGAAATGCAAAGCAAGTCTCCCTCTCCCGTAGAGGGTCTTTTTTCAAGAGGGAGAATAATAATAATATAGTAATAATAAGCACTTATACAGTGCTTTACATTTTCAAAGCGCTGTGTAAACATCAACTAATGGGACACGGTAGAATAAGTAGTGTCTAAAATGAGTTTATGTACTGCATTATAGATTTCTACAAAGTGGCTGGGACTGATTGTAAAATTAAATTCCCCACATGTTGATACTTGTGCAAATGGATTTTCTTTAAAGAAGTGCAGCAAAAACATTTTTGTATTAGTTATCCTCCACAACATGCATATTTCCAAATTCTGGCTCAAAGCACATTGTTTAGACATTTTCATAGCCATAAATTGCATTTTGTTTCGTAAGAAGACCAGGTGTGCTAACTCCTTAGGATGATATATCAATATGCTTATAGGCACATGCCAGTATTTTCCAAGAGAAAGTCATGTACAAGATAACAGCATTTAATAAAATGAAGTTTTTAAGAGAGAAACTAAGAAATAGAGAGATGTTACTATTGTTACATTGCAGACAGAAGAGCAAGGCAACCAGCACTTTCTCAGTAAGAGATTGCCTGGCAAGGACAAAAGTCCCTATACAGCAGCTGTAAAGCAAGCATCACTTTCTAGTTTTTGCTATTAATTCTGTTCTTTAAAATCTCTTCTAGGATAGGGAAAATGAAACAACCGCAAAGCAAACCCAAATATTATGACATGAACTGTAATATTGATGTTCCATTTCACTTTTACCTATCCAGCATCTCACAGCATTTAACAAATTCACTCTACTCTCCAAGGGTCAAATGTTATACCCTCTTTGCATACAACCAAAATGGAAAATATTGGGAGAGTGGGGAAAAAAAAAAATTAAGCAACACATGTGCATTCATCAAGGAGCTATGGCAGAGGCAGAAGAGAAGGCGGGAGAGGAGAAATCTGACTCCGAGTCTCTTCTAACAGCCTGCAGTATCTTACTATTTTGCAAGTTTTCATTCTTTATCATCAGTAATGTGCATTATAGCAAACCTAGGTGCTTCTGTCATGAGCCACAGCCCAGTGTGCTACCGCCATGTAAACACAGAATAAAAAGGCTGCACAAGACTGAAGTGATTGAGCAATTTTTTTTCCCTGATATTCTCAAGCTAGGAATCAAACACAAGATGAAAACGGCATGCTGAATATATCTACCTTTAGGCATGCGCTTAACTGTAAGTATATGAGTAATCCCAACGGTTTCAGTTTTGGGGATTTTAATAGTTGTATGGTTTTCATAACTACAGGAAAAACCCTTTCCAACAAACTGCCAGTGTGACTCCCTGTTGTACTACACCACAATTACTGGAACATATTTGGTATTTCTCAAGAGGTTCAGATAATGAAGAATCCTCCAAATTTTCTATTAGCCCAAACTTAGGAATTCTGCATCAGGGAGTTAACAGCAGAACAGACAACGTATGTTAGGTATTGCAAAAGAGAGAGAAAGAGAAACAGAAATATTTATAAAATTTAAAGCTTGCTTTTTTTAAAAAAATTAAGGTTGTTCAAGAGCCCAGACGCAGCCCAACCAATGATATTGCACAAGCACGCTGAGTTTTTGAAAGTTTTACTCTTATTCCTTTTTACAAGACAACATTGCTTCATATTTTCACACCACAATGTTTTCCCAAATCTGAACAAGACTAATAATAAGTAGGAAAACACACAAGAAACCACCCTATTTTATTCTTTGATGTGCTATTGGTTTAACATTGTATCACAAGCTTCTACTTTAAAAGAAACCACATCAGCAGTTACACTTACAAGGAAATTTTTTAAAAAGCAAGGAAAGGTACAATGTTGTGGTTGCTTCAGGGTTTTTGTTTGTTATTATTTTTCCTTCTTGTCAAACAGCCAATTTGTTTACTTCCTATGACTAAAAATAAGCGGGGGGGGGAGGGGGGGGGGGGTATCCCTTCCCAGCAGGAAAAGCCATCAAAATTTGCCACATCAGAAATAATCTAAATAAGAATGCAAACAAGCCACTGCCACAACATGAAAGGCCAGGCTGGCCACCAGCTGGGTGGGGCCAAGGACACCAGGTGTTTTGGGCTGCAGAAGCTCTGTCCTTTGCAAAGTCTTTGCTATAACTCCAGAAAAGTGAGCCCGCCGATACACGAGGTTATGGGACATAGTGGTATTTGAGTCAACCACAGCCAAAATTCATCCATAAGAAAAAAGCATGTATAAAAGCAAAAAGAGCTGTGATTTACCACTGTACCTACTGTCATCCAAGCACAGGTGACAGACCAGCATCTGCCAAAGGACCAGCTGGCGTTTAAGTGCCAGGATTAGTAGGAGCACCCACTTGGGGATGTGTGCCCCATGGTAATACCACCTATGGTGCAAGCTAAAAGCAGAATAACAAATCTCCCTTTTTCTTCAAATACATAGTCTCATTTCTTAGTGGCATTATTTCCACTAAGTTAGAATAGAGAAGAAAACTGTTTTCCAGCAATGCTACCTCATGCGAGGCTGCTGCCAGCAACTTCTACCAGTACAGGAGCAGAGAAAGACATTGGCCAAACTCTGATCTCTGGGCATCTTCCCTCTCCCCTGCAACATGAGTTCTCTCTCTTGCTCTCTCTGCACTTTGCATTTGTTTCCAAACACAGCTGCCTGCTCAGCTGGGATCCCCATTCAGAGAGGGATGAGGAGCAGTGCATAGCCACCGCAGCAGGGCACCACAGAGTACTCCACAGCTCACACCTCCACTGGGACACACAATACTTGCAGGAACGGGAGAGCAGCAAGTAGTTGTGCAACTTGAGTCTAGTCTTCATCACTTTCACTGAACTACTTCAGCTGTACTCAGGTGGTTTTGCATCCTTCACTTCACCACAGATTCAAGCATTTGCTTCAATAACAGTCATTTCTTGGACACATCTGCAGGGGTTTTGCAACCTGCCCATCAGCCTGCTGCAGATGCAGACACATACCCACATCCCATGTGAGTGGTCAGCGTCCAGCCTCCCCAGCAGAGACTCTTTTCAGAAAGGTTTGATCCAAACTGATGGTGCTCGAACTCTGGTGAGGAAGATTGCCCTGACTCATCCTGCACCAACACACACCAGACCTGTCTGCAGCCAATGGAGAGCTACAGGGTTAGTTTTGTGATGGGCTGGTGGATAAAAGCAGCTCCTGAGAGTCCTTTGCTAGGTATACAGCAGGACAAGGAGCTAGAAATGGAGGGGGAGCAAAACCCATTGGATCAGCCCTCGCCTTATGCAGCAGTGGGCACAGCCATGGGAATATACTGGGCAGCCAGGAGACAAAAAACAGTGTTTCACCGCTGAACATAAGGTAACAGCAGCCCTGAACTGACCAGCATTCATCTCCACACTCCCTTCCAGAGCAGTGCAGTTTAGCATATGCCGATTTGCAGACAGCATTTAAGCCAGGGGCTGGGGTGCGTTTTTCCAACATGGCAACATCGAATTAAAATAATAAAAAAAAAATATCTTCAGAAGAAAAAAAAAAATGTGCCAGTAAAAGAAAATTGAGTCAAGCCAGCAGCAGACAGTAAGAAACACAGAAAGAGCAGATAAATTCCCTCTAATAAGTGCATTAACAGCCTTCAGCTTCCCAAAGCAGTGGGATGATTCCACTGAGCCTCCTCCTTGCCATCGCCTCAGCAGGTCCCACCATGAGCCAAGTGGTGGCCAAGGCTGGACTCAGGGCAAACAGCTCTGCAGACAGGCCATGTCCTGTGCCTTCTTCCCTTGCACAGCTGACCCAGGGAGCTCTGCTAACATGCTCCAGGGTTGTGGTTATGTTCTCCATAACTGCAAGGAACAAAACAAGCAAAGATTCAAGGGAGGAAAAACCAGTAAAGAGGCTTCCACATGGGGAGGAAAACCTACCTGTAGGTATTCCCTCTAAGCAAAACACTCTCAAGTTTCCCAGGCTCCAAGGTAGGAGAGATGGTGTGGGAAGGGAAGCAAAGCTGCTAAAGGACTCCACTGACATTTTCACAAGCTACAGATACTAGGAATAAAACAGGAGAAGGAAAGCAGAAAAGACAGTGTCACAAAGTCAGTTACGCACAACAATACCTTCATGTAAGACAGGATTACCTCCTACTATTATTAATTTTCAGCTGCCTGATACAAGCACTCAAATACCATGGTGAAGGGCGGCTACCCCTACCTGGCTGGAGCAGCTATAACAACAGCAGCTGCTCTCCTGGGTGGAGGGACCCTGGGAGCAGCCAGTTTCCCTGCCAGACCCACAGCTGGGCTAATTTTTCTTCAACCCATCATCATCTGTCTGTAGATTAAAAATCAAAGTCTTGATTTCTACCTCAAGATAAGCTTTCATTAGGTGGTTTGAGGTTTGCTAGGAGACAAGCTGCATTTGTCAGTTGGGATACCTGCCATCCCCGCTGCTTGGACAAACACACACAGTGGAAGAGGCCATAGGATGTGCAGCCAGACAAGACACTGTTCTCCAAAATAAAATCTGTAGAACTAATATAGCATTTTTAAGGATTAATTTAAAAGGAATTTTCCAACAGTGCTCTGAGTGATAGCACAAAGACACAACTTTGCTTCCTTTTTCCTTAACATTGCTGGACCGAAAGCTTCAAGCAGCCCCTGCTCTGGAAGCAGCCAGGACCTCCCATGCCACTGGAGACAAGAGTCTACCTGCCTTTTTGTTTGTTTGGGTTTTGCACTGCATTGGCTTTGCTCACACCAATCAGACAGCAGCAGGTTTTGAGCCACCGGCCTGATGTCTTCAGCTGTGCCATTGACAGCTATGAAATGCAGAACATTTCTTGGATGGTTGTGTGTAGGGATACAAAAACCTCATTTACAACTTGGCACCTCAAGAAGGACAGGGTGGTTCAGCAGCAGGTGACAAATTAAAAGCTCATTTTTCTATGCATTTTCTTTGAAGCCACATCTTGAATACAGACCCACTGACAAGGAGGAAAAAATCATAGCAGAGGTATCTCTTTATAAAAATGTGCATTTGATCTTTGGGTGAATTCTTGGTGCATGTCAGAGAGCCCTGCAAGCCCTGCTTGCAGGAGATCTGCCTGCCTGCCACTAACAGCCCTGCCACCAAGGCGGCATCTTTCTGCCAATTGCAGGGGGGGTTTTGTCCCCCCAGGTCTCTGGAGCAGCAGCTCCTGCTGCAGCCAGGGCCACCCAGCTGTGCAGCCTAGCAGCTCTGCAGGCAGGGCTCTGCAGCTCCTGCCCAGCAACTCCCCGCTCTGCGGCACCCCTCGGTGCACTGGAAACTAGTCACACCATGGCTCTGCCAAGCACCTTTCTGGGGTGGGGTTTTTTGTTTGTTTTTTGTTTTTTTTGGGGGAGGGGGGGTGTGGGGGTTTTTTCTCTCCTTCGGACCTTCACCTCTAAGTTCAGGTTTACTACTCAATTTTCTTATATCAAGAAGAATAAAAACAGAAGCTTTCTGTTGAGTGTTTATTCAAGACCAAAAATAGTAATCAAAATAAACCAAAAGGGAGCTTTAAAACAAATCTCACTTATCTGTTATCAAGCAGGAAAGAAATTAGGAAAGAAAGCACCCTTGAAATGAAAGAAATCAGTAGATTCTTGCATGAGCATTAGGTGAGACTCAGTACAAAATCTGAAGACAAGCACTCACAGTTTCATTTTAAAATGGCTCATAGTACATTGTACCATACTCCTAAAGGATACTCACAATTATGCTGAAAGTACTTCTTTATCTTAAAAAAAAAAAAAATCATCTTCAGGTAACAACTTTCTCACCCAGAGTTGCCTACTACATTCCCCATAAAGTATCACTGCCAGAAACACCACTTTTGCCCTACAAATCTAGCATAAATATAAATAAGGTGCAATTCACAGACAACCCTTCTTCTCTACTTTTCCATCCCAGTATTTTCAATACTCTGCAACATCCCACATGCCCTCTGGGGGAACAGTAAAAGCAAAGAAATTATGAAGGGCAAGGCATGCCATTTTCCTAGAAATAAAGGAGGCCACAAGCAAATTAGCCGACTGAAATGCATCCACAGAATTTAGCAATAAATGATACACAAGCTTGGCACTACTATGTAATCCAGTGTATCTTTACTCATGCGAGTGATCTTATGAAGCAAGAGAATTTTGAGTAAGAGTTTGAATAAGTAAATTAAAGCAAAGCTGTATTTACCTATCAAGCAAAACAGCCAGAAGGCTGCTTTTTTCAGAGCAGAAGGTAGACCTGTGCATCAGAAAAAACTTCCTTGCATTTTGGAACCATGTTAGTCAGTCTAACAAAAGATACTACCTATTCCTGTAGACGTCCTCTTTCACGTAACATGTGAGCGCGCACCATACATGATATGTGTTTGCACAAGTAGTACTGAAAGCCTACTTTTTTCCAGTTACCACCCTGACCTCCTTTTGCCTCCAAACCCAGAACAATTAGGAGTCCTCACAGGCCAATGTCAGATGCTATAACAATCATAAAATAGTTGAAACTTCCAGAATTAATGGCTACCATCACAGTTGTCCTCAAATTTCTCTATATTAGAGAGAGAACAACTATAAACCACAACAAATAAATTCCTCCAGGCAGGAAAGCACTGTCACTGTCTATTAAGAGCAGAAAAGCTACTTTGTTTAGGTGTTTCACAATTCTAGTGTTTTCTTTTCCGCTTATGCTTAATCATACCCTTTTCCATGGAGTGGAAGTCACTTTTCAGATCCGTTCCTTCTCTCAGTCTTGAAACTAAAAGTTAAAAATAATACAGATGCAGCTCCAGGTAAGTAAAACTCTGCCAAAACTTTGCATCTAATCATCAGGCACCCTCCATACTCAAATGCCAGCAACAGATTTCTTAGTTTCCCTATTTTATTTCCATCTTTCTCTGTTTAACATTTCTGCTTCCCCAAGAATTAAGCTCATCGTTCTACCATGTGTTTTCTCTGCCTCCTTTTAGTTTTCCAGTTTTGGGGACAGAAGATTGAAAGGATGCAGAATCACAGTCAATTTTGCTCACATAAATCTGTACCTGCTTACATTAACAGATACTAAGCACAACCTGGGTCTCCTGGGTTTCCTGCAGTGCCATCAGGGCACTCCCACATCACTACTGCATCCTCTGCATCTTGAACCTTCCCAATGCTCTCCTAGAAATCCCCCCAGCAGTAATCTCACAGAGCCAGCAGAAGAAGCAGGAGATGCTCCCGGCAGCATTGGATGTCAAGTGACTATTCCCATTACATGCCTTCGCTTCTCTTGCTCTTTCAATTGCAATGCAAGAAATGAGAATACAATCCCATACCCGCTAAGGTCAGTTAGAAACACTACCACCAAACTAAGACAGAGGTTTCACCCCATGGCTGATATAAGCCTAAGGCTACTCACAGTCCTCCAACACCAACAAGAATCTTGATTAACACCATTAGTTCTCCAGCAGATTCAGGGAGCTTGGACTTACACTATTGGCTTACATTTAAGCATCCAATCCAGCTCCAATTAGTGTCAAGGGGAAAAATTGCACTCACTCTAAAAACTGCAAAAGTGGGTTCTAGATGCTCACCCAGTGAAGGACTCCATCTCCACACTGCACGTAACACCCTCTTTTCAAAGAGCACGGCAAGTCTGTCTTTATTAACATTTTCTTCATTACCACTCAGTTCACCACCATGTGAAGCAAGTTCCAGCAATTACCAGGTGGATCAACCTGCCCCAATGGTAACCCAGGAAAACCTCATCTCAGCCAGGTCAGGATCATCAAGAAGTTAGCAGAACTACTAATTCAAGTACAGTCCTGTTGGAGGTTGGCTGGAGCCTTCCCCCATCCCTAAATTATCTGTAGGCAAATACTATGTAAACCCAGTAACAGCTTTTGTTAAGTCCAATCAAGTGGTTAAACTTGTACAGTAAACAGACAACCAAGGGAGGCATATATTTTAATGGTAGATGTGGAAACAAAGGAATTTTGATTAGCCTTGGGACTGGAGGGGGCAAAAACACTGGTTTAGGATTTTTCCCAGGATATGCATATTAAGAACTTGTCCTTTTACCCTCTGTGTAATTTTTTTTTTTTTTTAATATGTGGAAAGCAGAATTAGGCCACATTTGACCAAACCTCCAGAGCCTAGCTGGAACCAACAGTGACTGGAGCACAGCAACTTGTTAACACTTGTACTTCTGCTCATAACAGGATTTCACTAGTGAGCAATGCATTTTCTGTAGCTCTATCAGTGGCTTAAATAAACCGTTTCTCTACAAGCAGGGGCCTTTCCCTCTGCTTCGTTTTAAAACCTGAACTCATTGTTTACTTTCTTTAATATGAACTGGAAATAACTTCTGCGTAAAGAAGCTCCAACTGTTACACTTCTGAAGCAGCCTTCGTTATCAGTACCAGACTCAAGGAGAACACAACTGCAGGTGATGCTACAAAGGCAGCCAAGATCAACCCCACTGTAAATTGCCCAGGAGAACATGCAGGTAGGGTGGGTTTATGAGACCAGGACTGAGATTATTTCACCCCCAGCACACCCAAGCAAGCCCTTCAGGTCTCCTGAGTGGCCTTTATCCAGCAAAGGAAACACTCCTCTGCCACAAAGGCTGCCTTACATTTGTACTTGCTATTCTGCTTCAGTAGCAATAAGTCCTTTACTGTTTGTTCAGCTCTTGAAAGTTCTATAAAGCATTCACCATTCACCTGCCACACTGAACAAACTGAGCCCTTTGAAATGAAAATCTAAAAGTAAATGTGTTAGTCAACTGGCTGCTGCTGCAACAAGCCTGCCAGACACCAGTGCGAGCCTTCAGGCAGGTAATTCACTTCAACGAGACTGGCAAACAACAGTATGTTTTATTTAATTGGGATGAACAGAAGAGATAAACCTCACAGCAGGACAGGTAATGACAACATTTCAAAAATAATTCATGCCCAGGTAATAAAAGGGCAAATTTCAATTACATAAAAAGCTAAAAAGTTGACTTAACACATCCAAAGGGGAAAAGAAAAAAATTAATCATTGTACTGCATATGATTAACAAGTGGCATTTACAAGCTCTGCAAATTGGTCTTTCTGTTGCCTAATCTGTGGCTAGAAAGGAAAAGGTTTTCTTTCTAAGCAAATGCAAACAATATAACGAAGCTACTTATCACCAGATTCAGATGAGTATTGCAGTGCTATCCAAAATAAGTCATACAGTGGAAAGCTAATGCCATACACCAATTCACTGTACTGCAACGAGATTTGTGAGCCTGTTCTGAACAGCATCACCCAGTTTCCAACCCCCTTGGGTCCCTTTGTTTGCATTTCAGAAAACAAACCATTGCAAGAGGTCAAAGCTCGAGCCTTCTGTAGCTGGAAATGTCACGAGAGACCATTTAGTCTCTGCACATCCTTCTACTCTCTAGAATAAAAAGACTCCAAAAAAACACCATAATTCACTGCTGCACATATATATACACATCTAGATGTTGTCAAGAAGATGTAGTTCATAAAACTTGCATCACCTTATTTGCCTAAGAGAACAAGGAACGAGCTTCTCTGCATTTACTAATGGACATCAGGAAAGAAGACACACAAGAACCTACTTCTGGGCTCTAAAAGTACATTGAATAAATGCACACGCTACAGAGAGCTCTGAGCTAGTCCTCACTTGGCTCCAGCTCCCACCTACATCCTCCGAGTCCACTCCAACAACGCACACACCAGAACCAGATCCTTCCCTCCACCACCATGTCAGTCAAGATTTAACAGGAGTCTGTAATGGGTTTTATATTATTAGTATTTCATTACTCCAGTGCATTTACTAGGGTACAAGGGAACATAATAGCCATCCTTTTTCAGAGGCATTTAAGGAGAATACTGACAGAGTAATGAGGGGTTGATGTAGGCATTTTTATAAGACAGTTCAATTATTGTAGGTAATTAATACTCTTTTGTTTAAGAGAATATTATAATACATGAAGAAATTTATTATCTTTTAGAGATTGCAGGCTAATGCATGAGACCAAGAGATTATTTTTTTTAAAAAAATGTGGTCTCTCTTTTTCAAATATTGTAATGAACTAAAACAGATTTCACAAACTGGAATTGGGAGGAAAGATATAAATTAACTAGAGCAGTAAAAGTAGCCAAGTAAACAATTAAGAGCCCATTTATCAAAACAGAGGTAAATATTAATTCTACAGTATGAGAAAGTCTTACCATTCACAGAGCTAGCAGATAAGGTAGCTTTTAAAAACATTTACTATAATAACCAATCATTGGGTGCCACCCACCCCAAGCACTTGACTTAGTTAATTTAACCAGGCTGAAGCCACTTACCCAGGTTTAACCTAAAAGTTAATTTGGCACCAAACAATAGATAAAACCAAGCCAAAGCCTCATCTATGATAAGACAATTTGTATTTACACAAGCTTAATGCCATCTAAAAAACATCTTTTTTTTTTTTTATAACCAATTCAGAGGATGGCATGAACATCTGCTTTCACTTCAAGACATTAATTTTCAATTATTGAAGAAAAACAAAATAAATCCTGACAAATTACTGGTAACTGTGGAATCTTTTGTTACTCTATTAGTTTATAATAGTAATTTGGAAATCCTACAATTAACATCCTAACAAGAGCTCTCTGATTATTTTTTGCATGTCATCTGAAGCAATTCAGCAGTGAATTATGTTCTTTAACTTGTACTGATTGTACACAAAAATATTTGTAGAAAAAAATAGAAGGCATTCTCCAAGAGCCACTACCATTACATGGTAATTGTTTTTCATCGATGGCTTTATACATAGCATCACTAAAAAGATGAGATTTCTATTTTCTTCCCATGCACATTTAAACCTATTGCATTACCTTTCCCCCTTTTTTCAATTTTTGGCCATGTTTATTCATTATATTCGTCAAGACCAATGGAAACAGGCCACAATTAAAAGGCGTTTGCATGCAGGCACGAGTTTCAATCAGTAAAACCAGTTAAATACCACCCAGATCCCATCCAGGAAAGCATACCGGAGGGAGAGAAAGGCAGGAAAATGGGACTTGGGGAGTTCAGGGGAGAACACTGCTAGGCTTGTAGCAAAATACACAGGCAAAAATTAAAAACTGCGGGCTAATCCCTGAAGGAAGTGCTCAGTGTACTGCATGGATTCAAATGTTCTCAGGGCACCAGCCCCACAATAAAACACCAACACCTCCAATTATTCCTAATCCCCCAAAAGCTACACTTGATAAAGAACAATCAAGAGCGTAATCTTATTTGAGTTATACCAATTTTAGCTGCTGCTTTCACTGTATCAATAAAATTCCACCAAAACTTGAATGAACTGTAAAATTAAAGGATAATCGCACAAGTCTCTTGTATTTGGCAATTATGATTATACTTGTCAAAATTTAATTTGTAGACTGTACCGTTCCAGTACCTTTAGGTTCTTCTCTATCAACTGGGAAAAAAGGAAAATTATATCTTTAAGACAAGTATGAGAGACATTGTTACTTCCACAGTCAACTCTGTAACTGAGCTCCGACATTGTATAATTGACTTTGCAAGCAGAACAACAGCAATATAACAAAGAAAATGTCAGTGTTTTCACAGCGCTAATCTATAGCACTAGGAGGGCCTCCTGCTGTCAGCCAGAGCTGACAATACAATAGCTTTCAAAGGGATATTACCATCGCGCTTTTATTCTTGACATCAATCAAGACAAAGAGAATCCTTTTCACGAGACATTCAAAAATCAAACCTTTGTATGAGCAGATAGGTAAAACAGCATTCCTTTAAAGAAGATCATTCATAGCAATCAACTAATTGGAACTCAGCAAATGGTTGAAGTATTTTTATTTACTTTGCAGATAACGAAGTAGCGAGCAACCCCCCTTTTCTCTTCTTGACTGACACAAATGAGGCAGGTAGGGTGTAAATCGAAAGTTTCTATCAGCAGTTTTTTGCCAACTGAAAGCAAAAAAATATGACAGCAATTCTGCTACTCCAAGTAGGGTAACGAAACCAGACTTAATTAGTGCATTCTTTTGCAAAACAGTTTGATTACTGACTAGCACGTTTATGCACAGAATATCCTTGCAAGCCGACAGCAATTTGCAGAACTGTCAAATTCAGCAACCAAAGTGCATCTGATGCTTAAAAACTTGTGCGAACACGAGCCCAGTCCCCACAAACTGCAGTCGAGTAATTCCTCAATTACCATTACATGGGACTGGAAGCCTACAAGTTACTGTTACCAGCATCTCAGCACTTCACTTTACAGAAGTGCTTCCAAAGGCCCCAAGTTGTAGCATGAGAAGCTACAGTTCAATCAATGAGAACGATGAGCACCTGCCTTCCTCAGCCCCCACAGTCCATTGGGTGCCAGCCGCTCCTGGGAGCTGGCAGCACAGAACAAACTTTTAAGGACACAGGCGTTGACACTGCTCCCTGTCACTTGAAACAGGAGACAGACAGCATGCTTTGGTATTCATAACTCTGTTACAGTTCTGGGGTTGAAGACCACATGGTTTTAATAACGCTGAGCAAGGTACAACTCTTCCCTACAGAAAACAGATAAAGCCCTCAGCAGATGAGGTTACTGGCAGCAGGGCAAAAGAAGGGTCTGTCCCAAGGAAAATTACTTTCATGGGCTTCACCTGTGATGCAAAGTAAAGCTTCAGAACAGGCCAGAGGTTTACTCCATCACCACTACCACCACACTGTCACTGATACGCTTATTTTGTAAGCCAACAAAAACAACCTCTCCTACTTTCACTCTGTCCTTATCAATCTGAAACAACCTTCCTTTAAGCCAAGCAGAACTTTGTCCCCAACCACCAGCTATAAGGTTACTATCTCCAAGTTTGCACAAACTAATGGTCAAAACAAATCAGCGTATTATATTGCAAATCATAAATCCTATGTCAGGGGAAGGTCCACAGCTACTGCTGAAGTTACAGCTGCAGGAATTACTGCAAGTTTCTGCCAGGCTAAACCTGAGACCTGATAATACAGCACGGGGGCCACATGACCTGCAGCTTTGCTGGCATCCAGGTTTGGTTTGCAATCACTTCATTTTAAATAACATGCACCTAAGAGTTGTCAACATTTGATACTTTGTCAAAGTCAGTCGCTTCTTTAATGTCCGACAGCATTGCTCCCAGTTAATGTGCAGTCAGCTTGCCTTTTGCACATAGAATAATCACTTTCATCACAGGCACACACTGATTCTATTTTAGTGGGTAATCTTTCTGAATGAAAAGGGATGCACAAATCTCAGTAGTGGTTAATAAATTGCAAAGTTGCTATACAAAGTGAAATAAATATATGGAAAATTGAAACATGGTAAATTATTTTAAGTCCTAAATGCTACACATATATCCCCATAATTTATTCTTGCTTTCTTCTCAGTTGAATTGGGAAACCTGTGACCTCAGAGTGCCTTTATTTATTACATCTCAATTATTTCCATGGAAACGTGTACTGTGGTAATCTACTGGGTTGCCAGCTACCTAAACCACAAAATGTGTAAGACAGACTTTTAAAAAGCAGATGATATGGATGAATATAAGGAAAGGAAGAAAACCTTTATCCTACATACACATATGAGTTGCCTCCCATTACCCAAAATTTCACCCAGATTAAGCTCATTCCTTAGACTCCCTGTTCCTCAGCTCATGCTAAGACCTGTAATTTACAGCCACCTTACGCTGAAGCTGAACACACATATTTTTGTGGCTAGAGACTACAGAAATATTTAGAATCTTTAAAAGCTAGGCTTCACCCAGCTCGCTGTTGCAAAGACCTTCTAGATATTTCTACATTACAGCGATAATGTTTCTTAGCTATGATTTGCCAGTAATTTACCTGCTTCAATTCATAAAAATGCCCTCGTAAATAGTGAGTGGTCAGTTCTGTATTAGAATTAGGGTCAAAATTTCATTACAAAGTATCAACACATTGTCAGAGATATTGCCACCTAAAAAGTAATGAGGTAGAAAACAAGTAACTAACAAATGGTAAATATCTAACATTATTATGGCATGAGATGTTAATGTTTATGGAGCTTCTAGAGCAGACAAGGTTTTCACTGGCATAGAACTATTTCCTGAACGTTAAATGTGACACTTTAGTACAGAAAAACATTTTAAACTCCAGAGGCCTGGCCACTAAATGTGATCCCCTCATCTGAGGGAAGTCATGACCGGAGGCCTGTGCCACTGCTCTCAAACTGCAATCCGTTTTAGTTTCAAACAATGTATTTCAGAGCATCACCTAGAAATAGCTCTAGCTCTGCTCTTCTGCCCACAGACAGTAGCATTCATCTACCAATTACTGAAGTAGCTCCTTTAGCAGAGATTGTCTGAGATTGCAGAGGGTCACAATGCCAGGCTGCAAACCTGCCCCACAGCACAATGCTAGAAGGTACTGTTAGGGCGGGGCGGGGAGAGAATGATTAAAGGTTTTGTATAAAGATGAAGGAATGAGTTTACAAAAACTTCGAAAATATTTGAAGCATGTACGATTTACTTTGCAATAATCTGTTAAAGAGTGGACATTTCACAATATAAAATGGCCTGGATGGGATTTCAATTCATTCTTTAGCTGGTCAATTAACTGCGTGCTAATTTTGTCCTCCCACAAGTTATTTAATTACGAATACTTTAGACTTTTTGGTTTATCTTTTGGGCATGCTAAGTTATGATCCTTTTGTGCTTCTACAACAAAGCCCCCAGACCACTGAGTTTGCGACTTCTGCTTTGTGAAGAGGACAATAAAGCCATACCCGACATCAGCTAACCTCATCGTGGCTGGGAGCGAAAGGCTTCTGAAATCACGCCTTCCAATTTTGCACCAATTCACTTAACTCAAAAAGCTGGCAAGGCGTGCAATACTGCGCGGGACTGGTCCCGGCCCTCCCTTTACGTTTCACCAGCAGCTGTTTTCTTATGGAGCTAAACGGGAGGTTTTATACACCCCTTCGCTGTGGATGGTGAAGAAAATGCGAAGATTATATTTAACCTTTATTAATGCCGCTCTTACTAAATTTAGCTGTTGTTTCTTCAAGCCTAAGCAAGTTTTCAGCCCTTACAATCAAGCCTGTTTTAATTCTCCCCTTCTTTCACCACCCTTACGCGCATTGGACAGCGGGAGGAAACGGTCGGCGCTACTATTCCCAATCATAAAGAAACATTAATTTTAAGTTAACCAGCTAGAACACGCGTGTGCTCCGTTCCTCCCTTCCCCAGCCCACCGACGCGCCACCGCGAAAACTTTCCTCCTTCCCCGCTTCAACGATGCTACCCGGCTTCTTTCATCAATTATCGCGACACGTGTCGCCAGCGAATCTCGGCCGGCACCGCGGTACCCACACGCACCCCGGAACGGACGGCGGGCGGGCTGCCCACGCATTCGCCCCGCGTGGGTAGCCCGCCCGCCCGCCGTCCGTTCCGGGGCGGGGGGGGGGGGCTTCGCCACCACCGGCCCGTACCGGGGGGGGGGTGTGGAATTTGCAATCCCCGCCAAGCCGGGACCCGGCCCTGATTGGCCGCGTCGCGGCGGCTGCCCGGGCCCGGGAGGCGGCGGGGGCCGGCGGAGGATGCCTTACCTTTCACCGAGCGGGGCTTGGCTTGCTTCCTCCTGGACATGTCCGGGCGGCGTGGCTCGTCCTCCTCTTCCTCGTCTTCCTCCCGTCCCTGCCTTTCCTTCCTCTCCCTGCTTTCTTTCTCCCCCCCCCACCCCAAACTTTGCGAGGCGAAGCGGTAGCAGCAGCAGAGGGATCGATTATTTTATTTTCTCACTTCTTTTGCCTGTTGCAATGCGGCAAGTTCAACTCCTCTTCCCACCCCCTCGGGCACCCTCCCCCCAGGGAACAAAAATTTTTTTAAAAATAGAATTACAGTCGCAATTTTCCTTTTTTTTTTTTTTCCTTCCTCCCCTTGGATGTGCAAATACTACCGACGCAAAGCGAGCCTGGCCCGCGCCCACACCCGCTTTTTTTGTTCTCTTTAAAGTTTGCAGGCGCCCTGCGGCTCCCAGTCCGGCTCGCACTTTCGGAATAATAATTAAAAAAAAAAAGAACAGAGCCCTGCGCGGGGTCCCTGGGTTTGGGGTGGGGGAGGGCGCGCGGAGAGAATTAAGTGTCTAAACCCACGCCGAGCCCCGGCCCCGGCGATCCGGGGGTGCGACCTTGTTGCGATTCTCCTAAACCCTCCGCCAGCCGCGCTCGGCCCCCTCCCTCCCGCTCTGTCCGCTCGCCCCCGGGTGCCTCTCCCTTCCTCGTCCCCGCCGCTGGCCGGGGAGGGCGACGAGTCCTTTTTTATGCGGGCGGCGGGGGCCGAGGGGCGGCCGCCCCGTCCCCCCGGCGCGGTGCGGCCGGCCGCGCGCGGCGCGGAGCTGGGCGGGCGGGCGGGTGGGCTCCCCGCGGCCGGCCGCGCTCGCCGCCGCCTTCCCCTGCACGCACGCACTTCGCGGAACAAGGTAAGTGCTTCTTTGCATCGATGCCGGGGCCGCTAGCTGCCTCCATGGGTTATTCGCTGGAAGCTGGCACCGCTCCTGCCTTCATTGCTGCCGCTGCTGCCCTGGGTTTTTATTTTCTTTAGCTCTCGCCAGCCTCCCTCTCTTTTCTTTGTCCTGGCTCCTTTTCCTCCTCCTGATCTTGCTGCTGGGGCTGCAGTGCAGACACACATAATAAAGCCAGGCTTGGCTGGAAATGTAGCTGAGTCCCAGCAGGAGGATGTGAGGAGTGGAGTCCCGGCGGGGGAGCGCTCTGATCCCGTAGGGAGCCCCGCGCAGCCTGCGCCGATCAGACGGAGAGAGAGCCAACAGCACCGAGCCATGGACGGCCCGGGAAATACAGCGGCCTCCCGCAAAACGCGGACTCGCCGCCGCGGACCGGACTCGCCGCCGCCGCGCGGAACGGCGCGGAACGGCCACCCGGCCCCCGCCCCGGCGGAGCCTCCACGGCCGGTCCCGCAGCTGCTTTCGATCCGCGTCGGGGGTGGGCGGTGAAACCTCCCCCGAACGCGAACGGCTCAGCGGCCGCGGGGAAAGCTGGGGGAGGTTATCCCACCTTCCTTCTGCTGCTCGGCTGCTACTGGAGGGCTGGAAGGGAAGATTTATTTACTCTGCCTTTCCCAACGGGTTAAATTTAGCAGGAGCCAGAGTCGCTGCACCCATCTGCTGGGAAGGTTTCTTCTAGAAAAATCCTAAGTGCTTTAAACTTGTTATCCCACGGAGCACTCCGTGCCAAGTTATGAATAAAATCGCTCAAAATAAATGCTCGATGAGTTTCCTCTCCCACTTAGACTGGGCTTGTTTGTTTTGAGCAGTCTTTACTGCCTTGCAGGACCAGGGCACTGCCGATGCTGTGCATACTGCACCCTGACCAGTGTGCAAGGGGCTGCATCTCCACGTGTCCTCTCCCCGGCACGTGATGTGCCCGTGCCATCATAAGAGTCCAGGCAATCGTACATCCAGGTGTCAAAAGAGAAGGTGTGTCTCACGGAAGGAATTGAGGCGGGGTTTATTTGCAGATACTGTGAAAATAGCCCTGGCAGAAGTATCCCCATCTGGCCACCCAGGCCAGGCCCCTGCGCAGCAGGAAGGGTGCGTAGGCTCGGATCAGAGGGATGCAGGGGGCTTGTGTGAAGGCACTGCTTCCCTACTAATGATCTTCACCTGGAAAACATCATCCTCTTTTTTTATTCCCCACACCAAAAGAAACCCAAACAACTCAGGAATGAGTTTGTCGTTTGATCAAGTGAATTCAGCACAGAACTCTGAAAATTTTTCTTAATGCAGCATTGCATCTGAATGAAAGTTTAGTGGTGATTTTGTGGTTTCTTAAGGTTTGACAAAGTACTGGGTTTATTAATGTCCTAATAAAGGTTTACAGTTTCGTCCTACTGAATGGCTCCAGATTACCACCATAGACTGGACATACAGTAAAAAATGTTTCATGTAACACCGCTATAATCAAGACAAAGTTTCACTACATCACCGTGTTAAATATCAAACTGGGGGTTCAGAAAGGCTAACCTGGGACAAAGACGGATTGTTAAAGAGCCTGTGGCCCCAATTCTGATCCCAGTAAAAAATGGGGATAGCTCTAGTCAACGGAGATTTACTGTTACAAAAACCAATGTGATACCAGTTTCTATAAACACCTAAGCAGGGCTGACAAGGAAAAAAATTGTTGTGATATTGATCCAACCAGGATCGTTGGTAAATTTGGTCAGCATGACCCTAGCTTCATATCCGTTCAGCATCATAGTCAGATCAGGAACTGAATTACTTCTGTATCCTCGCTATTGGAGAGGCTTAATCCCCAGGCTATCAAATTGTTTCTGTTCTCTCACTGGCCCAATGAATATTTAATTATTCTTACAAAGCAGAACAGCTTCAGCAGGACAGATTCTCATCCCAGAATGTGCCTGTGGTCGGGCACTCTCAGAGGATTTCAGAGACCCAAATTCAAATCCCCATGCAATCAGGCAAAGAGGGGATTTCAACCTCAGTTTTTACACATTCCACTTGGCAATTAATTCCCAAGCCTTGTTGCCACCCTAAGCCTCTTTGCCATCTAGCCCTCTGCCCCCACATTTTCTATTCTTCTTTTAAAATTATTTTAAATGCCACAATTTAAATGAACCATTTCTACACCTTTCACACCCTTTTTTCAATTCACTAAGAATTCTATAAATTTTAATTTTAAATTATTTCTTTTTTGCCTTTTCTCTTGCTAGAGGACCAATGAGAAGGTTTATTTGCAAGCCCCTACCTGGTTTGGAGCAGCTGCTGGCAAGGTGCGAAGCCCTGGTCTGAGCAACCCAAACCCCTCCCATGAAAATGGTTGAAGTTCACTCTCACAGCTGTTGTCAAAGCAGGAGCACCCTTGAAAACATTGCTTTCCATGCTGGCATCTGTTGAAAAATACCTGGTTTATAGCTGGAGATACAGAAAGCGGGACTGCAGGTTTGACATAAAAAAAATGAAACACATACATAAATCTCTCTTTAAATGTAGAGCACACATATATAATTATTAATTCATCCCTCTCTCTTATCTTCAAACCCAGCAATACACTGATTTCCTCCAGGCCCTGCTCTATAAGTACATCTCTGTTCCACAGAGTTTTTCAACATGTGCCTAAATGCTTTGCTGCTCTATTGTCACAACACATCGTTTGTGTATCTCCTGCAGATATATGTACAGGGAGTTTATGTGGTTCCCCTTGCCTCTGGTCCCACAGCCACTCTTGAGCAAAGAAAGCCCTGTAACCCTGCCAAGCCCCCCAGAGAAATGCAGAGTTCACCCATCCTGGCTCTCTTGCCAACAACAGAACTGAAACTCACATTGTCATTTAAATACATACATTCCAAGAGCGCTAATAACAAGGGAAGACTTCACAGGCTTTATTGAAATATTTAAGGCAAATTACACCAGCCTGTACGCTAATTTAATAAAAATACATTTAATAATTTCATTATGGTAATTTAAGAATGCAACAAAAATACATTTTGAAGCTATTATCAATCTTGTTTCCTCACAGATGCCTTTCTTTTGTATTCTGGGGAATTTTAATAGAAGTGCAAAGCTGAGAGTGCCAAAGTGCAGAGCTGTTCTCTCCAGGAGAGAACCAAGAGCCCTCCTGCAGCTCCAGATTATGTCTGTGCCTCATCAGGTTGCTGGGACAATTTGGATGCCGAATTCTCTGCTTGGAACCCCTTTTGGGGATGTCACTGTCCTATATCATACGTGACACAGCTCCTATACTATACACAATGCAGCTGCTGGTGAGAGGAAAACAGCACTGAGATGCAGTGGAGACCCCTGAGCTCAGCATGGCTTGTCTGAAGATGGGATTTGCCGGTGGAGGCAACAGACAGCTTCACAGCATCTGCCACCTCCTCCATCAAATTTCCTATCCAAGGCCTTTGAGGCTGACACAGAGGCACCAAGTCCCGATGGGGGGGGGAACATGGTGGGCCTTGCCCCTCTGCTTGATGCCACACTCCTCCTCAAAGACACCAGTGCTTGTATGAAAATGCTTTTTCATGGAGGGGAAAATTGATACATGTGCTCGCTTTTCATGCCACCTAACTTGAGATTATGATTTCGTTTTGCGCTGCTCTCTTCTCTCACCTGCATGCACAGTGAATGTAATTTTTAAAGTTTGATGATGTTTTCAGGAAGATACTACCCACAGCAATACTAACAATGAGCTCTTTTCTCTTTGGAAAGTGGTTACACCATCCCGCTATCCCAGGATATTATTCGATCCACACCAGACAGACAGCATCCAAAATATTAGCACTTTGGCTTGAGTTTTCCCCAAACAATTATGTTTAAAGCGGAGAGCTGCCACAGACAATGTTATCTCAGATAGCTCCACCCTGGCAGCATTATAGGAAACCAATGGTTCAGCCTTACTATGGGAAATGCATGCAGCATTAGAGCCTCTCTATAATGTATAGATTTATTGGCATGCAACACTGAGAGCAAACCCCTATACATTTCTATATAGAGACATAGTTATTTTGAAAGTGTTTCAGAATCAGTTTGAAATTACAAGTTACATTAAAATAGCACAGTCGTGTAAAGGCAAAAATAAAAACTTCATGACAGCTAGGATGTTCAACGAGGACTGAGGGAGTTAGGCACCCAATGGACCAAGCCTGCTTTGAGAAATCCAGCCTCAGTAAGGTTTTAAACTTTCTGAAGTCAAAAAGAGGAATACCTTCAACACATACAAGGACTGATCTGGTGGATACCAAATGACCACGCAGGACAGGGAAGATCACCGTAACTGTGGAGCAGCCAGTAACAGAATCAACCTTAAAGAATATATCATACTCATAGACCTAATTAAGAGATGCCACATAATATCTAAGAGAAACATGGCAAAATGCTAATCCCCTGGGAAAAGCTGTACAGCACATTTCATCAGAGGGTTTACAGGCAGCTAAAAAGACCACACAAAATGGGAATAAACCCATGCCACTGAGACCTGGTGCCCACAGCAACTCTACTCTCGCCAGCCCTCCATGCGGCAGGAACCAGTCTGGCTGAGGTTTGACAGAGTTGGGTGAACACCTGAGCTCTCTGGATCTGCAAAGGAATACAGGCACATACAGGAAACTATTAAAGGACTGGATTATTTCTTAAAAAGAGAGAATGTTTCCAAAGCACACAGCACAATGCACTCATTCAGCAGAGAGTCAAATGTCACAGTGGATACAGCTGCAAGACAGTGTCGCTCTTTATCTACAGTAAAATATGTCAAATAGGGAACACAAAGGCATCGTCGGGATAAACACAGGACTGGAGCACACAAAGGCAGGCGGCATCCACAGTGCATCAGACAACCTGAATAAAAGCCCCGACTACAATACCAGCTCAGTTTCTATAGTGTTGAGTTAATGCCTCGAACACTTTACATAAATAAATAACTGGCATCCCACATTTCAGTCATAAGAGAGGACTGACATAGCCTGAAATTCGGGCTACAGAGCAGCAGAAACCAGAGGCACTCTGGAGGGCGGATGTGCACAGAAAAGAAAGGCTTCACATGAAGAGCCGTTGGTGTGTCTGTGGGCAGGATCCAGCCAGAGCACCTGAGTTTACACTTCGGGAAGTTACAGTGAAAAGGAATTGAGATGTTATCCAAGAGCACTGAAAAACAAAGGGAAAGTTTCACTGTGAAACACTTTTACTATGCGCAGGATTATAAACCTGTTCCAACTGCATGGCATGCATGCCATGTGCACTAGCATTAGCATTCATACATCTCTAATAAGCATGGTGATTTTAAATTCCTTTTCACTTGTATACAGCGCTTACTTCAATCAATCATTTTCCTTGTGTTAAAAAAGACATACAATAGTCTGAAATCAAGGCAGAGTAAATGGTGTAGTTAGTGACACTTTTTGAAAAATACTATCATACACTGGAGCTGAATTTAGCTCAAATATCACAAAATACCCATCTGTAGAAGAATCACACACACACCCCTGCACAGTTACAGGAAAACAATCATTATTGATAACAGTGCTTAAGATACAGACCATGAAATACCTTACAAATACAAGCAGGTATTTTTCCCTTTCCATAGTTCACTGAGCAAAGTACTCATTTTGGCCTCTTTTCCAATTAGATGCTGCAGGAAACGGTGTGGGAGTCAGGCAGAGGATCTGCACTTCATGACAAAACTGCTTTTAGCAAGAATTTTTCAGGCTCTGCATCCGCCTTTTGAATATTCCCATAAAGATAACTTACAGCATTATAATGTTACTTAATAACTTAAAACGTTTAGTATAAGAAAGTATCACGTTTCCATATTTTTAACACAGTTCAGAGAAAGTATCTCTCTATGATCGACTTACTCTGGGTTCCTTTTGTCCTGGCTGGACATGGGTCTGTACCACTTCTTAAAGGACATAAGGAATAAAAAATACATTCTCAATTTGAATTAGTTAAAAGCGGGTGAAGCCCTGGTGTACACAAGGTGCTCGATGGCTCTGGGGTTGAGCTGCCCGGTGGACATAGGTTAGGGTCTCGCTCCAGCTGCTGGCTTCGACACAAGTCCCTGGCCCTCACCCGCTCTCGACATCAACTCAGACCCGCCAAGCTCCGACAAGGCTTTTCTGCAATGAGGACGGGTCACAGCATCTTTTTCCCCATGAGAGCAGTTCACTGTGCCCACTGAGACCCCTTCTTACCAGGATTGCAATCAAAGAGCTCATTCACTTTCTGGGGCTTTGTTACTTGGGTGGAAGCTGTCCTTGTACTCAACAGGCATCTTCACTGCTGTCTGACCAGCAGCTGTGGTGGAAAACATGATACATAATTTTATTTACAACTCTGCCTACATTGCTGACTAGAATAATGTTGAGATACAGAGACAGAAAGTTAGCTAAAATGGCAAGGGCAGAGCACGAAGGGTGGAGAGGTTGGAGGAGAGGAGAGGCACAGCCGTGAGGGCAGCACCAGGAACTCAGCAAGGGGCTTCAGGGCAAACCATGGCAGCAGCCTCCAGGGCTGTTCATCCTCCACCAGTACAAAGCCTTTTAAGCGCACTCTTTAAGCTGAATGCTGTGTACTTTTACATAACTGAAGGAGAAAAAATACCCCATTACCAGATAATTAGCACTTGGACTCAGAGTACTTATTTACGGTATTATGGACCCTCCTCCAACATTAGGAGTGATTTATGTGCCCCATATTATCAGGCATCCTTGTTCCTTTTTATGATTATAAATATCTGTGGCATGTATCTGTGTAATGTTTATGAGATGTTCAGAATTAAACTCTGGAGACAGAAGATTTCTCTTTATCCAGAGAAAAGGGTTAGCAACGTTAATAACAGTGGGCACACCACCTTTCCTTACACGTTGTAGTCAAGAAGTCCCATTCCCACTAGACCGAGAACATCTCTCCAAGTGCAACGCGGACTTCCAAAGCTGTTAAACCTAGTCCCAGCAGGGTGTTAGGAAGTGCTGGGAGGCCTCGGGGCAAATTCACCCCGGGAACTGGACCTGGCAGCACCCACACCATGGAAACCATATCAAAGACTTCCAAACATGAACCAGTCAGCGGCAATCTGGACCGGCCTCCTAACAGCAGCCAATGAGCAACCCGTCCCCAGGGTCTAGGCTCTTACAAGCATTTTACATGGGCAAGCACAGCTTGTCTAAAAATTCTTATATTTCCAAAGGCTTCCACTCCACTGGTATATTCCCAGTAAAATAACAGGGAGAAGAGACCTTTACCCACCTGTTTCCTCATAAACCAAACAAAAATAGTAATCCTTGACCACATTTCCAATCCTGATGGCATTAGCCTGTCATCTACTACTACTGCTGCTTCTTAAAAAAGCATGCACCATGTAGAGATCCTTACCCTTTGCAACAAAACCTTCTCACCCTTGAGATTGTCTCTACGATGAAAATCATCACCGACAGCTTTAGCACCCAGTGGCATGAGACTGGTGCTCTCAATTGCAGTATGATGTGTCCCAGCTCAGCTCGGTCCCTGCCCAACATCCCCGTCTCAGGGGAGCAGCAGTGTCCCCTCTGCCTCTACAACCCCAGAGCTGCTCACAGGTCCAGGAAAGCAGACTCCAAACAGCAGCTTTTTGTTAAACCAAGAGACTTGAGGACAGGCAGCCAAGCTGCTGCTGTCACCTCCTCTTCCAGCTCCTTCCCACTGCATCAAAGAAAATAAAACTGAAACACAAATCAAGTTCTATTCTACAAAATTAATAGTTCCCACTTGCTTCTTTTCTGTCTGCTTTCACTCTGTAATTATCCAAAAAGACACAGCATACTGTGAGGTGCTATTGATTAACAAACCCCGAAGCTGCACTGACAGATCTCCAGGCAGTTTTGAAAGTGGCATTTTAAAGTAAGTTTGTTCTTTCATACTGAGATATTTATGGTCCCCCCTCTGAATAGGTGTGATAATGTGAATGAGCTTGTGGTGGGGAGCAGGTTGCAGCGTGAGAACATGTAGTTTTTATTCTTGTGAAAAACTTCTATAGAAATTAATAGAAAATTATCTCCTCACTATTGAATAATGTGGGATGATGCCAAAAAAACAGGGAAAAGATCTCATTCTCTATCAAATTCAGAAAGATTTGTCAAGTAGTTTCTACAGAATCTGCCCAGGTTTTTACAGCTCTCTCAGTTTCATCTCTCCACAGGGTTTTGGAAGGGTCACAGAGTATTTCCCTATTATCAGCCCTGCTGCTGTCCTGTTTAAATCCTAAATGATTGGCAGTGATTGTTCTTCTCTTACTAGGACTCCTTTCTTTCTTAGACAGAAAGGAATAAGCCTTATCAGCAATAAGGCTTACAGTCAGCTGGGTAAAATAGGAGAGGCCAGAGGATATTAAGAAAGCTGTGTTTGTTTACATTTATTTCTAGTTGTTTGTTTGTTTGTTTGTTTTTAATCCTAAACTACATTTTTAAAGGCAGCAGTGCAAGTTCTTAAAATACATATAACAATGCCACTTTAAAAATTGCCCTGCTGTTTGTTCATTTTATTTGGTTATCTTGCTATGCTGACCAATGTTATTGTTGTGTCCCCCAACCAGGCACTGAACACCCAGGGCCCCAGCACATGGCATTTCCCAGAGGCAGGCAGAAACATCTAAGAGAGCTACAAAAAACTCCTACACCTGAAGTCCATGCACTTCTCTGGGTAACCACTGCTGCTGTCTTGGGGTGAGCCTGTGCCATGAGATCAGTCTCCTGGGGATTACTGTGCGGTTCTGGGCTTTCTTGGGTCAGCTCTGCCATGGGGGTCTTTGCTGTGTCCCGGTGTGGCACAGCACAGCATGGTACAGCAGCTCAGGGGCAGCTGGAACACCACCACACTGCTGCCCAGGGTGGTGGGTGCAGCAAGGCAGTGGTGGGCTGTAGTGCTGAGCACCTGTGCCTGCAGCTCCCAGGTGAAAACCGAGCCCAAAGTGGCCATCGGCTCATGAGCCATATCCACTCATGGAACAGCGCGAGTGACCTCCTAGCATGTCTTCTCAAGCGGGGGAAAAACGCATTCCCATGAAGACATGCCGTGGGAAAGGAGCCCGGTGCATTTCTGAGGCTGTAGTTCTGGTGTCGTGCCCAGCCCTCGGGCAGCAGCTCCAGGGGCTCATCACCAGCACAGCCAGGGATGTGGGGGCCACGGTGGGAGCTGCCGGACGGGCCATGAATTCCTGCCTGCGGCCGGCCGGGCGGGGCATAGCAACGGGAGCCGGAGGAGGAACATGAAGCAGTGGGAGCCGCGAGAAAGCAAGCGGAGCCGCGGGGGCAAGGCGGGGGCACGGGCGGGGGGACAGAGGAAGGGGGCAAGCAGAGGAGGCAGGGGCGGCAAGGCTGGGGGTGCGCAGTGCCAGCAGCACAGGCTCTCCTGCTGTCGGCTGGGAATGGACAGCCTCTCTGAAATTAGTTTTATGCCATCTTAACTCACTGACTTGTGTACCGCTTTGATTTCTGCCAGCCGGCGCCTGGGCTCAGTCCCCTCAGAGCAACCCACAGCCGCTTCCAAGCACAAAAGAGGTTTGGGTTCAAGCAGCACACATGCCTGCTGCGTTTAGGAAACACTAATGTTACCAATGCATTCCCAAGGAAAGCAGCCAAAACCAAGAGCATGTGATGGTGCTGGCGGCCGTGGGTGCCAGCCCGGCACCCGCCACCAGCCGGGGCCCCACGAGGGGCTTCGCCTTTGCTTTGTGTGCAGGGCAGCTGCAGGGGCCACACACTCGGGCTGAGCCGGCCAAATGTGGCCCCCAGAGAGCCAGCGTCACACATGCACGCTCGCTGCTGCCAGCCCCACAGCAGGAGTCAGGCTGCCTACTACTCTCCCCACTGAATCCCACCACTCCTAGCCTGAGACACAGATTAACCCTACACCCCCAACCCTCCCTCCCCCATTTTTGGGCTGCCAGTCTTTCACAATCCCACTTTCTTGGCCAAGGATTTGTAACAGCAACACTCCCAGGTACAGACTGTGGGGGCTGCAGAACTGCTCCCTGTGCACACTGATTCCTTTGGAAGCGCTGTGGCACAGGGGTAGCTCCTCTGCTTGGTGCAGCCATTACTATTTTGCACCAGGTCCAGCTCCCAAGATGAACTAGCTGCTGCTGGGGACAGTCATTGCTCTGTCACTAGATTTTTTATCAGAAAAGATGGTTTATTGCATGTGAGCGTTGTTCCTCTGAATGAAGAAAATGTTAATCAGACTGCAGAGAAGACAAAATAGCTGTACAGATACATTAAATATCTAGTAACTATGTGATAAATAATTAATAAAGTTAATCTACTTGACCATACCCTGCTCAAGTCATACTCTTACAACCAATCAATAGTAATAAGACATAACATCTGTACAAGGCTTCACTTTCTCCAAGTGACGTGTGATCATTAATAACCAACAGCTAAGTACTCCCAGTACTGCACAGGCCAGCAGAAGCTTCAGGAAGTTTTGATTACATCAATGATTCTGCTTTTAGTTTGTGACATGCTACTGAAGTGCCCTGGCATATCTAGCAGGCACTTTGGCTGGGGTTTCCCAATAAGTTAGGGAAGCTAATTGCCAAGCTCCTGTTGACTTTCAGTGGCAACAAATTTCCAGTGAATTCAGGCCTTTCCAAAACCTCAGCCTTCATATTTTGGAAGCTACACTTACATAGCACTAGGTTTTTAATTCTTTCCTAATTTTAGCCATGAACACGGTCCTCTCCTATATAAGAGGACTGCAGGTTTAGGAACTGCAGAAGATTGCTTAGTTGGATAAAGCTCACAAAACCATCACTACTATTTCTGTTTCAGCATTAGCGGACTACTGCACCTGAAAGAGCTCTTGTCTCAAGGCTACCACAGGGCTGTGAGTCATTTCAGACGCTAGCAACAACCGTCCTACTTTCCTCAGGAGTTAAATTAAAATAGTTCCTGACACAGCAGTTTGTTTCTTCTCCAGTGATTTGGAGACAGAGATTTGCCCCCTGCAAGGTAAGCCATGGCATGTGGGGCCAGCACTCCTCCCAGGCCACTCACCTTGCTTCCCTGGGTGGGCACGCACATGGGGGCAGAAGCACCAGCCCCTTGGAGGCAGCGACCAAGCTAAAACCAAAACAATGAGTTTTCCTGCAGACCACCTTCTTCTAGCTGGTCCAGGCTGCCCACAGCCACAGCTGCCCCCAGGCTTTCAGTGGGGTCAGCTGCACCCACTGGCTGCTGCCTCAGGCACTGCCTTGGCAGGAGGAAAAAGATAGATCGTCCCTCTGAGGGTCCCTGGCACCAGCCCTGGGATGGTCATGGGGTCTGCCTGTGGGTTTTGTCCACCTACTCTCTGTTTTAGGGGACCCACACACCCCATCCAGCACCACCACCCTGTCATGGTGCTCCTGTCCCAGTCATGGTTGGAGAGCTCACCTTTTGGGGGCATTTTTAGTAGTTTCCTGCCCAATGACCACAGGACTGCAGGCAGCCCAGCTGGATGGGAACAGGTTGACTGCTCCTAAACCCCAGGCTGTTGCCCTGCTGACAGGCCCATCCTTCCCCTCTGCACTTAGCTCCAACAGTGAGCAGGCCCGCAGTATAGCCGTACGGGCACTCAGGTGCATGCCCCGCTGCAGCCCATCCTGGCTCACATGGCTCATATGGTGCAGATGGCCATCCAGCACCAAGTGCTGGAGCCATGCTGGGGTGGCTGAACTAAACAGCCGCAGGAAGAAGAACGTAAGAGCTTTGTAGAAATATGTATTTTCACATCAGAGTTCTTTGTCTACACAAAAAACTCCACCCTGTTGTGCTAGGAGAAAAAAAAATTGTGGGCATTTCAGACCTACCTATTTTATTAATGCAAACTACCAGATTCAACACGTGAGCCAGCCTGAAAAACAACAGGCTGGGAAGAAGGAATGTATCCACGGTAGGCACTTGGAAGGCCTGTCAGCCACAACTCCCTTAGCTGGGGATCAGAAAGAGAGGTAGGTGAGCAATAGCAATGCAAAACAAAGATGCCTGTAATTTGGAGTGGGTTTTGCCAACTCAGCCTGGGGCTGTACTGTACCTGCCTTCTAATTACTGGCCAAATGACATGAGCATTCCTGGGCAAAACAGTAATGGCGAGCATGTTTTGGACATGGAAGATATTCATGGCAACTGCTGCCTATACTTGCACACCTGAGTGTGTACGCTCAAAACATGGCTGCACATGCCCCGGCCAGACCTGGCTGCCCAACTACGGCCTTTACATGGCCGGTTGCTAACTGTCCCGTACGGCGTTGGTGCGAAATAATAATAGTCCAATGTACAATTTCAGGAGATTTCAAACAGTTTCAGGATAACCACATTTCAGAAAATGTCTGTAAAATGAACTCTCAAGAAAAGACACGTGAAAACTTTAAACCCCAACTCATTAAATATTCACAGTAATATATTTGCTCAGCTCTAATCAGCATCCAAAGAGGGCTGATAAACGCTGCTTACAAGCAGTTCAGACAGCAGGATGGGTCAAAGTAAAAAAGAAAGTGAAATCCCAGGGTATCAGCAGTCAGTACAGGGAATTAGTTGTCCAACAACAGGAAAACAAAGGCTGGGATAAAAGGCTTTCCCAGATAAATATAACTGGCTCATTCTGACAGCTCACTCTTGGAGGTGCAGACACCAAAAGTCTCCCAGAAAGAACCACACCTCTGTGTGCTCTCCCCAGGCACACACAGCAAGAAGGCATCTGTCTGCCCTTGCAGGGTGTTCTCCTCCATTCCCCATCTGAAGAAGCTGCGTGCATTTGAAGTCCCTGCCTCTCTAATGCTGTCAGAAGTTGGTACAGATATGCACACATGGAAGAAGGCTGCAGAGTCCTGTTTCACTACAAAACCATGCTGCAAAATCCTCTATTTTTAGTTAGTAGAAAATATGCCTGTACAGACAGGGCACAGAGGACCAGAGCAATACTGGCAGAGATGGGAGCTGGAGCAGAGGCAGAAGTTAGGCTCTGGAGTCGACAGAAGCGTGACCGGGTTTTCAGTGAATATTCGGCAGTGCTGCAGGACTTGGCCTCTGTGTCCATGTGAAGTGCAGTTACCTCTAAAAACTGCATTTGAGCATATGCCACAAGGAAAACAACCCTCTTGAATCATTCTGACTCAGTTTCACCACTAAGCAAATGGAGCTGATAATCCATGCATCTCTCTGGGGAACACTCCATGACTCAGGCTGTATTTGGGTCATAAGAGACTTCAAAGGTCCTTTGAGCAAAAGCACTAAAGTGCTGCAAAACATGACAGGCACTGGTAGTCAGCGACCTGGCAGTAAGGCATGCCAGAACTATGAGACTCTTCTAATCTTTCCTCCCCAGCTGATTCTGTCAGCCCTGCTCTTCCTTGAACTCTTCCCTGCTCTTGGCATTTTTTTTTGTACATGATGGGATGCCCAGACCCATCATGCTGTGACCCCGACGAGATCCCAACACATCCAGGTGGTCTCAGAGGGGTGCGAGCCATGGCCCCACTGGCACCCCCTTCTCCCAGCACACGCGGGCTGTGATGATGAGCTGTGTGTCCCTCAGGAGCCCAAGACCTCACATCAGGAAGAAAAAAAAAAAATCTGAAAATTATGGAAGAGGCATGGACACCATCAGAAACAAAGCCATGGAAATTGCTGGCAGAGTTAGTTACTAAATATTTTAAGACCAAATAAACCTGATGTTTTAGAGGGCTCTGGTCCATTATTTTTGTACAAATTACATATGCATCCTCCAATACATACTTCTGCAGCCATAAACACAAAACATGAGAAGGACAGAAAAAGAAAAAACCGTGCTGAACAAGGGAGTTACATACTGTAGGAATGCAGGAGCCTGTGATCTGCGTTATTTCTTTGCTTACGGCCACCTAGCAACAGCGCATAGGTTAATCCTCCACAGACTGAACAGACAGCATCAGCCAACAGGAAAACAAAATATCTCTGCTCGAAAAAAGCATCAGAACAAGAATTACCCATTTGCAAGAGGGTTGTAGGAACAGGCAGCAACAAATATGAAAGAGGTATACATGATACTCCTGCAAAAGGAAGATTTCCCTGTAAATAGTGTTATTGTCCACCTCGTTATTAAAAATACAAAAAGAGCTTTACAGTGTTTACAGAAAACCTCTGCGGAAGCTGCAGGAGCCCTGCTCCACAGGGAGCTGGGGGATTGAGCTGGACTGTGGTCAAGGCTGGTTGCTGTCTTAGAGAGCGCCTTTAAATGATAGTGTCCTCTAAAACAATAAATAAACCTTTGAGCTGTAACCCTACTGCCAGAGGTTAGCAGCACCTGCAAGGGCAGGTTCAGGTCTCTGAGCATCTCTTGGACATTAAAACATACCATCGCCTTCTTAAAACCATTGTTTCCAGTGGCTCAGGCTCCTCTGCAGCTCTGCCAGGCGCCCCTACACCAGGACATTCTGCTAAAGGGGCCTAGAAATACAGAATTAACTCATCAGGAGATCCCCACCATGCTGGGGCTGACCCGCACAGCTGCTGTGCCCTGGAGAAGACATCCTGTGGGGGTTGTCGGCCCCAATATCTGCTGCGTCCACAGAGCCTGCGCTTCGGCAGCACAAAGGGTGTCCCTGGCAAAGCTACAGCCCAGAAGCTGTGCTCTCCCCCCCAGCATTGTCCCTGTCTGCACTGCCCCTCCCACTCCACCCAAGGGGTAGCCACCAGGGATGGGGTTTTGGAGGAAAATGTGGTGGGAGGCCACTGCTCCTCGCCAGCTCGCTGCTGCTGCCTTCCTTGCCACCCCAAGCTGAGTGTCACCAGCTGCTTACCAGTGCCAGCACAGCCAGCACTGTCCCCGGGTAAGCTTCTGACCCAGTTTTTCTGAGGGGTCTTTGTGGCACGGCACACCTTCCCGTGCTCACTAAGGGACGGCAGCCAATGTCGTGCTGTGCATACCTCCATGTCTGGCATGTGATTTATTAAGGGGTTTATTGTTGCTCCTTTTCTCCTGTTCGCCAACAGATGGTAGCAGCACTGCTGCTGTCATGCCTGGCCAGGAGCTGCTCGCAGGACGGGATGACTTCTGCTGTGTAAGTTTTCCTACCTGATGAAAAGTCATTCTTGTCCATCCCCTTGCACCTCACTAGCTGCGCTTCCAGAGCCAGCCTAGAGAGCAAACCAAGTATCTCCCAGGACAGCATATTCTTAATTCAAGGCTCAAGGAAGGAACATGGGCAGCTGATGGTGTTGCAGCTCTGTTCACTGAGGCTGGTAAATCAAAACACGTTCAAGTACACCAGTGATTCCTGGGCTGTATGAGACTGCAGCAGTGTACCCTGCCTGGCTCTGCCCACAACAAGCCGTTCCCAAATGGTCAGCAATACCCAGCTTGAAGATAGGCACCAACAAGGCCCAAATTAATTATTTCATTTATTATTTACAAATTTAATTATTGGGCAAATTCCAAGCATTTCCTGCCACTGGCTTCACTAGCCGCTTGCACCAGATGTGGCGCTGAGCTGCTTGCTGCCTTTTCTCACCCAGAGCACCGAAGCCAGCTGGAGTTTTGCCTAAGCAAGGCCTGGCTAAGACGGAGCTAAGTACTGACCTCAAGATTTGGTCTGTGGTGAAGCTGCTCTGCAGAGGAAAAACAAAAAAACACCAACTCTGCTCTAGAGGCTTCCCCTAATTCTGTAAAGTGCTTTGAGGCTTGCGAGCGGCTCTGTATAATCAATAACATCATTAACAAAAAGGTGGCCGAATGGCAGCTACCTCTGATTAAAACAGAGCCCTTGGGGTATTGCAGCAAACAGCCATGTAGCCATTTCTCTGATCAGATCCAGGTCTTTCCTAGTGTCATATAATTCATGTTAAAATCACAGCAATAAGGCAGACTTCCTTGCAGCTGTTCAGAAGTCTTTGGAGGCTGCCATTATACTTTACCTTTTTAACACTTTATGTATTACAGCCTTATTTTCACCCTCAGCTAAGGCTGTGATCCTAAGCTTCCTCACAGCCTTATCTACAACTCATATTTCAAAGCCTAATTTTCCTGCCCCCAAACATAGAATAAAATAGCTTGCAAAAAGGGCTGCAAGGAAGCTGCAGGTTCTGTGGTTTTACAGCCCTTCACCATCGGATCTGTTTAGGTTCTGTTCCTCATGGAGCCAAAAACTTCCTGGAGAAGTACTGTAGCTAGAAGGTATTTCTTGACCTGGTGTAACACTCCGTCCACCCCAGCTGGTGGAGAGATTATGAAATTTTAATTGGACTGAGAGCAAGATATCACTGTAATTGGAGCCCAAATGCCTGCATGAGCCTGAGAGCTAGGACTTGCTGGAAATCCTTGACAGCCACCAGTGGCCCCAGTGCCCGAACATGCCTGTGTCCCTGAACGGAGGTGATATGCATCCTTTTCTCTGCTTGTGCTGCAGCCACTGGCCCCTTTCCAGAAAGAAAAGGTTTTGCAAAGGATCCTTCCTGCTCAGGACCGTCCAGGTTTCCACCTTCCCTGCGCTGGCATGAACAGCAGCACAAAGGACAATGAAAATATCCTAGCTCATCCAGCATGAGCTGATGTCTGCCCTTGGGAACACACACTCCTCATCACAAAATGGCTCTCTGCTGCAGCACTAGCAGCAGTTTCTCGCTCTGCTGAGCTGCAGTCCCCTTCTCCAGTGCCTGGCCAGCTGGACAAGCCTGCTGTGGCTCTGTGTGTGCAGCAGCCCCCACAGTGGGCACAGTTTGCTCCACAGTGTGGCATTTCAGATCTCTGCACTGGCTGTTTTTGTACCACCATCTGGTAGGACATAAACCAAGTGCCGACTTCCACCACCTCAGAAAGGTATGTGGGGCCATTGGTTGGAAAAGATGGGCATGCTAGAGGAATGCAAATCATGGGATTATTTATTATTCACATACACTACAGGCTGAGAATCTGTCACCTGGCTCCATGTAATTGTACAAATCACTCAGCTGAGTCAGTGGTCTAACTCTAGACCCCACAGCTCAGGGACTCAAATGATCCCAGAAGGACCATGTGCAAACATTCATGCCCAGATGACACTTGCTGCCATGCAAACTTTAAAAGTCTTTGCCAGACACGAGAGATCATTCTGCACGTCACATATAAAACAAACCTTGGTTTTACCAGGAAGCCCACATTGAATAATCTTCAAGAAAACAAGGCACCACTACAAAATAACAGCCTGAATGCTTAGCAAAATTGTCTTCATCTAAAGGTCAAAGCAACACTTGCATAACATGCTTTTTTTCCGTGGTAAGTACAAATCCAAGCTCCAAGGTAGCCAAGTGCTCTCCCCTCCTAATGGCCATCTGCTAATAGAGTGGCATGCAGCTCTCCCTGCCCTGGCCATCCCCGCTGCGAAGGGCTTATTACATTACTGCTACCCTGGGAAATCTTGACTTCTGACATCAGTGCTACAAAGGTGGCTGTTGGTGAAGCATCATCACTTTACAGTGCCACTCAGCAAAAGGTTTGGCTTCGTTCCTATCTGTAATGCCATAAAACCTCAATGGGCAGACAGCCCCACATCAGGGCAAGGAACTGGCTTTGCCAAGTGATTTCATTGGCAATGGTCTTCGTTTATGCCAGTGTGAGGGACAGGACACCAGGACCTCCCCGACCCTCTGAGGTTGCTGTACCAAGGCCCCCCTCCACACAACTGTCTGGTCTGTGCTGTTCATGGGACGAGCATTGCCATGGGAAGGTTCTGACATTACTGATGGGCTGCACAGTTCCTTCATTGTCCTAAGAAAAGGAGTATTTTTGAAAATATAACAATGAACCAAGGAAGCAGGACAATTTAAAGTGGTTGCATTGGGCAGAGGTGTCCTAGGGGACACCTGAGCACGCTTTCTGCTGCAAGCTGCTGTTTCAAAACTTGTGGGGAAGTTACTGACCTCTACTAAAGGCAATTGCACAATCAGGGTTTGCTTTGGTCAGGTCTCCAGCACCAGTGCTGGAGCATGCTTGGCGTCTAAGGATGAAATGTAATTTGTCTTATGGACCTGATCTCCTTCAGCATCAGGATTGCTGAACAGAAAAAATAATTTAAAAAAATAGGCATTTGAAGGAGGGATTGTTTGAAATATAGCATTCATTGCAGCACAGCTGGGAACAGTGTGACCCCAAGGGACACCCTGCCCCATTTACTGTTGGCCTCCTCCCCAAGCTCTCTCACCTCCCCTTGGTCCACATCTTCCATCACATCCCAGCAGAGCTGCAAACCTGTGCTCCCATGCCAGGCACGGCCAAGCCACACTCCGCCCAGTGCTCCCAGCCAGCCTCCAGCCCACCTGCACAGGAACCGCAAAAGGAAAGCAAACAAAATAACCAGTAAGAAAACACTTTGCATTTTTGTAGCAATTTTCATCCAAACACAGCATCTTGCAAGCCATGCTGAATTCAATCAATGAAGCCTTCATTTCTTAATTCATTAAGAAACAGTCTGATTTATGATCTCATAACTGAAATCAAGTTGTAAGATATTGACTATATTTACTTTTTTATCTTTTGTGAGAAAATTAATAAAAAGGAATATTAAAAACCTCAGTCTGTATTGAGTGGGAAAGGAGGGAAATCCACTTCTTTGTTATAATAAGCTATCTATATTTCTAATTAAACATTTTCCAGTTGTGCCATCCAGCAGGCATATTCCGTGAATCTGAAGCCACAATGAGGTCCCTGCCCCATGAGCGCAGTATGTCCTTTTGGGAAGCAAGTGGCCTGGAAACTCTGATCCGCAGCCAGCACTCATCCTGCAGTGATGGGGTGGCCCAGAAATGGACCTGCCCAAGCAACCAGGGACCAAAGTCAAAGAGTACTGACCCCCCAGTTAGTACAAATAATTGGTTTTCCAACATTAAGGCCTCCACAGTGACTTTCCCATCGAGGAACCATGTGCTACTAAGAAAATTAAAGGTTGAAGGTTCATTATTGGGACAAGTAGAGCATGAACTTTTGCAGAATGCCTCATTGATTAGCATCATCTCTTGACCTAAAAGAGAATCTCTAAGTACAGCTGATAGGAAGTTGATTCCTGCTTGGGTTTATTGCTATTAAGTATTATTATTATTGATTTTGGCTCATTATTTCCTTTACTTGAAAAAAAAATGGAAAAAAAGAAAGAGAAGTTCAATGGGCTTTCCATCAGCCTGGCTCCAGGTAAGGTTATTCACATTGCAAGGCAAAATAGAGTTGCACATGCAGATGCTATTAATACTTCCTTTCTAATTAAATTCCACAAGAAATTGTGCAGGATATTTCTGTCCCCATACTCATTCTAGTCCAATCATCTTTTGATTAACTATCCTCATGCACTAGGAATTAAGGTGTGACCTCTAACTTTTTTTGAGAGAGATGTGCTGTTTTTAACATTAACAGCTCCATCTTTTCATTGTTCCTCAAGCAGTGTTGGGAGGAGGAATATAATTACACATAATGGGGGCATAATTCATACATTAAAAGTGACACTAAAATGACAGGTAGCAAAATATAACAATATAACAGCCTGTCTGTCACTCTTTTATGGATTGCTGGCACCCTCCAACCCCATTACAAACATGTCCCTGGAGGGACTGCAGGAGGAAGACGTGAGCGAGATTAACACCAGCGGAGACCTCGCAGCGCTTGGTGCTGCAGGGCTCCCTCAGCAGTGATACCTGATTTAAACTCCTGTTGGGTCTCTGCTTCCTGCAGGCACCCTGTCCATGGCTGCTGCAGCCCACGCCACTGGTACCCATGGGTCCCACGCTCCTGACAATGAAACACCCCAACATTGCAGATTCCTGAAGAAGAGTCCCAGTGCTCCCATTAGGAGATAACATTATGCAGTTTGATGTATCTGGGGCATGGGAGGCCCTCCTTCGCAGCAGACAGGAGAGCAGCTCTGCTGCCTGCAACATCACCTCCTTCCCAGAAGAATGGTCTGGCCCTGGCAGCGAGGAAGCCGAGGCCCCATCAGCAGGGAGGCACATCGAAAGGGCTGTTTGCATGGAGTCAGGCTGTGGGTACCAGCCACCCATGGGGCAGGATGCCCAGGCCCAGCTACGGCGGCTCTGCCACCGGCAACATGCCTGGCCTGGCAAGTCATTTGGACTTTGCCTGTCTGTGGAAGCTGCAGACTGGTTTCACTTACACTGCTTGCATGGGGCTGCGGAGAAACTGGTACAAACCCCTGTACATGCAAATTTGGGAGTTTTTTCTGCTCAGCTGCAGGGTGCTCTCTGTCAGCATAACCTAAATGCAAAATGCTGTTTGGAAACTGAATTAGGGCATTATCTGCTGAACACACCCATGTCCAGCATCCTTCCCCTCTGCGTGGCTACCAGACACCCACCTGGGGCTCCTGCACTGGCTCACAAGCAGATGGATTTGTGTGCAGCCTCAGCCAGCCAGACTGTTGATCTGCCCTAATGCAACTCATTTGGGCAGAAGTGAATTTGAAAACATCCACAGTGGTGGGAGCTGTTCCCCCTGGCAGGGAGGCACATCCTCTAAGCAAGCCCAGCTGGCTCCAATGGAGGATGCTGTCCACGGGCAGGCAAATTCCAGCTCGAACAGTTTTGGTGTACACCTTCCCAAGACTGCAGAGAGCTTTCATCTGAGCACAAGTGCTATGGTCAATGATCACCATGCTTTATTTAGTATGAAAATAAAATTAACTTAGGCATATGCATATATTTAAGTGTAACTGACTCCTTGGTTAATCCCCACAAAGAGAAATCTGCGATCACTCCTCTCTTGGTAACCTTCTTGCAACATCGGGGCCATGCTGCCTCGCCTGCTTGAGCTTCACAAAGTCCTGGTCTTCACATTCCTCAAACATAAATAGTAAATATTGCTTCTGACAGCAATTAGCTAATGTTCAATTAAAATTTTTTTTCAGGTCCAGTTTTGAGACCTGAAGATCCTAGTGGATTAAATACAAGTCTAAAAACATCAACGAAAAATGAACGTAGGGCTGTTACTGGGGAGACTGAAAAGATGAGAAGGAGGGTGAAAAATCCAGAAAGATCCAGCCTGAAACCTTAACACAGCAGCCAGTGGAAGTCCAGCAGCAGGAGCTTCACTGGACTCACGCTATTCTAGTTAAAATATGCAAATCATTCAATTTTTGCCTGGATAGTGAAATGTGTATTTTAAGATAGGCCTGTTTTGGAGAGCACCAGCCCTTCCTGCCCCCCACTTCTTACACCCTCAAGTCTCATTTAGACACTAGTTAATGAATAGGGACATAAGGCTGTCAGGGGTCCCACTGCAGTGAGCAGAGTTTCCTTGCCCTGAGTCACCCTGCAAATTTAACTGCAGGATTTTTGCCATTGTTGTATTTGTTTTCAGAAAAATGGATGATGGGAGGCCTCTACACGTGGGGTGTGTACCTTGCTCTCTCCCAAGCCTTTCCTAGCCGCTGCCTCACACCTCAGGCCCACTGATATAGCCTGTTTCTCAGTGCACAGAGGCTGGTTTCATCCCAGCTTCTTTGGGTTTTTTTCTTGCCTTTTTTTTCCCTTTTTTTTTTCTCCTTTTTTATACTTTTTAAAATATGGCATATTTTAGTCTATCCTTTAGCACTCCTCACCGTATAAACATAAGGAATTAACTGACACAAGAAGCAAGGTTTAGCTATGTTAATTACAGCAGCCCCAGTTCTTTTGGAGCTGCGTGGAGTAGTGCACATCGCAGCAGCCCCTGTGGAAAACAGATCACTGACACCAAGCTGTACCTTCTCAGGCTGTGGCACCAAAAGCAACCCGAAGGAGTTAGGTTTTCATGATGCCTAAAATTATCTGGAAAAAATAGTACTCTCCATGGTGGATACCCCAAGTAAAAGCATTGGATGCTTTTTGTGGTAGAAATTTAAACATGTTTGATCTGTAGTATCTACATCAAGGAAACCCATTGTCACTGCAGCGCAACAGCCTGCTCAAATGGCAGGACAGGAGTGACTGCTTCAGCATCCATCCCTTTCCTGGGACCCGCATCCCATGTGAGGTCCCGCTTTCACTCATTGCTCGTCCTGCAGGCCAGGGCCAAGCACCCACCCCAAAATGGGAAACGAATCTCAGTCCTCAAGTACACTCAGTATTAAATAAAAACACTTCAGATGTCTCCATAGCTTTCAAGTCAGCTGGCAAATTGTGGTTATACAGATCAGAGCAGTCACAGACATGCCATTTCAGGCAGCACAAACACAGTAACTAAAATGAATTTTTACAGCACCACATTGTAATAAACAGACGTCCTGTTAATTTCTGGAAACCTTCAGAATGGTAAATGTAAGTCTGAAAAATAATGTACTCCTGGAAAATGTAGCACAGTTGGAATGTGAGGTTAAATTTTGTGATTTATAGCCAGCTGTAGGTTTTATGCTCTCTTTGAGTTACATTCTAATTTCTTTGGGCTGCTGGTTACTGAGGCCTGCTTCCTTGCTGGCCAGAAAGGTAAAAGGAGGGTGGCTCTTGTCTTGAACCTTTTGGGGAGTAAGCTGTTTTTTAAACAACAAAATTTAAAATATTGGGGTATGCATTTATTCCAAAATATTTTTTGTTCTTTTTCCCCCCCACAGTCATACCCACAACTACCATTTCACACTACTGAATCCTGCACAGCCTGAAGAAAGACTATTTAATGGTACCCATACTACGGGTAGACCTTCAAAGTGCCCTACCACCATCTGGTACCAGTGTCCCAGGATGTGCAGCCCAGTATGATTGCACAGCACAGGGAGTAACAAACTAGAAAATCATGCCAACACTCCAGCTTTAAGAAGCTCTTTTACACTAAAGGCTAAATCTGTCTGCCTGTCTTTCTGTCTACCTAGTAATTATGCCAAGATTACCACCATGGCACTCAGGAAACCAGGCAGCTAGGAAGTCCTTGGTAAATTATATGTATATATAACTACCCTTTTATTAAACAAAGTATTTATATAGTTAAGACATTTTTGAGCCTCATGCTTCCATCCTCCATGAAGCCTTTACCTGGATATGCATATTGTGCTGGTTTTGGCTGAGAAGGGGTTAATTCTCCTCACTGTGGGGGTCGGCTACCTTTCCAGCTTCCCGCGCTCTGCCGCGTGGCGGGGGGGGCTGGGAGGGACAGGGCCATGGTGGGGGCGGCTGACCCCGACTGGCCAATGGCAGGTTCATTCCATACCATGTGACACCATGACCAGTATATTGAGGGGGGGCAGTGGCAGCGCGGAGGCGGCGCGGCGTCGGGTCGGCGGGCGCGGTTTGTTCCCCCTCCCCCTCTCCCCTCCCTTCCCCCTCCCCCGGGGCTTTGCGCCTCTCTTTGTTCTCCTTTACATTGCATTTCTACTGTTGTTTCTTTTAATTTTAATTATTAAACTGTTCTTATCCCAACCCACGAGCGTTACCCTTCTGATTCTCTCCCCCATCTACCGGTGGGGAGTGAGCGAGCGACTGTGTGGGGCTGAGCTGCCGCTAAACCACAACAGTCTTTTTAGCGCCCAACGTGGGGCTCAAGGGTTGGAGATAACAACAGCTGCTGGTCACAGCACCGTGTTGTCCTTTTTGCAGTTGGTGTTAAAAATCGGTGTTGGTTGTTTGAGTCTGCTGTGTTCTGCTGTGATTAGTAATGTTTTGCCGACAAGATTTGTTATACAAACACTCGTTTTCAGCTTTATCTGGTATTTGGGGTTTTTGCTGAAACCGTTACTGTACTTCGGATACCACCTTGTTGAGGCAATTAACAATTATACCTCCTCCTCTGAGAGATTTTATATGGAGGAAATACAGAATAGTACCTTTGCAACTTTGTTCTATGATGTCTGTGCCTTTGTTACAACAACGTTTTTGTATCTTGAACATCCTTGGATGGTTAAGGTGCACTTATTGTTAGTTTTTGGGCATGTTGTTTTGGTTTTGACTAAGCAACTTAAGAATATCACCCAGAAATCTGCCCCGAGGCTTGATAGTTACGAGTGGCAGGGCATGTGGGATAGCATGGGCAAATACCTAGGGCAGTGGGCACCCCCAGTGTTTTGGAGTTTCACCCCTGAACAAGTGCAGAATCCTAAAAAAACTAGTAGAATATTTGGAGAAAGTATGTTGTTACGCTGGGAACTCCAGAGAGACACAGATAACTGCAACGTGCTGGGGTCTGGCCCATGCGTACCGAGCCCTGCTCAACAGTATTCAGTGCCCCCAGGGGGAAGAGAATGTCTCTGGATTGAAATGCAAAGTGACTGGCACTGTAGACAATCCAGCCCTGACAACAGGCACTGCAGCCACTCAAACCCCCACAACAAGTACCGGAGCTAGCTCAGAAAATAAACCCGTACCAGTATCAGTTGCCCCATACACAAGATGAACTATTGGAAGCGGACATCAACTCGTTTAGAACGGGATGATGAAGAACCAGGGCCATCGCGGGGAGAGGAGGGAGAAGTAATAAATGAAACAGAGACCACCCGATCCCTGGCCTTAAGCGAGTTGAGAGATATGCGAAAAGATTTCAGCCGTCGTTCAGGTGAGCACATTGTCACCTAGCTGCTCCGATGCTGGGATAATGGGGCCAGTAGCCTGGAACTAGAGGGAAAAGAAGCCAAACAATTGGGATCCCTTTCTGGGGAAGGGGGTGTTGACAAAGCAATTGGAAAAAAACCACAAGCCCTCAGCCTCTGGAGGCTACTCCTGTCTGGAGTGAAGGAAAGGTATCCCTTTAAAGAAGATGTTACATATCGCCCAGGAAAATGGACAACTATGGAGAAAGGCATCCAGTATCTCACGGAATTAGCTGTGTTTGAGATGATTTATGGTGACCTGGACGATCAACGGTCATCCAAAGATCCAGATGAAGCCGAGTGCACACCACCCATGTGGTGGAAGTTTGTACGGAGCGCACCATCTTCACATGCAAACTCATTGTCAGTGATGTCCTGGAAAGATGACGAAACACCAACGGTGGCAGAGGTGATAGATAGACTCTGGGATTACGACACAAATATCTCTTCCTCGCTAGTCTCTGCTGTGGAGAAACTATCCCAAGAGGTCAAGCAACTCAAAGAAGATCTGTCCTACTCCCCACCTCGACAGAACAGTGTCTCAGCTGTTGGGAATAAGCATCCTTTGGCTCAAAGAAGGGGATACACACCACCGGCCACACTCTGGTTCTACCTGCGTGACCACGGAGAGGACATGATGAGGTGGGATGGCAAGCCTACTTCGACCCTACAGGCACGAGTACATGAACTGCAAGGAAGAACAGTCACTCAGGGAGGCTCTTCCAGCAAAGCTGCTGCTCCAGTTTCCAGCGAGCAAGTCCCCAGACAGAGGAATAGAAGCGCAGATTTTATTTCTAAGTGTAATAGAGGGACTCCTGATTCACATTTACAGGAAGTGAGTTGTGACTGCCATGATCAGGACTAGAGGGGCCCTGCCTCCAGCCGCGTGGAAGAAAGGGATAACTGGGCTTACTGGACTGTGTGGATCCGATGGCCTGGCACGTCTGACCCACAGGAGTATAAAGCTTTAGTGGACACCGGCGCACAGTGCACCTTAATGCCATCAAACTATATAGGGGCAGAACCCATCAGCATTGCTGGAGTGACAGGGGGATCCCAAGAGCTAACTGTACTGGAGGCCGAAGTGAGCCTAACTGGCAATGAGTGGCAGAAGCACCCTATTGTGACTGGCCCAGGGGCTCCGTGCATCCTGGGCATAGACTACCTCAGGAGAGGGTATTTCAAGGACCCAAAAGGTTTCAAGTGGGCTTTTGGTGTAGCTGCCTTGGAGACGGAGGAAACTGAACAGCTGTCTACCTTGCCCGGTCTCTCAAAGGACCCTTCTGTGGTGGGGTTGCTGAAGGTCAAAGAACAACAGGTGCCAATTGACACCACAACAGTGCACCGGCGGCAATATCACACCAACAGAGACTCTCTGATCCCCATCCATGGGCTCACTCACCAACTGAGGAGCCAAGGAGTCATCAGTAAGACCCACTCACCCTTTAACAGTCCCATGTGGTCAGTCCGGAAGTCTAATGGAGAGTGGAGACTAACAGTAGACTATCGTGGCCTGAATGAAGTCACTCCACCGTTGAGTGTGCCAGACATGCTAGAACTTCAGTATGAACTGGAGTCAAAGGCAGCCAAGTGGTATGCCACAATTGATATTGCTAATGCATTCTTCTCAGTCCCTCTGGCAGCAGAGTGCAGGCCACAGTTTGCTTTCACATGGAGGGGCGTCCAGTACACCTGGAATCGACTGCCCCAGGGGTGGAAACACAGTCCTACCATTTGCCATGGACTGATTCAGACTGTACTGGAACAGGGAGAAGCCCCAGAACACCTTCAATACATTGATGACGTCATTGTGTGGGGCAACACAGCGGAAGAAGTTTTTGAGAAAGGTGAGAAAATAGTCCAAATCCTTCTGAAAGCTGGTTTTGCCATAAAACAAAGTAAGGTGAAGGGACCCACACAAGAGATCCAGTTCTTAGGAATAAAATGGCAAGATGGTCGTCGTCAGATTCCAATGGATGTGATCAACAAAATAGCAGCCATGTCTCCACCAACTAGCAAAAAGGAAACACAAGCTTTCTTGGGCGTTGTGGGTTTTTGGAGAATGCATATTCCAAATTACAGTCTGATCGTAAGCCCTCTCTATCAAGTGACGTGGAAAAAGAAGGATTTCAAATGGGGCCCTGAGCAACAACAAGCCTTTGAACAGATTAAACAGGAAATAGTCCATGCAGTAGCTCTTGGGCCAGTCCGGGCAGGACAAGATGTAAAAAACCTGCTCTACACTGCAGCCGGGGAGAATGGCCCTACCTGGAGCCTCTGGCAGAAAGCACATGGGGAGACCCGGGGTCGACCCCTAGGGTTTTGGAGTCGGGGATACAGAGGGTCCGAAGCCCGCTATACTCCAACTGAAAAAGAGATATTGGCAGCATATGAAGGGGTTTGAGCTGCTTCAGAAGTGGTTGGTACTGAAGCACAGTTGCTCCTGGCACCCCGACTGCCAGTGCTGAGCTGGATGTTCAAAGGAAACATCCCCTCTGCACACCATGCAACTGATGCTACATGGAGTAAATGGGTTGCACTGATCACCCAGCGGGCTCGAGTAGGAAACCCCAGTTGCCCAGGAATCTTGGAAGTGATTATGGACTGGCCAGAAGGCAAAGATTTTGGATTATCACCAGAGGAGGAGGTGACACGTGCTGAAGAAGCCCCACGTTGGGCGCCAAAAAGACTGTTGTGGTTTAGCGGCAGCTCAGCCCCACACAGTCGCTCGCTCACTCCCCCTCCGGTAGATGGGGGAGAGAATCAGAAGGGTAACGCTCGTGGGTTGGGATAAGAACAGTTTAATAATTAAAATTAAAAGAAACAACAATAGAAATGCAATGTAAAGGAGAACAAAGAGGCGCAAAGCCCCGGGGGAGGGGGAAGGGAGGGGAGGGGGGGAACGAACCGCCGAAACAAACCGCACGCGCTGCAGCCGCCCGCCGACCCGACGCCGCGCCGCCTCCGCGCTGCCACTGCCCCCCCTCAATATACTGGTCATGGTGTCACATGGTATGGAATGAACCTGCCATTGGCCAGTCGGTGTCAGCCGCCCCCACCATGGCCCTGTCCCTCCCAGCCCCCCCCGCCACGCGGCAGAGCGCGGGAAGCTGGAAAGGTAGCCGACCCCCACAGTGAGGAGAATTAACCCCTTCTCAGCCAAAACCAGCACAATATTTTCACATTTTATTGTTAACATAAGTTTTAAGGGCATATCTTAGGGTTTAGGCAGTGGAACTGGAAAGCTCTCTATGGACCATGAGCTGTTAGCTGCAGCTTACAGCAGCTGAGCACTAAGTCTCTGGAGTAAAAAACAGGGGATAGGGTTTATTCAGGGTGGCCCGCAAGCACTGGAAGGGAGCTGTGCCATGGGGCATGGGTCTGTGGTCATGTGGTGTCCTGGGCACCTAGAGCTGCTGTATCATCACCATGCTGGTATGTCACCCCATAACTTTACTTAATAAATAGCATCTTTACGTTTGTTCTGTTAGCACACCCTAAAACCCTCAAATGACTTGAGAGCGCTGTTCGATATATGTGGCCTGGCAGAAAATAAAAGCTAGAAAAGAAGATATAATGCTCTCCTTTTTCTAAGACAGCCCTAGGTTGACCTCTACACTTGTTCATTCAAAGCTTTTTCTATACACCTTCCCTTTGCAATCACCAGCCAGCACTCTGGCACGGTCAGGCTGTTCACCCACGCACTTGCAAGAGCAATTTCAGTGCACAGATTTAGAGGCTGCTTTTGGAAACAGGTCTAGCATGACTGATGTATAATCTCCTCCGTAGGGCAGGGCAAAGCTCTTGCAAGCTACTGACAAGCGCAAGCATTAGGCTAAATGTCTTACTAATGAAATTTAAATACATCAGGGTTTGTGTGCAAGAAGATGGCGCTGGAGCACACACAGCACAAGAGCAGGAGATAGATGCAGCCTGTAGGCTTTGTACCTATACGATGCCCTGCAACATGCAGAGGCAACCGGATCCCTTTCACCTTTGTGCAGCTCTGAGAAGCCAGCTCCGATGGTATTAATGCCAGCCACAGACAAGGCTGAGTCCCCTCACTCCCCGCCAAGGGGGCGGCAGCCAGCACTTGCCCAGGAAGTGGGAGCGTGCAAGCCCAGCCCTAGCTGTGCTCTTGCTTCAACTGCTGGCACTTCCTTCAGCGGGAGTGAAAAATTGCTTGAAGAAGGTAAGCTCCCACCCCTGCTGAGCAATACAAGTGGAAAAGTCAGCAGCAGCATACAGGCACCAGTGGCAGCAATGCCAGGCACTAGCAAAACCGTCACCCAACCATGAGCTGCAGAAAGTCCAGAGCAGAACAGTAAAAGCCATGAGCAGCTTAAAAATATGACCTAGGAAGACAGGTTTAATGGCGTGACTGTATTTGGTCTACAGTAGAAGAGGCTCAGGGAGGTCACACTTGCAATCTCCCTGGAGGTAAAGGGTTTTGGGAGCAAACCAGTCCTGCTCCAGGGCAAGGATGATGCATTCCAATGGCAGCAGGGGAGATTTGAGCCTGACATTGAGGAAGAGCTTTTCCATTCCAGCCCTTTTATCTTTCTTGGTTTTTCCTCTATCAGGTCAGGCAAGAAGCTAGCAATAGTCTTGATAAGCCTGGTCCTGTTACACAGCGGGCAGACAGACTGAACCATTCCCAAGATCCCCTCCAAACCTGTGCTCCTGTGGTTACCTGGTCCTAAAGCTTCCCAAATCCCTTCATATCAAAGTTTATCAACACACCTTTTTGAGTTTTAAGTGGATATCTGCTCAGTCCTGCACATTTCAGAGTTGCAGGCTCCTCCTTGGGGAGTTTTTAAGACTGGCAGGTTCTGTGCTTTCTGGATAAGCAGGGTGGCAGAGACAGCCAGCCCTGTGATGCATGGGCACTGCCAGCAACGAGCTCCAGAGCTCACCTCACACAATTTACATTTCCCTGCAAAATTCGGGTGCAGCCCCAAGAAGCCAGAGCACCCCACTATCACCACCTGCCAGGAGGTAAGGTTTCACAAAAGGAAGGAATCCCAGGGTGTCTGGGAGGTCACATGTGCTCACAGGTGACAGGTAAACATGACAAATCTGGAAAAAAGCTGATAAAGCCTCCTCTGTGTAGACAGCACAGTTTTCCATTTTGCCTTTGCAAGCTCCGGTAGACAGCCTCTCACACACAGTATAAATGAGTCTGCATTTTGGAGAGGATCACTGCAAACAAGCTCTCCCACAAGAGTCAATGGCAATCACAGGCACTTGGCTCCTCTGGAAACAGATAGCATTTTACCTTTCCTAAGGGCAAGAAGTTAACAGGGAAACCAAGGGGATAGACCTTACATGCTCCAAAGTGCATTTATGACCTTATGGACAGGGAGTGGACACAGAGGACTCCCAGCCTTTGGGTACCTCAAGCCTCCAGGTGCTTGCAGAGGAGGAGCCAGAGCTGTCACCACCAGTGGTCCTGCTGCAGGAGGGAAGAGCACACTGCCCATCCATCCAGGATTTCTCAGAGCACATCACATTGCTGCTGTTAGCAACCCAGCCCCTGGGCCAGCATGGCTACAGACCTATAGGGCCCATCCTGCAGCTTCTTCTAGCTCAGATAGATCTGTTCTAAAAACACATTTCCTCCTTACAGAACTGTTCAGTGGTTTTGAATAATTGTTCCCTGTGATACTATTTTCCATTGTTTTAAGAGCCAGTGATTTATTTTACTGATGTCCATTTATTAGATTTTAATCTCCTTAGGAAAACAAGTGCTGAGAAAGAAGATGGTCTAGATTCCCTGTGATTGTACATGAAGCATCAGCAATAAAAATTTGCGGCAAGTTTTCATTTTTTGCTTTTTTGATCTAAGTTTCTGGAGAACTGACATCCATTTGTCAAAAGGAATTATTATGAAGCGATACCTATGAGCGCCGATATTGACTTACTGTGTCTGTGAAATTTCTTCTCATCTCTTTCCAGCAGAGCTGAACACAAAGCTGGCATTGTCTCCAGGGAGCAATTCAAATAAACTTTTAAGCTAGTACCAATGCCCAACATACCTCCTTCCAGGACCAGCAAGACTTCAAGAAACTCACTGGGAAGAGCTGTGCAAGTGCTGCTGCGGAGAGCTGTGAGAGACTCTCCCCTCTGGTCTGGAGGGGATGCGCTCTGGGGGCTGTCGTATGATATCTGGGCAGTGGTCACCCAGGAGATGAGTTATCACTGTCACCCACATGCAGATCTCCCAGGAATCAGCAAAACACCCTCTGCAGCACAAAAGCACCCTCTAAATCAAGAAATTGAGCTGAAGAGAGACAGGATTTCCAGGACCTGCAGCCAAAGGAGGCGGCCACATAGCAGAGGGCTGGCTCACGGCACAGGTGTGTATTTCCCCCCTTCTTCTATGCAGCAGAACAACCCAATACCTTGGCAGAGGCACAAAAAGCCAAAGCAGGGCAAATGTAAGCTTGCCATCTGCTCCAGGCAGGCCAGGCTAATTCGGGTGTGTAACACCTTGCGCCTTCTGCCACATCCCTTGTACAGGCAGTGTGTGCAGGCTGCTGTCACTGATGGGCAGCAGTGAGGAGCCAGCGTACCAAGAGGCTGTATCATGGAAATGGCATTCTGTGATCATAGGCAGTCTCCTGCCACAGGGACAGGAAAAGTTTTGGCCGTCTTTTTCCCTGTCATCTCTGCCTGCCATTATCCCTCCTTGTGTTGGAATAAGGAGGTCAGCCAGACCCACACAATTAGAGGAGATCATGTAAGGTTGACCTTGTACCCTGCCACGTCCTTTTAAGTGTGGGCAGTCTTTATCAGTAGCAGTATAGAAAATACAGAAGAGATGTGCTTATAGGTGGGAGAATGAGATTGTTAAGACATTTCTTCCCTCACTCTCCACAAACTAAGATAGTACCTCTGCCACTTGGGTGAACTTAGGTTATTCCCACTCATACCTGGCAGCCCGTGGTTTCCTCCTTCATCTTGACTTCTGCTATTTTCATTCTGTGATGTCTGTACTTTTGCACTATTGGGAGTGGATTGTGTGTGGATCACTAACTTTTGGACAGGTCAGCCTGAGCACCACTAGATGGATACTAATAAGAGGAAACTAATACATCAAAGAAAATTCTTTCTTTTTCTCCTCATATCCCTCTCCCAGGCATGCTGCTTTCTTCTGCTCTTGTTGTTGCTGCCCTTTCTCACTCTACATTTATGCTCTGATTTCTGCAGATGGTGCTGTACCAAGACAAGGTGAAGATTGACTTTTCAGGTCTGCTGGAACTACCCAAATGAGCCTGCATGGAGCCTCCCCTTCAAAAGGGACAGTGTAAAAGAGATAACGGATACTACAAACTGTGCACAAAACTTAACAAAACAATTAGAGCCGTGGCTGTTAGGAGACAAGAGATAGCGCTGTGGGGAATGCATTGGCAGAGTGTGGAAGTGTTTGAAGGAGAGATCTAAACCCTGGAGCACATGGGGGCCTCTGGTCCAATTAAGTCATTTGACAGCTGGACATGGCTGTAGCTAATATTTGGCCCAGATGGATCTAGATAAGCGTACCATGTTTGTCACTTCCTTGGCAGACAATGAGTTGCATGAGCCCTGTAAAAGCTGAGCAAACATCCCTTCATTTTGCACAGCTTTAGGAGACCCAAGAGTAGAAACTTGGGTGGGGGTCACTGTGGTTACTATAATAGTTTTTCTGAGGACATTGTCCAAAGCTAAGATCAATTCCTCTTAATTTGTAATTGATGGAAGCTGGTACAGGATATGGCTGACCCTTTATCCGCAACAACTGTACTTGCCCTACCTGCCAATAGACCATATGTTACTCAACCCAGTGACACTAGTGAGTCGGTCACGCAGAATTGGTGGGGACCGGAGTCTCTCTGGCCGCACTGATCACAGCTGGAGGTGTGCACGTCTCAGCTGCATTGGCATAGCTGTCTCTGAGGGCCTAATTTGGCCTTTTTGGTCAAAAAAAAGATTTGCCATCTTGTTATCAATGGCAATCCCTGAAAAGGAATTGCTCCAGCCTGACCACTGGGCTGGCTCACAGTGGTTGCAGTTAGGAAAAAACATCCCTTTACCAGTAAAAGGAGAAAGTTGGATTTTGAATCAGCAGGATACAATAAGTCTGGATTTCCAAAATACAGTTTCTACAGCCCCATTACTTTGAGAACTTCCAGGGCAAAAAGCAAGTGTATCTCTCATAGCAGAAGGACTGTGCTGGGCAAGAGCTCCTGTTTCTGCTGCACTGGCAGATTACAGAAGACCAGGCTCTAAAGCTGAGAAATTTAGTGTTTGGCCCATGAATTCAAAGTAGTTGGGCCCTGGGAGCTTTGTGGAAGTCTACCTGCATCAGGACTCAGGACGCCCTCCCAAAGCAGTTTAGGTTACCTTCTTTGGAAATACACAAAGCCAAAAATTCCTCACATGGCAAAGATCTGCCAGGCCACTGAGCATTTGGTATGGCCTGGGGAGCAGGGTGGCAACCCTGCTGATTTCCAGCAGTGGAGTCAGTTTGTGGGGTAGTTAAGGACATACAGAACACTTGCTTAGCCCCTTCCTGATCTCCTAGCTTTTGCTTTTTCTTTTTTTTCTTCCCCAGTTTAAGCACCAGCCATAGCAACGGTGGTGTGGCACAAGGTATAAGGATACACAAACTCCACCCAGTCCAACCCAAAGCGCTCACCCTGCCTCAGCCATATTACTAACAGGCCTAGGCACAGCAAGCAGTTGCTGGAGGAGCCATGATCTGCAAAGGAGCCCTGAGACACAGCCCACACCAGGGAGATGTCCCCAAGCTTGTGATTAGACACAGTGGAGAGAAGTGAACTAGAAGTGCATGACAAATTAATAGCTTTGCAATTTGTTTCTACAGCAATGGTGCGAGTTCAGGTATGAAGACCAGCCTGGTACCAGCCTCAAGGCACTCTGGGCAGATAACGTATGCAACATGTGCTTCAAAGACAGACTTTCAGAAATAACTTTCAAATCTATTTTCAAAAAGCATAAGCCCTTATTAAACTAATTCTTTAAATTAGTTAATCATCGTTTGTACTATCTTGACAAACAAGTGGATGCAGAAACACTGAGGCTTGGTGTCCAGTTGCTTCCTGGACTGCTTTATGCACAGGGTATTTGTTTAAAGCTGTTTTAATGACCATATCTGCCTGTGCTAAGTAAAACAGAATGATGCTTCCATTAGCGCAACTTGGAAATGGTATCTCACTTGTTTCCATTTTTCAGATGTGTTAATAACTGGGGCCCATATTAAATCCAAGCAGCAAGGACTCACTCCAGGCTTGGCTATTAACAAGCCAGTGGGAAGCTCTGCCAACTCCTGCAAAAACAGCCTGACCCCTGCAGATGGAGGCAGTGGGAGATGCACCCAGGGCTGGTTCATGATGCAATCCTGTGCCCTCGCTGGGGTCAGGAGCGGGCTGCCAGGGCAAGCTTGGGCATCAGCTTATGGACCTGCATATCACCTTACAGACAATCCCTCCAACAGGCAGCGTGTACATAATTCTATATATGTGGGCGAAATGAATGTGAGACCTGTGGCAGTGCAGGCTGGTGGGGGCACGGCCGCGGGTCAGGTCACTGGCTGCGCTCCCAAGGAGGGCACTCCCAGCACATCCCATGGCTGTGTGCTGGTACATCCTGAAACTTTTTGCTCAGGCTACGGCTGGCTGAGCAGCTGGTCACCAGCTCGTGCTGCAGCTGCCTGCCATCACCAACTTCAGCATAATGGCTCAGCAGCCCCAGCCTTTGCCCCGTCCTCTCAGCTCATGTTTGTGTTTCCAAATACACATTTTATGCAGTATTTCAAAGGTTAAACACTAGTCACCTCTGACACCACTTGTTTCTAAAACCTCATTCGATATTTGTATGTGGGGCTGTATTTTCCCTGGTGGTTGTACTGAGAAATTATGGTAGATTGAAATTTTTCCAATACAATTATTTTCCTGAATGTTTTCTGCTAGCTGAAAAGTAGTGCATGGGGAAAAAACAACAACAAAAAAATAAAAATCCTAAAGACACTGGGTCAGGAACACCCTCCTGCATAGCAGGGTGCTCCCACCCTTGTGCCAAGGAGCCTGCAGCCACCGCCTGCAGCAGATGTCTCAGCCCAGCCTTCTTCCTTCGGTCATAATCCAACACGGCTATTGCACCAAGCATGAAATGAGGATACCACAGTTTGCTGACGAAGGTGATACCCAACTTGGTCGTCAGCACTAATGGAAACATTTCCGCCTCTAAAGTTTTTCTGTGCACATCAACCCTTCCTCCCAAAAAGCAGGGAAATTGAAGCTGGTTTTCAATATCTTACATCTCTGGTGAGAGATGACGCAGGTAGAGAAATTATTTTGGTGCAGGTGCCACAGAGACCTTATGAGGACTGGACCTTGGATGAAGAGCCACCTCTGATCCCAGCAGTACCTGCAGAAAGCATGGCCTGCCTCGGCTGTCACCATGCCACTAGGTCAGGCTGCCGGCCACCACAGTCCCTCATTGCCCCAGCAGAGACAAGCCCAAACTGATGAAAACTAATGCAGACCACTTTGCCCCAGAGCAGCATGGGAACACTCATACATTCCCATACACCACTGGGGTCCCTCTGAGGGCGGGAAGGGACATCAGGGAATGGGAACATAGTCCCCACTGCAAGGAGATGTCACCTGGATTTGCCCTCATCCTACTGAGTCACGAGTCACAAGTCACCACTTCCAGCAGTCATTTTTGGAGGAATTGGCTGTCTCAGAGTGGCCCATAGCAAGCCCCCACATCCTGCTGAGCCCCTGTAGCGGCACAGCCCTCTCACCGGCCAATGCTTGGCCACCTCTGTGTCTGAGCTCACCCCGTTTGCTAACATCCCCATTAGCTGGTAATGACTATCATTTAGAAAACATATTTCCTCCCACATGGTTCCAGAGGGGTTTGCAAACTGAGCAACAAGAGCTCAGCGCAGGGACTGCTCTGCTCTCTGGGGTGAAGTGCTGCAGCAGCTCCAGGGTGCACCACAGCCCAGGAGAAGACCCACACATCACCAGCACTGCTTTGGGATGCTGCTTGTGCCAGCAAGGAGCTTGGCACTGGGGACAGGTTCCTGCACGCAGAGCTGCCCCTAAAGGGGAGGTAGCCCCAAACTAGGCCAGTATCTCCCAGGCATCAGCAGTCACTGGTGTCCCCAGGCAGCACTGTATCCCAGCATGCCCAGTGCCTGGTGGGCAAAGGCTGCCCAGGGACCACCAGTGCCATGGAGGACTTGGCACCACTAGCACCCACTGCCCCATACCTGTCATGAGGGCTGGGAAAGCTGGCAAAACAACCACCATAACAAACTTCTGCTTCTTTCCTGATTTTCTAAATGTCTGGCCATTAAGCATTTATTTCAAATTCCTTGCTATGGAGTCATCATGCATTCAGGTGGAGAGGAAAGCGAGTTCTGCAGGAGACTGACAGTAATTTTGCATTAGTTAAGCATTAGCTGACAGGTATACAAAGCAAAGCCATTACTCCCATCAGCTGCTCTGCCCTGGCTCCTGTCCCTATTGTGGGGCTCCTTCAACCAACAGCTCCAAAGCACCACACAAACTCAGGAGACTAAAGCCTGGTAAGGGGGTGTGTGGGGGTGTGTGTTAATCGTAATTGGAGATGAATGAAAGTAATGATACTGTGAAATTGCAAGAACTTCCTAGAAAATGTGGCCTCCAAACAGCTTTTACTAAATCAATTACTGTATACTAATCACTGAGTACTATTAATAGGAAAAGAAATACATTAAGAGATCACTGGGTACATTGCACTGAAACAGCCAGGATCCAGAATTGTATAAGAGATCAATGCCGCTTTTCTGCAGAATAAACTTTAAAGAACATTAAATATATAGAAAATCAATGCAAATTACAATTCCCTATGATTACTGTTGCTGGGTGCAAACAAGTTAATTCTCTGCGGTATTTCTGTACATCTCCATCATCAGCCTGACTCCTGCAGAAGCCTGAGTGCTGTCCCATCACCAGAGGCAGAGACCCCATGGTTAAGAAACATGTTCAGGGCTATTAGGAAGAAATTTCTGGTCCAGTAGAAAAATCAAACTGGTATTTCAGGAAAGTCCTTGTCCAACAGGCAGACCAAGTGTTTTCTATCATGTGCTACTTCATGCAAAATTATGTCCAGGAACCTAAGTGTTATGTTATAGAGTGCTTAAAGATACCATAAGACAAAAAACACCCCACAGCCCTCCATTCTTGCTGTTTACCAGGTGACATCTATGTTAAAGGCTTTTGTACAAACAAATACAAAGATATGGTGAGAACAGGACCTGCACTCCCTGTATGTCAGTCTGTGTGTGGTCCCCTGCAAGTACAGAAAACGAGGTTCAGGAAGAATTAAAGTGTACCACTTTTTATGATCCTGATGAGACTCAGTTGAATACTTATTTTCAAACACCCGAACAAGATCTGCTGAAGTTTAAGTGCGATTAATTCCTCCTGGTACCCATTCTTGCTATTTTTGCCCCAATACTGTCACTGCTGTGCAGTTTCAGTCCTTTTCCCCTCTGAGGAGGAACAGTGTCAGCATTGAAGATGTTTCCCTTTAATGCATCTCAGAGCAGCTTTTGTCTGCTTTTAGTTTCTTCCACAAATGGGCCCTAGGACAAGAGGGAAGCAAGCATGGCTGGCATAGCATGGCGAGTGGGTGGCACCGACAGCTGTGTACGCCTGAGCCCCTGACAGTGCTGGGTTGCCTGCAGGGCTGCTTTGGGGACGCTCTGCCCCAAGTCCAGCAGCTGAAGCCAAACCAAACCCTTTTTTTGAACTGAACTAATAGCAAAAGAAAGAAGAATGATGAATTTTGAGAACTAGAAATGTCCTTTTGTATCTCTTTTAAATTTAAATCTAATTCATAGATGAAAGACCCTTATACCCATTGTTCCCTTTAGGATCTGCATGAAAAGGCATAGAACAACAAAGGACCCACTGGACTTTCTAAGAGTCCTGCAGTGCTTCTTGCCCAACACACGAAGCCTGTCTCACCTTCTCAGTCCCCCATCTTTAACTACTTGGACATCACCCACCTTTTGATGACTGTCTTCAATATTTTATTGCCCTGTACCACTTTCTGTTAAACCATCCTTTATCATTTCCCTCCCACCTGCTAGACACTCCCCCTTAATAAATTATTAAAGCACGTATTTAGATCACAGAAGCAAAGAAATTACATTGATCCATGGCAATACGCTCCCACACCATTTCTTCATTCAGGTTGGACCTCAACACCAAACTCTCACCTCCAACATTTTCATCAGCTCAGCATGCAGCTAACCTGGGAACCAGGGCAGGCATAGGGCAGGGGACAACCTGCAAGGTAAGGGTGCCCAGGGGCCAGCATGGCTGTATCCCCACTGGGCAGGTGCTTTGCAGGATGAAAGGAGCCCCCCACAGAGGGGGTTATCAAACTTGAGAAGGGGTATTTCCTCCTTCTTGCATTCTTTTTCTCTCATTTTTCTTAAAGAAGAGTCCAGATGGATTTTTAATTATTTTTAAGACTTTCCTGAAATACCAATGTCTCTGTACAGCCCTATGCACTGGCGTGGGCGGCTGTGGTACCCTCCCAGGGACGGTGCATTGCTGCAGGCCTGTGATGGTGGTGGCATAATCACATCTCACAGCACTGTGGTGGGGACATGCAACCATGGAAGGGGCTCCCAAATGCAAATGTATCAGGAAGAGATTGTGAGGGAACTTCTATCCCTTTTTACCTATGGACAAAAAATTTTTAAACTCCCCTGCCCCCAAACCTGGTTCTTCTCCAAAACACCCCAGTTATCTCATTCTGCTATGTCACTTTTTTGACATAACAATTTAATTTCAAATGGAAACCGCCAAAACATCCAGGGTACCACAGATGAACACTACCCATACCAAAACCAGCCTGCAACTCTAGGGAGCTCGTAGTTCTACCATCAGGAGGGGTCAAGGTACCCATGGGGTACCCATGGGGAAGGCTGTGGCTGGCAGGCAGATTAGGGTGACCGCCGGGGCACCGTGGCTCTTTACGCACAGGACAGGCACTGAGGATCACAGCTGAGCTCAGCACCGGCTCCCAGGTGGGGCACTGCCCTGCTGGCTAATTGCAGATGATGCACAACATGGCCAAAATCCACTTAGTTTAAACAACTTGCCTCTGTAGGGAAATTCATCTGGATCCAGCTCAGTGTATTCAAAGCAGAATAGGTATTTCTGACCAACTGAATCCATTGTCATTCTTATTCCAAGTTCTAAAATTAGCCAAGGCTGAAAGGACAGATGAACACTAACATTAATCAGGTAACTTAGTTTGTGCCTAAGCACAGGAGGTGACTTTGCACACCATTAGGACAGAGAATTGTTTTCCACAGTAAAAAATTATTCCATTCCTGAAGGGATGCAGTTTCCTGGGGCAGACAGACCCAGGATGTTGGCATGAGGTGCCCTGTACTGCCCAGGCCAGCACACGGTACACCAGCAGCATAGAAAGGTTCTGCCTTCGTAGAACTTTGGTGCCAGGTCTTAGCCCTTTGCAAGGGGGATGCTGGATGCATCAACCTCCCTGGAAGCCCTGGTGCACCCCTCAGCCACAGCCATGGTCCACCCTGCAGAGAAAGGAGCAGTTATTTTTCTCCTGAGACTTTTTAGTTGCCCAATAAGAAATTAAAAGGGATCGGTTTCATTATCAAAATTGGCAAGAATGGTCGCACAGCTGTATAAAATAGCAGCTTCTGGGGCACCTTGCTTCCACAGAGCCCAGCACCAGTGAGCTGCCTCACACGGTGCTCGTGATACAGGGCCTGCTAATGCTAATTTTGTTAACTTCCCACATCAAAAAATGAAATTAAACTCTTCCCTTCATAGCCTCATTTGGGGCTTGCAAGTGAAGAGTTTTCAAGCCCACTTTACCACTGCGGAAAGGCAGGAGAGAACCTGATGTGCAAAGGGGTCTTTTCCAACTTGCAGAAGTTTGGGGAAAAAACAGCTGTTTAAGTGCTGTTGCATTTAACAAATCTTTCAGTAGCATATTTAGGAGATTCTTAATAGATGAGCCAGCCTGAGTTTACCACGTGTTACCATAGCAAATCAGAGTAACGCACAATTTTCTACAGGTTCTGTAATGCCTAGGTGGGTGCAGTGCTTTGTGCACAGGAGGTGTTGTGCTCCTGCATACCTGCCTGTCGGTCCCACTGCCCCTAAACACTGGTGTCACGCCTCTGGGGCAGGCTGGGGCTGTGGGCAGAGGCAGGGGTGTTTGTTTCTGATTTGGGGGCATTTTTGTTTGTTTGTTTTTAAAACTCAAGAGACAGCTAGCAAAGAGCATTCCCCTTTCTGACCCAAATCCATTTCAATGTTTGAATGGAAATTTCCACCATTTTAACTAAATTTTTCTTTTCATTACAAGTCCTCTTGTAAATGCTCTAGGTAGGAAGTAGAAAAAGGAAATGTCAAAGAAACCCAGAAACAACTTTCTGCTCCTCTCCTCCCCAGTTCAGCTATGCAAGCTTTCAGTGGCAGAACAGAGACAGAGCACAGATGTAGATATAGAAAATGACCTTTGATTTTCCCCAGATAAAACAACTTAAAATCAAAATTCCAGTTTTAATCAAGTGAGGGCTAGTGATTTTCCTAGCCTCATGGTATTACTGAGCCTTCCTGCATCTCTTGCTGCCAACACACAGCTGTTGGGCTGGCCCAGAAGCGCAGCCCCCAGAAAGCTGCTCCTCTGTTCCCTGCCTGAGGGCTGCGGCCCCCGTCCAGCTCTCGCCCATGGCACCTCTGACCCACTACGCACAGCCCTAGTTGTTCAGATTGCTGCTTTCAAACATACGGGAAGGGGATTTTGCGAGGTGCCCTTCGGTCTGGGGAAGAAAGCCCTCTGTCATGTAGCTCTACTTTTCCATTCTTTCCTTAACCATCTGCCAGAACAGGCTTCATACTGAATGGATAAAAATACTGTAGAATACAGTGCTTATACACAGACTGGTATCAGCGAAATTATCAAGAACTTCTAGCGGGTTTTTTTTTTTTTTGACATAAACGTCCAGACCTACATGACAGCCATCCCGCGCTAGCTGAACAAGACTCAGACGCATTATTGTAATTTCTCTTATTGCTATCCCCCCCCCCCCCTTCTCTTTTTGAGGGCTTCCAGAAGCGAGCTCCCAGCACCCACGCCCCCGCCAGCACGGGCCTCGCTAAGCCTGCCTTCCCTCCCCGCGCCCTGTGCTGTCCGGCCCCTTCACACAGCCCTGCCGGGAACACCCACGCATGACAAGGCTTGGCGCAGACCCACGCTGCGGACCCGACCTCGACCCTTCTAGCTGAGGCGCGCGGGGAGACCCCGCCCCCTACGCCCCGCGCCGCCGCGCGCCTCCCAGTGCGCCGCTGCCCCCTGGCGGCCAGAGGCGGCACCCCCCCCACCGCTTCCCGCGCGGGCGGGGGGGGACCCGAGCATGGGAGGGAGCGTGGGATCTGCAAACCCCAGGGCCAGGCCTGGGGAGGGGCTGGCGGGGCCGCGGAAGCAGGCGCATGCAGCGGGGTCTCCTCGTCGCCCGGCTGCATGGGGACTCCCCCTCCCCCGGGGCTGCGCCGTGAGCTCCGGAGAGCCGGAACACCCACGCGCGGCTCTCAGAGGACACGGGTGATCTCTGGGTTTCATGCAGGTATCTGTCTCCACCACCAACAGCTGAGGCACCTCGGCATCTCTAGGCTTTCTCAAACCCCTGAAGCAAAGTCAAGCCCACGCAGGTGCTGCTCCGGCCTGGAAATGCCTAACAAAAACTTTTAAAATAACCCTGAAGCTTCCCATTTGTCCTAACAAGCCACTCACATCTCCCACTTCCTTGAAAGTCACAGCTTTCCTAACCTTCACAGCCCCTTCCCACAAAGCCAGAAAACCAGTACTAGGGCCCCTGTGAGCAGGTCACTCAGAGGAAGCAGAGCACAGACAGGTATGTTTGTGGGTGAACAACTTAAAAAGTCACAGAGCAGAGTTTGGTGTAGAAAGGGTCATTTTTCCCTTCCTTCACCCCTAGGTCACTGCTTTGGGACTCCAGCCATGTGGCACCACTTTGAAGGAAAGGCTCAGTGCTGGAGAAAACAAAGGCACTGAAGGAACTGTTCAGCAAGCTCAGGAGAGGTGTGACAACCCTGATTGGAAAGGCAGGAGCTGCAGACGGAGGCACTAGCAATGATTGCTAACCAATGGCAGGAGTAATTAATAACCCCACTTCAGCTATTGCCAGGGATGTAATCCCAGATCATTAGATTATCTGCTTTACCCATTCATCCAGATGACTTCTGTAAAGCAATTAACCCCTCGGAACTCTCAACTTCAGCATCAGAGAAACCAACACATCAACAGTAGTTTTGGCAAGTCCCTACAAGGATGGAAGAAAAAAAGGAAAAAGAAAAAAAAAAAGATTTGTCAATTCAATGGGTAAACCCCTGTACCTTGGGGCATATTACATCCTTGTCAGAAAGGGTAAAAACCTTCCCAGTTATTAGATGTCTTTCTTCTGCTGAGGTACCTGGACACTCATATCACATCCAATCATCTTTTTGTGAGAAAAATCAATCTCTTAAAACTTAACAGCATGAGGCTTGTTTTCACAGCCACAGTTTGTTTCTGTGACCTCTAATAGGCTCCCAACATACCTCCAAATCCTCCTTAAAATATGGACTCAAAACAGGCAATTTAGTATTTTTTTCTCTGAAAAGAGCACCAGTAAAAGTGTTCTCCCTTCTGCTAATGGAACCAAAAGAAAAACAAGCCATGCAAGGATTGTATTTCTTTCTTTCACAGCAGCAGAGCACTAAGTCTTCCAGCTGCAGCTCCAAAGCACCATCTCCCATCTGAAACACAACTTGCCTTCTTTGTACCCAAATGTGCAGCAAAAGTCAGCCAGCTCTTGCCTTTGGCTGTGTTTGCTGATTGAGTCCACTTAACAAAGACCATGTTTCTGTCTGACTCTGTTGGCTATTTACACCTCACTGCTTTGCTGTTTGAAAGTTTCACCGGAAAAAGGGTTTCTGTCACTTAGAAGTGCTCAGTCTACGGCACATGGCCTGTCTCTGCATCCAACCTTTCCACATGGTTTTCAGTAGCAAAAATTTCAGTGGGAGCCTAAATACTTACAGCAAAAGATGAACAGGACTGAAACCTCATGGCTTCCATGAGAAGCAAGTTATCTGCTGTTGCAATTTCAGTGTAGGTCACAAGAGGCAGCAGATGCATTTCCAAGAAGAGTTTCTACTTCCATTCACCCTATTTGCATTATGTGTCTTGCTTCAACACAGCTAATTACAAAAAATTACACAGTCTAGCACTCTTCCCTCCAAAAGCCATAGAGAAGACCTGAGCAGACATTGCAAAACTGTTCAATAGCTGATTTGCACCTAACTGCATAGGAAATTGCTACTAAATAAAGAAATACAATGATGCTTCTGTTTGGTTTTCATACCACTGGAAGCCTCACAAAGCTTTACGGATGCAGAGCAAAGTGTTCAGGTGTTAGGAGTCTGAGCTGAAGGTGTATGGTCCACCATGAGGTCTCTCCAACACCCATGTGTAGCATGGCATGCTCTCCAATTACAAGAGTGCATATTTAAATAAAAACACACTGCTTTGCTAATTAAGTGACTACCTATTCGATAAGGAGCAATGCATCATTTTATTTGCCATTGGGTTTTTTTTACTGTAGGGATTATAACTAAAGGAGTCCCATCGGTTACCACCCAGCATTTAGCACACACTGCATGCAGCCTCCTATTTCCTCCAGCTTTTCTCTGACATCCATCCCTTGTCACTGATGTCAAAAAAGTTGGAGAATCCGGGGCTCCCGTTGCCAGCATACCAAATTATATTACTGTCATGGTTTTAGGTGGGATAGAGTTAATTTTCTTCACTCTAGCTGGTATAGTGCTGTGCTTTGAACTTAGCATGGAAAAAAAAATGTTGAGATAACACACAGATATTTTGGGCTGTTGCTGGGTAGTGCTTGTACTAGTCAAGGACATTTCTAGCTTCCCATGCTCTGCTGAGTGTGCAAGAAGCCGGGAGGGGAGGGGGCACAGCTAAGAGAGCGTATTCAAACTGACCAAAGGGATATTCCATATCATGTAACGTCATGCCCAGTATGTTAACTGGGAGGGGCTGGCCAGGGGAGGAAAGAAGCAATCGCGGCTCGGGGACAGGCAGCGTTGGTCGGCAGGTGGTGAGTGGTTGTATCGTTTGTGTTTCTATCGTTCGTGTTTCTGTGTTTTTTTTTTTCCTTTCCCTTCCTTTTCCATTTTATTATATTAACATTATTGTCATTATTATAATAATCATTATTATTATTTTATTGTAATCATTAAACTGTGCTTATCTCAACCCACAGGTTCTTTTGCTCGTCCAATTCTCCTCCCCATCCCACAGGGTTGGGGGTGGGAGTGAGCGAGCGGCTGCGTGGGGTTCAGTTGCCAGCTGAGGCTGAACCACAACAACTAAAAATAAAGAAATCCTTACACAAATAGAACCCAGTTACAGGCACTTTTTACATGGTTTAAAGTTACACAGAAAAGCTGTGACAGGCAAGAAACTCCAGGAAGAGCATCATGATTTTTTTGTGGTCTCTCAGCTCTTGGGCTTAACACATAGCCTTAGAGAATTAGAGTCTGTTGCAGACTTACCTATGAGGACGCCTTCCAACTTCTGTAACATACTCTGCCTCTATTACATAAGGCAGCTTTGATTTTAAACCACCCTAGATATATTTTGACAAACACCCTGTGCAAATAAGTGAACAATAATCAAACACAACAGAAGACAACAATATGTAAGGAATACAGCATAACTGTCACATGTATCAGGGATGAGACTGAACTGGAACCTCAGTTCAGCATCTTCTAAATATTTGGTATTGCAACTTTAGTGTTTTTAATGTAGCCCCAATACATAAAACCAGCAATGAAACCAGGTTACATACCTTAAGTCAATCAGAACTCAACAGTTCTGAGTTACTGACACTTGAGTCAAGGAGTTACCCAGGAAATCAGGAATTATAATTACCAAGGATGCCAGAATTTGGCAGTGAGCATTTCTGGGCAGTTAGTTCTCACTGAAGGGATATTAAGAAGCTGCTAAGAAATCAATGTAGCTTAAGTATTGTCAAGCCAACACTGTACATCGTTTCATTCATAACAGACCTGAGAATGGAAATTTTCTTCCCTCTACATGTTCTGCTTACATCCCCAACAGCGTCACACCCCATTAAACACTACAAAAGGATGAAAAGGAAGAAGTACCAAAGAGGAAAATTACTCAATAATATATGTACTTTTACAAAATCATCAGAAATTTTACAACACACAAATGAGCACTAAAGAAACGATCAGGGGTTTAAGCTCATGTGATTTATTCAGCCCACAGAACAAGGAAACCCAAGCACTACATAAATAACTTATTACCACAAGAAGAAACAACATCTTGTCTGGTACTCACGCAGCATTCATCTTTAGCAAAACTCATTAAAACAAAACAAACAAAAAAACCTAACCCCAAACTAAAAACATATCAGAATATTTGTGTAACTATGAAAAAACTGTTTGAGAAATACAGACTTAGAAAATGCTTAAAAGAACTGTATCTAAAAACATTAAAATAGTCGATCACCAAGCTACCATCATCATGTACTCAGACACTAAAGCAACAGCACTCATGGCTCAGCAATTAACAAGCCAACCAATATTTGTATTTTTCAACACGTCTATTGCGAAGACCAATATTTACTGCCACTGTGCCACGGTCAGGAACATAACCCCCAGCCTCCCTACTTGTGCTCTGCATTTGGAGAACACTAGAAGCCACTGTCATAAACCAATAACTTTTCATTCTCAATCCTACAGCTCATGTGAGTGCTTGAAAGCAACTGAGCAGACAGGTTCCCCCACAGCCCACACAGGACTTAAACCACACCTGGGCTCCACAAAGCATGGAAACAGCTAAGCCCACCATGCCCAGCTCTTAAACATTGCCTTTTAACAACCTGCACAAGCAAAACTGCATTAATTGAAGCCTGCTTTTGCAGTTACAGATTAGTTTAGGCAAATGCATCATGAAGAAGCTCTTACCTGTAGCAGGTCCCTCCTCCCAACTCACTGCCAGCAGCAGGCAGCCCTGCCAGGTGCAGCAGGTGAGCTGCCCACCCCTGGCATAAGGCTTATCTGCCCATCACTAGCTGCCAGATGGTGAAGCAACAGAATAAAAGAAAACACAGGCAGAGTGAGCAGTATGCCTTCCTCCCTGGTCTGCAGTGGGTAGAGTGCATGCCATGCTCATTTTGCCCATGGAAATATAAGGCAAAGCGAGGGCACTGTTTCTTCCCCATTGGTTTGGCTGCAGCAGCTACCAGGCTCTTGCTGCTCCTGTGGCACTTTGATCTGCTCAGACATATCAGCAGCTTTAGATGCCTCTTTGCCCTCCACAATTTATGTTCAATTCCCAGGTTCCTGGTGAAGGGCTGCCAGCAAGAGCTGTTCCCCCCCGCCCAGCAGCTCTGACCAGCAAGGCACAGCACAGCTGGGGAGCTGGGCAGCTTCCCCCTCCCCTTTGCCAGAACTCCTCTTCCTGCCTCTGCTGCCTTAAGTGCATGGCATGAGCAAAAGTCAGCCTGAAACACAGCCATGATGCTGGTACACTGCAAAAAAGTTATATGCCCCAAAATATACATTTTAAATGCGGAAGTAACTTTCTCTTGCCTTGGTTACTCAAACTTTGCCAGACTTCTGCAGGACAGCTACAGCTCAACAGCAACATTTTCATTTACTCCAGACAGAACATTTAAGTTCAAAAGCAGGTCAAAGCAGCACTGGTGTTCATCTGAAAAATATTTTAAATCCAAGTTTTCTGTCAGAAAAGTAAATCCAGCTAGAGATGTAAGAGCAGAAGATGAAAAATACAGTGTCTTTAAAATATATCACCACATGAGCCCTGAGGACATCTAAATCAATGGTAGTACTGGCAATATGAAAAGCATTCAGTAATTCAAGCACTCTGGGTCATATATCAGCCTTAACTACAGATAAAAGTTATCTTTCCTTTTCCTGCTTGATCACTAGAGCAGGATTCTGGTTAAAAACTCATCTGATACGTTTTCTTATAAAACACAATGTAGGTCTCAAGTGACTACTGCACAATTAAGCAGTTCAGAAAATAAACAGCAGATTCCTCAAAAGACACATTAAGAGTGATTTGGTGTCCACAACATGCCTCCTGCAGGCCTCTGACACCAGCCTCACTTCATATTTATTCCCATCCTCAGGTGTAGTATGAAGTTTTGAAGACCAGGAGACAGACAAGTGGTATAGTTTCAGTCTTCTCCACCACTGGCCTCATCAAGCCAGCCATTTCACAGACCCCAATGCTTCACACACAACCAGCAGCTCTGAGGAGAGCAGACACCTCCAGAAATTCACAGATGACTAAACGATGAGCAGCAGAAGCAGCTAAGTGGGAACTTTATATCTCTCCTTCACTTTTCACAACCTGCAGCCTAACTGCACTGGAGCCCTGGTATTCCCACGCTTGAGGGGGCACCTCCCCTGCTGGCTGTGCTGCATGGCATGGCAGGGGCAGGCAGCACCCTCCCCTGCTGAGGGACTCCCGCTTTACCTGCACAGCAGCTGGCCCTGGGACACTGCTGCAGTTCGGTAACAGAGACAGAACAACTGTCTCCACTACATTGTGTCTCAACTCCCAGGCTGCAGTAAGACTTAAATACTTACCTGGTCAAGGTTCCATTTGCCTTTTCTTTTTCTTTACTCACCTATATAGTGCAGCACATCATCGCTCTGTTGTTGCATGCTCCCCAGTACTGTGAACATTTGTTAAGGACCATTGGCCTTTTTAACCAATTTTAAATTGAGTATACCTTACCCAAACACCTCATTGAAGGATGAACAAGAATTTTTATTGGTCTGTAGTAAAGTTTAAGACCACTTCCAAGAGCTTGCACGTAGCAAGTCAAAGAAAGAAGTATCTAAACTACTCTAAGCTGCTCAGAAGTTTCCTCAGGAAAAAGATTTCAGAGGTTACAATTCATTTAGTTGACAATGTTCTGCAAAGCTTGAGTTTGGGTTTTTGTGTTTCGGGGTGTGTTTTTGTTGTTGTTGTTTTGGATAGGTTGGTTTGGTTTTTTTGCTGTATTTAAATGAGTGAAGTTTCAAACATAATTTCCTTTGTGCACAGACATGTTGAGTTTAGAACTTTTGGGGTTTATTTTTCTCCAATTTCACATCAGCAAGGCTACTAAATTAGACCTAATTCTCTTGAAAATTAAACATCTACAGAAATTCCCCACTCGTATCCAGATGCAGGTGAAACTGGTTTTGCCTTATTAGCTCCCTTATATTTCCTTTTCACATGTGAAGTCAGAGGCTCAAGCTGACTGCTAAAATGGCAACATAACACCCCTTTACCTTCTTACATGCCTCACTTCTGTTCTTCACAGTGCAGTGTACATACCTCTTTCACTCTTTATTCCCTTAGGATATTTAGTTTTAGCACCTTCCCCACAACACAGAGGGATTAGTGTTTAAGCATACAAGATGCCAGCTCTCCACTCATGGCTGGAGCCCACTGCAGGGCCAGCAGGACCTGATCAACCCCTGCATGTGCCAGAGCAGCACTGCAACTTCCTACTGCCTGCCTTTGAAAAAAGATTTTACACCATGACAGGTAACTCTTTAGCAAAGTTCACCTCAAAACCTCAACCTCAAGTGTTAAAAAAGAAAAGCTCTTAAATGATAAAAGTTATTACATTTAATCCCTTTGGGGGAAGTGGGAATGATTTTGTGATTAAGGACCTACTGTGGGGCTCAAGAGAATTAGTTCAATTCTGAGCTCTGAAACAAGCTTCCAGGTTCCCCTGGGAAAGCCTAGGCAATCTCCTATCTCGCATGGACACCGGCAGGGTAGTTTATAAGTGAATGAAGCCCTCAGACATTGTAGTATCAACGACCAAATAAATGCATAGGTAGGAGTTAGGTGGGCTGCAATAATTTTGAGAACTAGTTTGCTATTCAAAGTGGGCGCTACCATTACACTATCACCACAGCAATCATACTTACATTTTTAAAAACAGATATTAGAGTCTTAAAAAACAATAAGTTATAATATAACTTCCTCTTGGGCTGACAGCTAGTTTCCTAATGGTTTTAGCATTAAGTGAATTAAAAAAGCTCCAAGATAAAATTAAGTTGGCAGGCCTTTTAGAAAGATACCACTTAGTTCTCAAGCACAGGACTATTTTCCACAGTTTGCACTGCAGGAAAATTTTGCTCAATTAGGAACTACAGTTGGTAATGTTTCCTGGTAAAATTAAATTTATGAATTGATTTACTTCAGAGAATGAATAAATTCAATAATGAAAACGCATCTGACAACAAGTTATGATAAAGCAAGTCAAGCAAGCACTATCAGGAAAACAACACTGAAGTCACTGTGTAACCTTCTAGACTAAGTACTCTAATACACAATCCACAGTGAAAGCATTAGACAGCCTGTCTTGCAAAAGGAAAGAACAAAATTATTTAATTACTCTGATATACTGATAAGCACACGTATTAGTCAGTTCTTCACTATTCACTACCAGCAGAAACGTTCCCCTTCGATTATGAAAAGCAGCTGTCATATTTCTGGTATGGGTACGTGTAAAATAAAAACTACTTCACATTTTAAAAGACATTACAAAAGTACTGTGCCTATTATGGTTGCAAGTAATACCTATGACATATGTAATGCATTACAGAAGTTACTTTCAGTAACTTGATGTGTGCTTCATTACATCTAAACTATTTTCTCTATGAAAGTAATTGCCTCTTTCAGAAGGTGGAAAAATCCACAAAAATTTTTAAGAAAAACTGTTTCTAGCAATGTTTCTTTATGTTCTCTCTATAAGCAATAACTTATCTTCTATATTAACTGTTTTTGCAGGGTGTATTAAATGTATTTATTGTATTAATAATAATAAACATGTATTAAATTCAAGTATACTTGATATTTCAGTAGAATGGCTGTTAAAAATATTTTTTAAATCTGGTATTTGATTGGCTTGTATGTAACTACAGATTAAGGTGGTTCCTCACATTAAGTAACTTGACTGCTTTTTTAACTACAGTTATTTCTATATTTTCCTTAATTTTCCCATTGTTATAAGTTCAAGTTATAATGGAAAAGAAACAGTTGAAAATACAAAAAACCCCAAACCCAAGCAAATTCAATATTCAAGAGATCAACATAAAACTGTTTCAAAGCTGTCGGTTGTTAGGTGAGCAAGTAACACCAATAATTCTGGTTGAAGGCTGAAGTCAGTCCCTTCACCTTCATCTATCTATAAGGTAAAACGCAAAAACAACTGATGGGACTTTCCAGGAATTTAGAAAAACTCCATCCATCCCATCCAACATACACTGAAGTCCAGGTCTGACCAGACCTGCCCACAGTCAGATGAAGTTGAACCACAAGGTGAAATTGGTGACAACTGCATAAACCAGGTAACTATTTTGTGACTGTTTAGCAGCTTCTAATTTAAAATTACAAAGGTACAACACTGATATTCATTAATATTTATTTTAATACAAAAGCCTTCTTAAATTTTTCGGAAGTTCTCACAGGATGGAGTGCGACAGAAGATGCGATGCAGGTGTGGTTAGAGTACTTCTACTATTGCCAATGGTGTCAACAGTGTCTTCTTAGTTAAGCTCCCCATTGGTGCTGTACTGGTTTAACATGAACAGCTGTGACAAAAATATGACAAATACTGTAAGACAGTTGCAGTGTCTGTATCTGTCACCTTCCCCGCACCTACTTATATCTAAAAATCAATTCCCTTCTTCCATCAGTGAAAGGCTAATTGCCATCTCAATTTTTCATTTTACTGTATTCAAACCTAATTATTTGCTATAAGCTTTTGATCGTTCCATGTCCTCAAATAGGTAATCTAACTTCTCACTTCAGTGCAAAATATCCTATTCTTTTTAAGTATCCTGCATACTGGAAGGCCCTGTAAGGGCCCAGTGTAAAGCTAACATAATCCTCTAGCTAATACTGTGCTGCAGAACATTTAAAATGAAAGTATATGTCCTGTACTAATACCTGATGCAGAATCATGTATACCTGTATTACCACTGATGGGCATGTGCCTCACCAGTTCTTGTTCCTTCCAGGCAATGTGTTTCAATATGAACTGGCCACACACTTCCTCCTCACATATAACCTAAATCATCTCTATTACAAATTACAGCAATTACTTATTACTCTATCTGCCATGAACACAGAAAAAAGTTCTCTCCTCTTTATAACCTTAAAAGAATCAACCCATGCCAAGAGGAAGAGCTATGAAAAGAAACCATGATTCCTCTAATAATCTTTTATGGTTCTGATAACACCTTTCAGATTATGTCAGCTCCCAGCTGCCATGCACTCTTGGGTAACTCTCCATAGCACTGTATGCCTAATAAGCAGTAAAAACATCCACTTACATTTCTCAACTAGAGAAGCACATAAGTATATTTTTATATATTATATTTTATATGTCTGTAAGATAAAGGGACCACCAATTACTCACACATTTAACCATCATGCTTCACTTCTTAAAAAGGCTGAAAAATACACTCAAAGCAACAATTGACATGCAAATCAAATCTATGTGAAATGTCACTTGCCTGCTCCTCTCTAAGCATTGACTTTCTACTGAGTACAAGCTCAAGCTAACTCTAAGCCCCTTCCCTCCTCTCCCTCCACTTGAGACCATGGCTAGTCCAGAACCTCTGTTCTAACACAACTGCTAACTTACTGGCCAACGCCAAACAGCTCACAAGCACAGAAAGCAGCTCTGACAGGCACTGTAGCTAGATTACCAGAAACCATTACCTGCAACAGGCATCAGTCACCATGGGCCTAATCCCCTTTTAAATTAGTGGAGAAAATTGTTTTCAGTGTCTCATTTTCCTTCCCCGCCGCCACTACATGTCTACAAAAAACAAAGGCAAAGCCCTACAGAAAAGCTAACTAGCCTTCCTACAGGCCAGAAGGTATTTCCCTCTCAAGGTCTGCAAACCTGCAAGGAGGGCACATGACTGCTTAGCTAAAGTCAAAGTACTTCATTTAAACTGACTGTGATTTACCTTTTCAAATCTACTCTCAGTGAACTATGGGGATGCAGAAAATTATTTTTCCCCCCACCCTGGAAGAGTTTAAAATGGTGATGTAAGAAAATTAGTTATTTCCAGTCATGCTTTTGTTTGTTTCTCCAGTTGTCTTTTCCCCATTAAAAAAAAAGATTTAAATCAAGAACTATGCATTCTTATTTTTATTTTACATCTACAGCAATATCTAATAATTTTTTCTACTTAAGAGTATTTAAAATTTCAATTATAAATTACATTATTGTATTTCTACTGTGAATAACATTTCATTTGCTTGGATGACTACAGTAACAACCTCACAGGCATCTATGTGGTAAGCACCCTGGTTATTATGAAAAAGCCAAAGAAACCCACTGGACTTGTATGGTTTAGAAAGCAGTATCTAAGTATTTCAATATAGAAACAGTACCCTTCAGGCGAAGACTGGCTTTGAAGATGGCTTTTTTTTTCATTATTTAAATGGAATAAAGTTCTCCTGCCAGAACAAATGTATGATTGTCAGCATCAGGAAGGTTTTAACTGGAAGTAATTTACAGTTATTAAACCAAACAGCTATAGAGGTTTATCACTCTCACCTGGCATTGGCAAAAGGCCAAGTGTCCCTCCAAGCAGTGGCCATTTCACAGGCTGGTGTCAAGAATATCCCAGAAGTCCAAATCCTTTAGCAGGTGCTAAAAGAAGAGGAAGAAGATTATCCATTGATCTGACGGTCCTGATTGGAAATGGTTTTTGGTTTTTATTGTCAACTGTTTTAAAGCCAACAGTAAAATCTACTTTTATTTGCAGATGACACACTCTCAACTGTGAGGGTCTAAAAACACCAGGCTTAAGAAGCACTAGTTACCTATCTGAAAACAAGTATAGAAACAAGCACTGCAGACAAAGCAGTGACACCACACACCAGCAGCTACAAATGCCTTAGCCTTTATCAGTCATAGTGCCCTACCTTAAAAGACGTACAACCACTGAGCTACAAGTATAAGCTCCCTGCATGTATTTAACTGAGCACGCTGACCTGCAGTGTTACTAATCTTAGCATGAGCAAGCTGCGAAGTAAAACTCTCCCTGATATTAATGTTAACCTGCACAAGCAAGTTAAAACGCAAACTGACAAATAAAGTACAATTGGTATGGGAAATTAAAGCCAGATTTTGTTTCTGAGGTTTTGTCATGACAAACAGATGTCATCTGAGTCTGGTTCTAAGCAAGAATTTAATCCATGTCCATAATGTAGGTCACTAGTTCTGATATAGTTTGTGCCTAGCATCCATTCCAAGAATCAGACTGAGCACTAACATTGATACCTGTCAGGAGTGTGTACCTGTGGTTTCTTTCTACACTACCATTTAGTAAAAGAAAATAATCCAATTAAGCAGGTGTCACAATTTTTGCTGACTTCCCTGTTTATTTCAACCATTAAAGCAGTATTTAATTTACCACAAAGCACCATGCTCTAAATCTATACACCCAAGAATATTCGTGTTTAAAACCTGAACCGCCTTCACCATTTCAGCTGCCCTTTTGGCTTTCAATGAGTTTCAGTAACTCAAAAGAATTGCAGCCAACTTGGTAACTAAAAAAGAAAGCTTTGTAGAATGGGAAAAGTTCACAATGGGAGGAAAAAAAGTCTTTCTGAAATAGTTAGGTGTTCACCTCAACCCATACCAACTTCAAAAAAATGCAAGGACAGTAGTTGAATCTGATTTCAGACTAAGGACATGAAAGATGAGCTTTATATTTTTATGCTTTTATAATGTTAGAACAAATTGATTTTTAGAGAAAGAATAGTATACTCCCCTACTCTCCTATTCTTTCACATAAAGTTTGGTCTGAAAATAGCATGGCTGAGTTCCAGACTTTCAACTATTATTTGATCACTGCCAAATATTTGCAAGTTCAGATTTTCCACATCCCACCCATCTACTGGATTGTAGCTAGTGTAGTATCTACTATGTTTTCTTCTACTTTCATGACTGAATGTACTGTGGCAAGTGATCCAGTCAGTCATGAAAACAGAATGAATTACTTTGAAATACAAAACTGAAACAGTATTGGAAGAAGAGCCCCTGACTGTCTATCACCCAAATGAAGGTTTAACCTGAGGAAGGGGTGACTGGCCTAAGACAGCAATTCTGCTTGGCAGTGCAAGAGGTGGAGGTTTACTTAAGGTGTGGCTGGCAATGCTTGTACATGCCCTTGCACCCTCATGACACGTCTTCAACTTCAGTTAGAGGAGCAGTTAAAGGAGTTTGTTCAACAAGCCTTAGTTTAAATGAACAAAAGTGGTACGCAATTCTTCAAAAGACGTTAAGAGCACAAGGAGAAGCTTGCAAGAATCTCACTATCCCCTTATCACAAGCGGATCCAAGAACTGTCTTTGGAGTAGCTCTTAAGATCAAAATGGGACAGATATTCCAAGTCTGTAATTTACATATGTGGCTGAGTTTTTCTTTTCTTTTAAAATCTAACATAACATCTCTAAACTTTTTAATTAAAAAAGTTCATATACCATTATATTACTGAATTAGGTTAAACCAAGAGTTGCATTCTGCTTAATGGACTGATGGGTATCACTAACTCAAATCCATTTATGCATACAGTGTTATTAAAACTTAAATACTCAACAGCATTAGCAGGTGATCAAATACTCACTTTGCAACCATAACCTGTGACAGTAATTACCCATTAGGGGACTTGTGTCTATGTCCTTATAACATATCCAGTTCTGTGAAGAATATATGCACTCTACTTTAGAATACACATGCCCATTAATATACACACTGGCATATTATATATGAACTTTTGATCTCTTATGCTTATAATTTATTTACAGATTATTTACATAGAATGTACCTGAGATTATTTACATCAGATTTAAAAAATGCTTGAAGTTGTATTTCAGTGGGAAAAAATATTAATACCTTCAATCATCTCTTTTCTGGTCTTTGCGTAGTCATTTACTGAGTTTAACTCCACCTAATCCAAGTATTTCCTTGCACTTGACAGAAATATGTCCAATGCCCAGAGGCACACTGCGTATCTCACAGCTCCCACGCTAGGCAGTTGTCTACCAGATCAGCTGCCTGTTGTGAAACCCTGGTACGCTCCTGTTGCTCACACTCAGCAAATGTATTCCCAAAAGCTTTAACCAGAAGAGCCAGTGCATCCTCCACAGGCATGTTATGATGCACCACAGAGAAGAGATAGCTGGCTTTATCAACCTTGTGTTTTCATCTACTTCACATATTTACCGAAAGATAAATATAGCTGTTAAGTCTGTGCAACATAATTGAGTGAGATTTCTAAAGCCTTCAGTTCAGTATTGATAAAGCCCTCTTGCAGCCTCAGAGGTCAGTTTTGATTTGGCAGCAGTATACAAACTTCATTTGAAATGTAAGTGAAAAGTTGTAATTTCTCCTTCTCACTATCAAGATATTATTGGTCATTCAAGATCTAAAGCTAAAACTGAGATAAAGATTCCCAATTCCATACAAAGACTTTCACAAACACCTACACCTGAAATAACAGGAATTAGTACAGATTTTTTATTAATTTCAGAACTTTTTCTAGCTAACTGGAGAACAGGGCAGTTAGATTCCCTCCAGAAGAAACTGCCTTTACACTGTTGTGTTCTTGATACAAGAAATGAAGCAAAATTTGTAAAAATTTGTAAATTTACAATAAGAAGTTCTGGGATAAATACAGATAAAAATTTTAAAACCTCCTATCATTAATTTGAATTGAAACTGGCTGTAGACATAAAAAATAACAAGAAAGGGTTCTTCAGACATGTCAACCATAAGGAGAAAAAGAAGGAAAACATAGGCCCACTGTTAAACAGAAAAGGAGAATCAATCACCAATGATGCAGAAAAGGCAGAGGTCCTCAACATCTTCTTCAGCTCGGTCTTCACCAATACTGTTGGGTCCCAGGCTTTGGGAACAAAATTGCCAATTGAACCAAACACCGACCCACCATCGGTGAAGGAAGAGTTAGTATATGAACTACTACAGGATCTTGACCCCCACAAATCAATGGGCTCTGACGCCATCCACCCAAGGATGTTGAGAGAGCTGGCTGACATCATCGCAAGGCCGCTCTCCATAATCTTTGAGAAGTCATGGAGAATGGGGGATGTCCCAGAGGACTGAAGGAAGGCAAATGTTACCCCTATCTACAAGAAGGGCTCGAGGGAGGATCCGGGTAACTATAGGCCCATCAGCCTTACTTCAATCCCTGGGAAAGTTATGGAACGAATCCTCCTGGGGGCCATCACAAGTCAAATGAAGCACGCAATTGGGAAAAGCCAACACGGCTTCACTAAAGGCAGATTGTGCTTGACAAACCTGGTGGCCTTCTATGACAAAGTGACTTGCCTGGTTGACATGGGGCGGGTGGTGGACATTGTTTACCTGGACTTCTCCAAGGCCTTTGATACGGTCCCCCATAGTCTCCTCCTGGAGAAATTGATGTGTTATGGCCTAGACAAGTGGTCTGTGCAGTGGGTGGGGAACTGGCTGACAGGCTGCACCTGAAGGGTGGTGGTAAATAGCTCTTTCTCAAACTGGCAACCTGTCACAAGTGGAGTCCCCCAGGGATCGATATTGGGCCCAATGTTATTCAACATCTTTATAAGTGATCTGGATAATGGCATCAAGTGTAGCCTGAAGAAGTTTGCTGATGACACCAAGCTGAGTGGGGAAGTAGACACTCCAGAAGGGAGAGCTGCTCTGCAGGGAGATCTGGATAGGCTGGAAGAGTGGACCAGCAAGAACCTTATGAAGTTCAACAAGGAAAAATGTAAGGTCATGCACCTAGGAAAACATAATCCAGGAGTGCAGTACAGACTGGGATCCACCTGGCTGGAGAGCAGCTCTGTGGAAAGGGACCTGGGGGTCCTGGTGGACAGAAAGCTCAACATGAGCAAACAGTGTGCTGCTGCAGCCAGGAAGGCCAACAGGATGCTGGGTTGCATCAAAAAGGGCATCGCCAGCAGAGAGAAGGAAGTCATCATCCCACTCTACTCAGTGCTTGTCAGGCCACACCTGGAGTACTGTGTACAGTTCTGGTCCCCGCTGTACAAAAAGGATGTGGACAGGCTGGAAGGGGTCCAGAGAAGGGCCACCAAGATGATCAAAGGACTGGGAAGCCTGCCATATGAGGATAGGCTGGGAGAACTGGGTTTGTTCAGCCTTGACAAAAGGAGGCTCAGAGGGCATCTCATCACCATGTACCAGTACTTAAGGGGTAGTTACAAAGAAGATGGAGACTCCCTTTTTCACATGGAGTCACATGGAGAGGACAAGGGGGAAGGGACACAAATTGCTCTTGGGGAGATTCCGACTGGACACCAGGGGGGAATTTTTCACAGTGAGGACAGTCAACCAATTGGAATAATCTCCCCAGGGAAGTGGTTGACTCGGCCGCGTTGGACACCTTCAAGAGTCGTCTGGACAGGGTGCTGGGCCATCTTGTTTAGACTCTGCTCTTCCTAGAAAGGTTGGACTAGATGATCCCTGAGGTCCCTTCCAACCTGTGATTCTGTGATTCTGTCAATTATTACGTGAGTGGTGCGTACCTTTTATGCTATTTAAGCAGCAATCCAGGACAGATATTTAATCACTTCATGTATTATGAATTATTAGAAGCTAATTCAGTAAACTCTTTCAGTGTGTCTCATTTTAACTAGGTCAAATTCTGTCACCAAGGAGTGCAATGAATCAACATTTAAAATTTGAAAAGGTTGAAAGAAATTTAAACTGCAGTTCTGAATGAAGACTATCTTAAGTGACATCTCCCAGACAAGCTAAACTTTCTTTTGATAGAATAATGAAGCATGATTACAAGAGGAAAGTGCTACATTGGGATGTTCAAGAATATAAAACCCATCATTTTTAACTTGGAGTGCATGTGTGATATTGGACTTCTGTAAAGTATATTATTTCCACCACAAGACCAGGTTCTTGTAACAGATTTTCTATAATTCTAGCATATTGCCTTGAAGAAAAGAGAAGTTAGTTATATACAAATAAAGTCTGCGTCATTGTTTCCCATTGCTGTGCTGTTGTTGCCATCTTGTATGTACCAGAATCCACAACCATCAAGTCCAGTGTTGTGACGTTTAAAATACCCCACAAAACAGTGTTTCATTAATCAGATACACTTCCTACAATATCAGGAAGTAACTGTCATCTCCACTTTAAGCCACACTGAAAAATTTTAAATTTGTCAAAGTATAGTAGGAATCTGGAATATACATAAAAGGAAGTTTTTTACCTAGTGATTCCTGCTTGATCATGTTTTAGTGCCAGATTTGAGAATGAAATACCCTAACTATTGAAATTATTTATATTTAGCATTTGATTCTCTCTCATCATCCGAGTATACTGGAAATATACAATTGAAAAGAACATAGTCAATTATGAACTATTAGACCAGCATTAGTGTAATGTTGTTAGTAGCCTGTTTTTTTTAAAAAAAATACTGGAGATAGAGGGCACAAAAATTAAGAGTAGTGATCCATATGTTCTCAGCATAGATGCTAAACATTATCTTTTAAGATTTTTACTGATATCTTGATTTTAGCCTTTTAGACTTGGAAGATCACACTTACTGACAGCAATATGGAGAGATGAAACTCCATTTGCTCCACCACCAAGAAAAAAAAAAAAGCTTGCTAACACTGATCCTGAAGTTACCAGTGGGACAGCAGAAAATCAAGGAAGATCTATGGCTTATTTTTCATATACTGTAGCACTTTTTTAAACAGTTCTAAAAGTGTTTCATTCACGTATTAAAGCAATATATTTGGGCTTAAAACACCTGAAAACAAATTGATTTGTCAGCTTCAGTTATCACAGAATGGTAGGGGGTGGAAGGGACCTCTGGAGATCATCTCATCCAAGCCCCCTGCTTGAGCAGGCACACCTAGAGCAGGGGGCACAAGACCGTGTCCAGGTAGGTTTTGAATGTTTCCCGGGAAGGAGACTCCACAACCTCTCCGGGCAGCCCCTTCCAGTGCTCCACCACCCTCACAGTAAAAATTTTTTCCTCATATTCAGGTGGAACTTCCTGTGTTCCAACATGTGCCCCATGTCCTGTCACTGGGCACCACTGAAGAGAGTCTCGTCCCACCCTCTTGACACCCACCCTTCAGTTATTTAGAAGTATTGATAAGATCCCCCCTCAGCCTTCTCTTGTCCAGGCTGAACAAACCCAGGTCTCTCAGCCTTTCTTCATAAGAGAGAGGCTCCAGTCCACTGATCATCTTGGTAGCTCTCAGTTGGACTTGCTCAAGCAGTTCCTGTCATTCTTAAACTGGGGAGCCCAAAACTGGACACAGCACCCCAAATATGGTCTCATTAGGGCAGAGTAGAGGGGGAGGATAACCACCCTCAACCTGCTGGCCACACTCCTTTTACTGCACCCCAGGGTACTGTTGGCTGCCTTGGCCACAAGGGTACACTGGTGTCTCAGGGTCAACTTGCTGTCCACCAGCACTCCCAGGTCCTTCTTAACAGAGCCGCTTTCCAGTAGGTCAGCCCCCAACATGTACCAGTGCATGGGGTTGTTCCTCCCCAGGGGCAGGACTTTGCACTTGCTCTTGTTGAATTTAATGAAGTTCCTCTCAGCCCAGCTCTCCAGCCTGTCCAGGTCTCGCTGGATGGCAGCACAGCCTTCTGGTGTATCAGCCACTCCTCCCAGCTTGATATCATCAGCAAACTTGCTGAGGTTACACTCTATCCCATCATCCAGGTCATTAATGAATATGTTGAACAGGACTGGACCCAGCACAGACCCCTGGGGAACACCACTAGTGAAAGGCCTTCAACCAGACTGTGCCCCATTGATCATGACCCTCTGAGCTCTGTTGTTCAGCCAGTTCTCAATCCACCTCACTGTCCACTCATCTAACCCACACTTCCTAAGCTTACCTATGGGGATATTATTGGAGACGGTGTCAAAAGCCTTACTGAAGGTGATAGAAATGACATCCGCTGCTCTCCCTTTGTCTACCCAGCCAGTCACACCATCATAGAAGGCTATCAGGTTGGTCAAGCATGATCTTCCCTTGGTGAATCCATGTTGACTATTTCTGATAAACTTCTTGTCCTCTACATGCCTGGAGACGACTTCCAGGATGAACTGCTCCATCACCTTTCCAGAGGTGGAGGTGAGGCTGACTGGCCTATAGTTTCCCAGGTCCTCCTTCTTGCCCTTTTTGAAGATTGGAGTGACATTTGCTTTCCTCCAGTCCTTGGGCACCTCTCCTGTCCCCTGGGACCTTTCAAAGATTACGGAGAGTGGCTTGGAAAGAACATCCTCCAGCTCCTTCAGCACTCATGGGTGCATCCCATTGGGGACCATGGATTTGCAAGGATCCAGTTTGCCTAGGTAACCTCTAACCCAATCCTCCTCAACCAAGGGCAAGTCCTCCTTTCTCCAGACTTCCTTGCTCTCCCCTGGGGGCTGGGATCCCTGAGGGCCAGCCTTAGCAGTGAAGACTGAAGCAAAGGTGGCATTCAGTAACTCTGCCTTCTCTACATCACCAGGGCCCCTTCCTCATTCAACAGTGGGCCCACTGTAACCCCAGTCTTTCTTTTACTGCTGATGTATTTGAAGAGGCCCTTCTTGTTATCCTTGACATCCCTTGTCAGATTTAATTCCAAGTGGGCCTTGGCCTTCCTCATCACATCTCTGCATACCCTGACAACATTCCTATATTCCTCTCAAGTGGCCAGTCCCTTTTTCCACATACTGTGAACTTACTTCTTCCATTCCAGTTTCTCTAGAAGCTCTTTGCTCATCCATGTGGGTCTCCCAGCTCCTCTGCCTGACTTCTTCCTCCTAGGGATGCACCAATGTTGAGCTCAGAGGAAGTGGTCCTTGGATACTGACCAGCTCTCTTGGACCCCTCTGCCTTCCAGAGCCCTAGCCCATGGGATTCCTCCTAGCAGGTCTTTGAAGAGGCCAATGTTGGCCCTTTTGAAGTCCAGGTTTGTAATCCTACTTGTCACCCTGCTTCTGTCATGCAGGATCCTGAACTCCAGCACCTCACTGGAGCAAAGACTACCCCCAACTCTCGCATCCTCAACTAGACCTTCCTTGTTTGTTAGTATAAACTTGAGCAGCACATATTATTTTAAATTATTTTAATTTTTTTACTTCATTATTTTTAATTGTTTCAAAAAATTAGAAGTCACTTTACAGCCTGCTCTGATTATCCCACATGATCTTTGCATTTCAGGCACATTAATCAACCCAGCTGAAGCAGCTGTAGTCCTTCCTATATGGATTTAAAGTTTCTCTGCTACTGACTAAACATTTCAATAGAGCACTAAACCATGATAGTGGCAGAGAATTTCCATCGCACATTTAAAGAGATTATGTAGCACTACACTCTGCAACACCCCATGAACTGAACCAGATCTCTGGTGTATTCCCAATCCTACCTAAGTATCAGAAGGGCATATCTCAGTGGAGGTCAGTGAGGAGGAAGGGAATTAAGTATTGCATTTACAGCACCAGAATTCAATACAAAGAAAAGCAACTGTCTCAGCTTAAAATAATTTTGTTGATTCTGTTATTAGAAGATGTGTGAAAGCAGAATATATGGTCTACATGTCCTATAAGTTTAAAATGGATTAAGCATATCAGAAAGTGATACCAATAACAAATTTGGTATAAAACACTTTGCTATGGGAAGAGAAAAATGAAAGTTAGATTATCAAAGCAGCAATAAGGAATTCAAAGGAGCTATGGTTTAGATTTCTAGTTCTCCAGATAGTCTTCTTACAAGAAGAATAAGTCCTGTGTATCTGAGTGGTTAAGATCTCCATATTCAAGTTGACCCAGCAGACCTCCAGAAGATAAACAGCAATATAATGAAAATGAACTCTTTTACAGGATTAGACACATTTGTGATAAAAGTTTGCCTTCTGTTTAACAGAATGTTACTCTAAGAATTCATTTTTCCAAAGTGTACTTCCAGTTTTGCTTGAGGTATAAGAACCAGACACCAGACAAAATGAAGTTCTGTACACTTGAAATTCCTTTTTATATAGCCAACTTCCATTTTTCCTTCTGTTGGCAACTGTGAATTAATCTTTCACACTAGAAAGATACCTGACATGCACCAAAACCTGCAAAGATTACTCATGCAGAAGTAGTATCCAAAACCACTTGTAGTATGTCTAGATTAAGAGACCACAAAATCCAAACAAATTCTGCAAGGTGGCCTTTAAAACAGAAAAGAGAAATTATGAGTGGATTAAGATCACACTTAATTTTTATATGTTAAGGATATAAAATACATTTTTATACATTTACAACTATTTACATAATTAAAATATATAAAAATAACTATATATAATTTTAAGTCAATTTTATTAAGAACGTTGTCAGGTCCCTCATGGCTGTCATGCTCCAAAGTCTGGCAGATGCATAAGAAATCTTAGGACTAATTAGAAGTATTAAGGAGATCCAGAAACATTATAGAGGCATGATCTTCAAACATTATCTACATATTTGCAGGGTCACATTTCTGAACTGGGTTACACTTATCTATGTAATTACCATCTCTGTAACAGAATTAGCTGAAAAAATCTTAAGAGACCTACTTTTGCTCCTTGCTGATGGCAACAATGACAGTCAGAAGGTGTCTCATTCTTTCTGCATCTGTTGGTAAAACTGCAGGTATACCTCCTCTTGACAATCATCCCTGGTGCAGTCACCTGCAACCAAGTGAAAAATCAGTTAAACAACAGCAGACTGCAAAGCAGTATTAGAACATCACCAAGTCTTCACTACTTCACCATTTAACAATACTGTCAAAAATTATAAAAACAGTTCTTTGAAGCAAGGGATTTTTCCCACCCTTTTCTTTTTCCCCTGAGGAAGTTTGTTGCAGACATGCAAGAAGGCATAAGAAACATGATTAAACTTGGCTGCAGACTTCTCAGAATTAATCTACTGAGAACAGCCCATCCTCCTATTCCAACCCACAGAGAGTTATTTTTTTCCAGTTCTGTCGTGAACTTTCTCCCATTTTGATGCTGGGACTCAAATCTCACTCCAAGGGAAAGCAGTGAGAGACTAGGAAAAGCCACCACACTGCTTTTTTTTTGCTATAGCCAGACACTAGGGGCTAAATTGAAACATTTTTCAGCTGTGTTACAGAACACCTTTCCTAAATACCTTAAGAGCTATGTTGAAAAATACCTACACTGGACACAACCCAGTGTAGGGGTCATCAGAAATGAGCTGCCTATCTCCAACATCCAATTTTTTTTGATCTGTAAAATACACTGTGCTAGTTTTGGCTAAGAAGGGGTTAATTCTCCTCACTGTGGGGGGTCGGCTACCTTCCCACCCTCTACCACGAGGCGGTGGGCTGGGAGGGGCAGGGCCATGGTGGGGGTGGCTGACCCCGACTGGCAAATGGCAGGTTCATTCCATACCATGTGGCATCATGACCAGTATATTAAGGGGGGGCAGTCTGCCACTTGGCAGTAGCTGCGTCGCGTGTGGTTTGTTTCAGCGGTTCATTCCCACCCCTCCACCCCGCCCGGAGGTTTTGTGCCTCTCATTGTTCTCCTTTACGTTGCATTTCTGTTGTTGTTTCTTTTAAGTTTAGTTATTAAACTGTTCTTATCCCAACCCACGAGCGTTACCCTTCTGATTCTTTCCCCTATCCCACCGGTGGGGGAGTGAGTGAGCAACTGTGTGGGGCTGAGCTGCTGGCTAAACCACAACAGTCTTTTTTGGTGCCCAACGTGGGGCTCAAGGGTTGGAGATAATAACAGCTGTGGGTCTGGTGTTGGTTTGTTTAGTCTGCTGTGTTCTGCTGTGATTAGTAACGTTTTGCCGACAAGATTTGTTATACAAACACTCGTTTTCAGCTTTATCTGGTATTTGGGGTTTTTGCTGAAACAGTTACTGTACTTTGGATACCACCTTGTTGAGGCAATTAGCAATTATACCTCCTCCTCTGAGAGACTTTATATGGAGGAAATACAGAATAGTATCTTTGCAACTTTGTTCTATGATGTCTCTGCCTCTATTACAACAACGTTTTTGTATCTTGAACATCCTTGGGTGGTTAAGGTGCACTTATTGTTAGTTTTTGGGCATGTTGTTTTGGTTTTGACTAAGCAACTTAAGAATATCACCCAGAAATCTGCCCCGAGGCTTGATAGTTATGAGTGGCAGGGCATGTGGGATAGCATGGGCAAATACCTAGGGCAGTGGGCACCCCCAGTGTTTTGGAATTTCACCCCTGAACAAGTGCAGAATCCTGAAAAACTAGTAGAATATTTGGAGAAAGTATGTTGTTATGCTGGGAACTCCAGAGAGACAACTATAATGTAATTACAGATAACTGTAATGTGCTGGGGCCCGGCCCATGCGTACCGAGCCCTGCTCAACAGTATTCAGTGCTCCCAAGGGGAAGAGAAGGTCTCTGGATTGAAAGGCAAAGTGACTGGCACTGCAGCCTCTCAAACCCCCACGACAAGTACTGGAGCTGGCTCAGATAATCAACCTGTGCCAGTATCAGTTGCTCCATACACAAGATGAACTATTGGAAGCGGACGTCAACTCGTTTAGAACAGGATGATGAAAAAGCAGGGCCGTCACGGGGAGAGGAGGAAGAAGTAATAAATAAAATAGAGACCACCTGATCCCTGTCCTTGAGTGAGTTGCGAGATATGCGAAAAGATTTCAGCCGTCATTCAGGTGAGCACATTGTGACCTGGCAGCTCCGATGCTGGGATAATGGGGCCAGTAGCCTGGAACTAGAGGGAAAAGACACCAAACAACTGGGATCCCTGTCTGGGGAAGGGGGCGTTGACAAAGCAATTGGGGAAAAAACCACAAGCCCTCAGCCTCTGGAGGCTACTCCTGTCTGGAGTGAAAGAAGGGTATTCCTTTAAAGAAGATATTACATATCACCCAGGAAAATGGACAACCATAGAGAAAGGCATCCAGTGTCTAAGGGAATTAGCTGTGCTTGAGGTGATTTATGGTGACCTGGACGATCAACGGTCATCCAAAGATCCAGATGAAGCTGAGCGCACACGACCCACGTGGCGGAAGTTTGTACGGAGCGCACCATCTTCGCTTGCAAACTCATTGGCAGTGATGTCCTGGAAAGATGACGAAACACCAACGGTGGCAGAGGTGATAGATAGACTCTGGGATTACGACACAAATATCTCTTCCTCGCTAGTCTCTGCTGTGGAGAAACTATCCCAAGAGGTCCAGCAACTCAAAGAAGGTATGTCCTGCTCCCCACCTCTACAGAGTAGTGTCTCAGCTATTAGGAATAAGCGTCCTTTGGCTCAAAGGAGGGGATACACACCATGGGCCACACTATGGTTCTACCTGCGTGACCACAGAGAGGACATGATGAGGTGGGATGGCAAGCCTACTTCGACCCTACAGGCACGAGTGCATGAACTGCAAGGAAGAACAGTCACTCAGGGAGGCTCTTCCAGGAAAGCTGCTGCTCCAGTTTCCAGTGATCCAATCCCCAGACAGAGGAGTAAAAGTGCTGATTTTATTTCTAAGCGTAATAGAGGGACTCTTGATTCACATTTACAGGAAGTGAGTTGTGATTGCCATGATCAAGACTAGAGGGGCTCTGCCTCCAGCCGCGTGGAAGAAAGGGATAACTGGGCTTACTGGACTGTGTGGATCCGATGGCCTGGCACGTCTGACCCACAGGAGTATAAAGCTTTAGTGGACACCGGTGCACAGTGCACCTTAATGCCATCAAACTATATAGGGGCAGAACCCATCAGCATTGCTGGAGTGACAGGGGGATCCCAAGAGCTAACTGTATTGGAGGCCGAAGTCAGCCTAACCAGGAATGAGTGGCAAAAGCACCCCATTGTGACTGGCCCAGAGGCTCCGTGCATCCTTGGCATAGACTACCTCAGGAGAGGGTGTTTCAAGGACCCAAAAGGGTGCAGGTGGGCTTTTGGTGTAGCTGCCTTGGAGACAGAGGAAATTAAACAGCTGTCTACCTTACCTGGCCTCTCAAAGGACCCTTCTGTTGTGGGGTTGCTGAAGGTCAAAGAACAACAGGTGCCAATCACCACCACAACAGTGCACCAGCGGCAATATCGCACCAACAGAGACTCTCTGATTCCCATCCATGAGCTCATTTACCAACTAAAGAGGCAAGGAGACATCAGTAAGACCCACTCACCCTTTAACAGTTCCATGTGGCCAGCACGGAAGTCTAATGGAGAGTGGAGGCTAACAGTAGACTATCGTGGCCTGAACGAAGTCACTCCACCATTGAGTGCTGCTGTGCCAGACATGCTAGAACTTCAATATGAACTGGAGTCCAAGGCAGCCAAGTGGTATGCCACAATTGATATTGCTAATGCATTCTTCTCAATCCCTCTGGCAGCAGAGTGCAGGCCACAGTTTGCTTTTACTTGGAGGGGTGTCCAGTACACCTGGAATTGACTGCCCCAGGGGTGGAAACACAGTCCTACCATTTGCCATGGACTGATTCAGACTGCACTGGAACAGGGAGAAGCTCCAGAACACCTTCAATACGTTGATGACATCATCGTGTAGGGCAACACAGCAGCAGCAGTTTTTGAGAAAGGAGAGAAAATAGTCCAAATCCTTCTGAAAGCTGGTTTTGCCATAAAACAAAGTAAGGTGAAGGGACCCACACAAGAGATCCAGTTCTTAGGAATCAAATGGCAAGATGGTCGTCGTCAGATTCCAATGGATGTGATCAACAAAATAGCAGCCATGTCTCCACCAACCAGCAAAAAGGAAACACAAGCTTTCTTGGGCGTTGTGGGTTTTTGGAGAATGCATATTCCAAATTACAGTCTGATCGTAAGCCCTCTCTATCAAGTGACGTGGAAAAAGAAGGATTTCAAATGGGGCCCTGAGCAATGACAAGCCTTTGAACAGATTAAACAGGAAATAGTTCATGCAGTAGCTCTTGGGCCAGTCCGGGCAGGACAAGATGTAAAAAACCTGCTCTACACCGCAGCCAGGGAGAATGGCCCTACCTGGAGCCTCTGGCAGAAAGCACCAGGGGAGACCCGAGGTTGACCCCTAAGGTTTTGGAGTCAGGGGTGCAGAGGGTCCAAAGCCCACTATACTCCAACAGAAAAAGAGATATTGGCAGCATATGAAGGGGTCCGAGCTGCTTCAGAAGTAGTTGGTACTGAGGCACAGCTGCTCCTGCCACCCCGACTTCCAGTGCTGAGCTGGATGTTCAAAGGAAACATCCCCTCTACACACCATGCAACTGATGCTACATGGAGTAAATGGGTTGCACTGATCACCCAGCGGGCTCGAGTAGGAAACCCCAGCTGCCCAGGAATCTTGGAAGTGATTATGGACTGGCCAGAAGGCAAAGATTTTGGATTATCATCAGAGGAGGAGGTGACACGTGCTGAAGAAGCCCCACTCTATAACAAACTGTCAGAAGATGAAAAGCAGTATGCCCTGTTCACTGATGGGCCCTGTCGCCTTGTGGGAAAGCACCGGAGATGGAAGGCTGCTGTATGGCGTCCTACATGACAAGTAGCAGAAACTGCTGAAGGAGAAGGTGAATCGAGCCAGTTTGCAGAGGTAAAGGCCATCCAGCTGGCCTTAGACATCGCTGAACGGGAAAAGTGGCCAGTGCTCTATCTCTATACTGACGCCTGGATGGTGGCAAATGCCCTGTGCGGCTGGCTGCAGCAGCGGAAGCAAAGCAAGTGGCAGCATAGAGGTTAAACCATCTGGGCCACCACATTGTGGCAAGATATTGCTGCCCGGGTAAAGAACCTGGTTGTAAAGGTATGTCATGTGGATGCTCACGTCCCCAAGAGTCGGGCCACTGAAGAACATCGGAACAACCAGCAGGTAGATCAGGCTGCCAAGATTGAAGTGGCTGAGGTGGATCTGGACTGGCAGCATAAGGGTGAACTATTTCTAGCTCGATGGACCCACGACACCTCAGGCCATCAAGGGAGGGATGCAACATACAGGTGGGCTCATGATCGAGGGGTGGACTTGACTATGGATGTTATTGCACAGGCTATCCACGAACGTGAAACATGCGCTGCAATCAAGCAAGCAAAGCGGGTAAAGCCTCTGTGGTATGGAGGACGATGGCTGAAATATAAATATGGGGAGGCCTGGCAAATTGACTATATCACACTCCCACAAACCTGTCAAGGCAAGCCCCATGTGCTTGGCCCATGGTAGAAACAACGACTGGCTGGCTAGAAACATATCCTGTCCCCCACGCCACTGCCCGGAACACTATCCTGGTCTCGAAAAACAAGTCCGGTGGCGACATGGTACTCCAGAGAGAACTGAGTCAGACAACGGGACTCATCTCCGAAATAACCTCATAGACACCTGGGCAAAAGAGCATGGTATTGAGTGGGTGTATCACATCCCCTATCACGCACCAGCCTCTGAGAAAATTGAACGGTACGATGGACTGTTAAAAACTACACTGAGAGCAATGGGGGGGTGGAACATTCAAGCACTGGGATACACATTTAGCAAAAGCCACGTGGTTAGGCAACACAAGGGGGTCTGCCAATCGAGCTGGTCCTGCCCAGTCAGAAATCCTACATACTGTGGAAGGGGATAGAGTCCCTGTAGTGCACACAAAAAGTATGCTGGGCAAAACAGTCTGGGTTATTCCCGCCTCAGGCAAAGGCAAACCCATTCGTGGGATTGCTTTTGCTCGAGGACGTGGGTGCACTTGGTGGGTGATGCAGGAGGATGGAGAAATCCGATGTGCGCCTCAAGGGGATTTGATTTTGGGCAAAAACAGTCAAAGAACTGAATGGCACAATGCAAACTGCTATATAATATTGTGTGTCACCTCTGTGTTGTATCAATGATATCAGAGTACAAGCCTCCCAATCCATGGAAGATGAACTGTGAAACAAGCAAAGTGCAGCAGTGATGGAACGATGACTGACTCGGTATGCAGCAACCCAATGCCACACACACCATTTCTCCCACCCTGAAAGACTGATACGATAGATGGAGCCCAGAGTCATGGACTGGGTGAACTCAGTGGACATTTTAATGGACATTTTACAGGGAAGGTCCATGAATTAAGGGAATGATGTCTGTGTATTATGTTAAAGGATGGGAAGGGGAGGGGTGGTGGTTGGTAAGGTTGTCTTGGATGACATGGGACCTGGGCATGGTGTAAATGGCATGGAATAAGGGGTGGAGAATGAGCTGGTTTTGGCTGAGAAGGGGTTAATTCTCCTCACTGTGGGGGTCGGCTACCTTCCCAGCTCTGCCACATGGCAGGGGGCTGGGAGGGGCAGGGCCATGGTGGGGGCGGCTGACCCCGACTGGCCAATGGCAGGTTCATTCCATACCATGTGACACCATGACACATGGGGGGGCAGTTTGCAGCTCGGAGGAGGCACAGCATCGGGTCAGCGGGCGGTGAGCAGCTGCGCCGCATGCTGTTTGTTTTGGCAGGTAGTTCCCCTCACCCCTCCCGGGTTTCACACCTCTCATTGTTCTCCTTTACATTGCATTTCTGTTGTGGTTTCTTTTAATTTTAATTATTAAACTGTTCTTATCCCAACCCATGAGCGTTATCCTTCTGATTCTTTCCCCCATCTATTGGTGGGGGAGTGAGTGAGCAACTGTGTGGGGCTGAGCTGCTGGCTAAACCACAACATACACGCACAGTTCTTCCTCACAGGATGTTTTGTACTCCCAAAGTAAATCAAGATATTTGTGGGCAAGCATTCGTTCTCCTCTCTTGAGGAAAGTGTGGTATTTTCACACCACTAATTCTCAAACACAAACCATTTCTAGCTCCTAGTTCCCAGTCACATATCATGTCTCACAGCCCGTCCCCAAATAAACGGACACGCATGAGCTGGAGCCCTGCTGTGACAGCCTGCTCTACAGCCTCAGTGTCAGACAAGCCAACCAACTGCCAGAAAAGATGATGCTGTAAAACAAATCAATTGGAATTTTGCTTTGGTGCAAATGTGGTAGTAATACAGACCATTTACTACCTATTGTAATCCACACCTTCCATTTCTGCTCATTTCAAGGACTGGCTGAATTTTTAAAAAGCTGAACATGGACATACAGCATTCTATTGGCATGACCTTGTCAAAACAAATTAAGAGGCAAAAACACCAGGAAAAACAATTGTCACATTCTGATAAATATTTCTCAGGAATTATTAGCCTTCACAATCTTCCTAGCAATCTTAACATAGGAATAAAGCAATGAACATAGTTCTAGGTCTATTGCTCACTAACTTACCTGTGCAAAAAACCTAGGTAGTTAATCAAGCAATATCCCTCTTGTACCTTCTTGGAAGAACTCACAGACTGAGTACAGGTAAATCCATAAGTGATCCTGCAATTCAATTAGCAATTGTTCTTCCCACATGCTACAACATTCACACATTCATTAACTTGTCCTAGATATCATGGGATTAACAATTTCTTTAGATAGTGACAGAAAGCTCTTACATAAATATTCTTCTCTGCTGTGAAGGGAAGTACCTATATATTTTTGCCATTGAGTTCTACCAGGGATTAAATTTATTTCTCACATTCCTACACTCAGTTTCTATTATCCCAGTCCCCTTTTATTGGGCAGATTTTCCCATACAGCCAATGGAAATATGGGTCTCATTGTCAAAACCTTTCCCCCCTCCACCACAGGAATCTATTGTAAGCAACATGAATTCTTAAAGTATCTGCCTTCACTGAAGTTCCAGCATAATGGCCTGTGATAAACATCTACCTGGTCTGCTGGGAACCCAAGAAACCCCTAGTGATACACAAAAATGCTGCAGTAGAAAACCAGACCAGAGATTACCTTCACCTAATCCTAGTGTGGCCTGTAATGCAAACTCCTCAGTAATGGGCTCCTGCCATACTCCAACATTTCAGGCATTTGCTGGATTGCATCCACATATCTGAATGCAATGCATGCTCCCAAGTGTGCTGCCAGCTTTCCCTGGGACATGGTACTTTTTATCCTACTGGCCATGACAGCCTTTTTACTGCACAAAGAATGAATCATTATCAGCTTCCAGAGACCACAAAGTAGAAAAATGAGTATTCAACAATCTGCACCACAATTCTTGTGAGCATCATTCAGCAATTCAAGCCTCAACCTGAATCCCAGATCCAAAGAGCAGTACCTCCTAAAGACAACCAAGGAGTTATGATTTTTCTATAATGATTTAAGGCTACCACCACTAGACCTTGAAGGGTCACAAATGGATATCATGAACTTCAGTCAACAAGAGATGAAAGCACATGCTCTAAGAAGGGATAGGAGCTAGCTACAATTCTTACCTTTTTAGGAGTACTGGTATCTTGAACCTTCTTTCCCTGACTATCACTCATATTGCTGCCCAAATAGCTCTTCAAAGCTATGGAGAAATCTCTGTTGAAATCTATTTTGTGCTTTCCTAGAAGGGTAAAAGGCACATAAGCCTGGTACTATGTTTCAACCTCAGATTTTAAATAATTTAGCCTTCTTTAGAAGGCTACCTTCTTCAGCATTGAAACTTTTCACTTACAAATCTAAAGACTTAATCAAAATGAGAATATTTAAAACAACTGCCAAAATCATTAGCTACACTTCAGAAAAACCCCATGGAGAAATTACTCCAGCACACCACCTACATCGGACATCTGTGGACTAGCCAGCTAAATTGCTAAAGTGAGTATATCTCTTAGTAAGGTCATTTTGCTCTTGAAATTAAAGTATCCTGTTTTGAAAACCACTCTCATACTTTGGATTGTAAGCACTTGCAAGACCTTTGGTAAGCAGACAAGACAGATTGGGTGAGAGAAAGCCTTATATTACACCCCTACTTTTTTAATACCTATGTATTTGAAGTACATTTTATATCCATATATTGAAGGACAGGGAAATGCTCGAGCAAGTCCAACTGAGAGCTACCAAGATGATCAGTGGACTGGAGCCTCTCTCTTATGAAGAAAGGCTGAGAGACCTGGGTTTGTTCAGCCTGGACAAGAGAAGGCTGAGGGGGGATCTTATCAATACTTCTAAATAACTGAAGGGTGGGTGTCAAGAGGGTGGGACGAGACTCTCATCAGTGGTGCCCAGTGACAGGACATGGGGCACATGTTGGAACACAGGAAGTTCCACCTGAATATGAGGAAAAATTTTTTTACTGTGAGGGTGATGGAGCACTGGAAGGGGCTGCCCGGAGAGGTTGTGGAATCTCCTTCTCTGGAAACATTCAAAACCCACCTGGTCGCAGTCCTGTGCCTCCTGCTCTAGGTATGCCTGCTCAAAAAATTTTCTGACCAGAATTTTTTTGTTGTCTAAACTAAGAAGTCCTGAATATGGTCTCCCCATAAAATATCCCAGTAGTTCTGTGGATAAGTAACACTTCGCTGGGAAAATGAGAGGGAATGAAGAAAAAAGGACACATTCTTGATAAGATTTTAAGCTTCCAAAAATCTACTTAGAAAAGGAATATAAAGCACTAAACACTATTCTCATATCATTAAATGTAAATTAGGATAATACTCTTCAAATTACTTCTGTAGTTACTCCAATAAACAGATTATTAAAAATACAGGATTAGTAAATTCAAAAAGACTGGTTTTTAACAGCCTTAAACATTAACAGTGCCTCTGAAGTACCATGTTTCCTCAAGAGGAAGGCAATGTTTAGAGGAAAATGAGCAGGAGAAGGCTGGAAATGCAATCAAACTAAAAAACAAGTGACCCATCCTAATTATCTCTGATAGCAGAGCATCTGCTAACAGATGCTCTCACATTATGCTCAAAGTACAGCTATGAGAACCAGAAATAGATACCAAAGACGCTACACTCAAAAAGATGCACCCCTTGCACCTCAAAAAGAGGTACTTGGGATATCATTCTAGGCTGACAAAGCACATGTCTTCCAATGACCTCTGCAGTATGAAGCAATCCAAGTGTACACTAGGCCCTCTTGCTTAAGCTGTTAGTTTTAAGGCTTCACAGGTGTTGGCAGAAAAAGATATCAAGGATAGATGCACTAACCCTAAGAAATGGATTATTCAAGTCATAGTTGTAGTATGAGGACAGTTACATCATCTTGTCTCATTTACCTTAGTTAGTCTCCAGTCAATAGAATTGTACAGAAGAGAGTAAAAGCTACTTGGAAAAAATCATGGAAATAAAAGTATTTTGAACTGCTCAAGAAGTTTTACATTACAAACAGGAACGGAATTACAATTTACTTAAGTATCTCAAGGGTTACTGCTCCTGGAATTTTCTTCCTGATGTAGGTTCAGCTTTTAAGTGTCACAAATCATGAAAGCTTGAATAAAAACAATTTTAAGATAACTGTATCTGTTCAGAAGTAAACCTAAAGGCTAGAGCAAGATAAAACAGATTAGCAGATCTGCACATCAACAAATTCAGATATAAAGGAGCTAGGCAAAACTGTAATAAGCTTGACTCATAAAGACTCTAAAGACAATATCATGCTGTTATCTACATTCAGTAGCCCATCACCAAAGCAAAAGTAACTTAAGTCTTTTTAAAGGACACAATTTTTTTAAATTACATTTAAGACCAATGAGAACAAAATGATCATAAACAATATTTTTACTTTTTGAGTTTCCTTTAAGAAAGCTTTTGTACACAATTAATGATCTGCCCACACACCACAACAGGAAAGAAACCATACCCCAGCCCACCACAGAAAGCACTGCAGTTCTCGCCGGCGGCTTGTACAGGACAGCAACACAGAACACTTACTGAACCACAAAATATTAATGCAGCCTCCAGCATCAGTTAGCTGAAAACAGACGACAATGCACACAGAGCCTCAGTCCCTAGAGAACTCCCTGTCAGTCCCATGAACCTCACGGACCGCAAAGCGGCTCCAGCCCACCCCCACCCCCACCCGTCTTCGGCTCCACGCTGCGCCGCCACCGCCCTCAAATGGCTGGGGCCACGCCCGAGCTGCGCCCCTTCCCTCTCCATAACCAATGTGAGACGCGCTTGCTGAGGAGGGGGCGTGGCGAGTGGGAGGCTGGCCAGTAGGGCGTGGTGTTGTTGCGGTGGGCGGTGCCGGTGGGTGTGCGGGGTGGTGCCGGGTGGCCGGTGGCTGTGGGGCGGCGAGGGGCACGGGCGGTGTTTGCTGTCTCTGCCCGCCATGAATTCCCTGGACCAGGCTGAGGGTAAGTGCTGTGGCCCGGAGCGGAACCGGAGCTGCCGCCTCAGTGTTCCTGGAAACTTTTGGCCCCGTTCCGGCGCCGCTTGAGCGCCCTGCCCCGTCTCTCCGGAGTGGGCTCCGCCGCTGCGCGGCGCCGCACTACCCTACTCTGTCTTGTGGGGGCGAAACGGCCCCAGGAGATCTCGGCTCCCCCTCCGCGGCTCTCCCGGCAGCCGAGGTGGGTCGGGGGCTCTGGGGCCGCCCCCGCATCCTGAGGTTCGGGGGCGGGCGCAGGGCGGGGCCCAGAGCGAAGCCCTGGGCTGAGGGGCTCGGTGTGCGGGCCGGCCGCCCTCCTCCCCTCAGGTGGGGAGCAGCCTAGGGGACTTCCCTTTCGCTGCCCCTTCTCGACTTCAGCCTATTAACGTCCGCCTGTGCTGCGGTCACTGCGCCCCCGCTCGCGGGTTTTTACGTGAGATGCGCTCCTCGCGGCTTTGGGTCGCATCTGGCGCGTCGGGCGTTTCGCTGCGCCGGGCGCTCTGGCACTTGAGGAGCGCGACCCTAGACAGTCCTCTCCTGTCTGGGAACGCTGGTGGCGTGGGTTACACGCTCTTTGAAGTTACATTTTACAGGACATCAAAATCCTGAAAGGAGTTTTCGGCGTCCAAAAATAAGACTGGTAGAGATTTAAAAAATGCTTGTCTCAGACCTAGCAGGTGTTCTGTAGCGGATGCTAGAGGTAGGCATGTCGACGAAAATGGTAGCCTGGCATTGTCATGGCTTGGCTGTTATGTCTGTTCAAGCTGTAGGTGTCTCAGAAGCGTGCCTGGCTAGTCACAGCTGCCAGGTGCCAAAGTGGTAAACTCAGAGAAGATTCTTAAAACACAGATACTCAGAAATAAGTTAAAGCTTTAAGTTCCTGTTTTCTGAAAGGTTTTTCCCTTTTTTTTATTTTAATACAGCCTAGGTTATAAAGTGTTTTCTTGAGAACTCTGTTATCAATAGCTTGATTTTATGCCTACAGGGTGCTGCTTCTCAAATAGTAGGTTTTCATGTGATGCCTCAAATTACTCCTCCTGCTTTGGTGACTACTAGTAGGGGTTTGTGCTAGTCAGGGAACAGTTAATTAGGCTTAATTGATGGCAGAGGCTTAGCTTCACTAGAAGGGAGGCGGAGGACAGGCCGTAACTACCGGGCCGTTGGCAGTAATTAAGAGTAGGTAGCTGTTTTGTGGCTGAAGTTAAGGTGCTGTAATCATCCTGCATGAATTCACCTGCCAACCACTTAGAGGTAAATTTACAGTTTGGAAAACCGCATTAATAATGATCATAGTAGGTATATTTCTTCTAATCTTATTCTTTCATTGCTTTACTATGGTAAATAATTTAGCAATAGTTGCAAGTTGAAGGAAAAAATTCCCGGAGTTATGCTAGTTGAAACATGTTAGCTGAAAGTTAAGTTTATACTAATAAAAACTTAATGCCAGTTAGAATTCTAGCTTTGACTGGAATGTTGTCAGATGCCGACCTTGTTGGACAGAAGCTTAAATCTAATATAGACATCAGGTGAAACAGCTCCTTGTAGACAAGCATTAGGTGGTTGGCTAAGTTTTTTTTTTTTTTTAAACAGATTAGGAGTATGAACTCGAAATGCTGCTTGGCGTTTAACAGAAATTTCAATAGAAAGACCATGGGAGAGTAATGGCAATAAGAAGAAAGATCTATTTAAAGAAAAAAAAAGAATTAAAATAAGATCATTAGGCTAGTGTTTGCTGTGCGTTTTTATGTGTGTTTATATATATATAATGGCACAAAAAGATTCTACAAAACAAAGGCATCAAAGCCATGCTGCTACAAATAATCCCTTGAACAGCTGGCAATGGCCAACTTTTTTTTTTTCTAAATTACCATTATATGGATAATAGAACTTAGTGATTTCCTGATGTACCTAATACTCCAAAATATGATTTTTTTTTTGTGTGTGTGGAGGGGCTATTTAAGGTATTCTAAATCTAATTCTCAGCTTTTTTAAAGATGTCTAAAATACTCTCGATTTCTCAACTATATTGATCTTTTCTGTAAGTGGGAATGTTTCTTGCATTTATTATAACTCCATCATTGTACTTATTAGCTAAAGTTGTGTGAAGCTACTTGGACTGTGCTTTTATTACACCTAAATAATCATTCCATTGGTTTTCTCTGCCTCTTTAAGAAATGGGTGTACACAGGGGAAAAGTAAATTACTTTTATGTTTTCCATTAGAATTTGACTAAATAGAGGAAACTCTAATTGTTTGATATACATCTTCCCCAGATCTCAAAGCTTTTGAAAGACGACTTACTGAATATATTGCATGTTTACAACCAGCTACAGGACGTTGGAGAAGTAAGTTTGATGTTCCAAGGGGTAAACAGAATTCTCTCTTTCAAGGTTTTTAGATTTACCCATGTGTATCTTTGATTTATGGTTGCCCAAACAAAAATCTGTGCTTAGACTGTCTTTACAATTTCTGTGGCATACATTCAAACATTCTGCAACAATTTGTTCTAAGATTCTGCTGAAGTTTCCATACTCAAACAATACAGACATTTTTTAGAACATATAAAATAGCATCTTTTCTCCTGAGAGGCCAAGAGGTTAAATTCAAATGAAGGAACTGGAGGAAAGACTAAGAAGCAAAACCAACAGCAACAAAAAAACCCCACCCCAAAACACAAACATAAACACACAGTCGCACTCCCCCAAGCCCCCTTGATTCAGAGCAATTGGAAGGCAAGCAGATAGATATTTGCAAGTATATCTGTGCAACTTGTGCGCACCTGCTGTAGGAATGCATTTGGCTTCCAGAATTGCTATTTACTGTCAGATATAATAATAAGTGTGGAAACTTTAAATGAGGTTTGCATAACTAGTATTGTGTTCATTAGCTAATTTTTCCCCCTAACTGCTTGCTTTACTAGTTTGTAATTCACATAAAAGAGGGACTTCTTACTTTAATTATAGTGGGGTGTTTAGCTCAATGTTACTTTTTTCCCCAGATAACATTATTTACATAGAGAAGAAGCTCCATGCTTTTGATAGATCTTTTCCAAATTTATTTTGAAAACATAACTTGCCAGGGTTACTTTATTTTGGTTTTGATTTTGTAATATCAGCAAGGAATATGCAATTGAATAGTAAATTATAGCAGACTTACAAAAGTGAAATCAGTATTTCATGAATATCTGGGTTTTGTTTTCAGGTTCTTTCCTATGATCCTAAAGGCTGGTAACTCTGGGTCGTCTCTTTTTTTTTTTTGTGTTGGTTTTTGTTTTCCTCCTTTATTTGCATCCATAACTTCAGGCTCCACAGAAAACACTCAGAACTGCCAAATGACCAATGAAAGCTGTGCAAGGCTTTATGGGTGTGCAATAGAATATGAGCCTTCTCTGTATTTGTGCGGTCTTTTTTTTCAGTCAACCCCTGTTCCCCAACCCTTTGTAGTCTCTCAAAATCAGTCTAGTATCTTGTATTACTCTAATATGTATCTAGCATTATCTATTTACAGTGAGTTGATTTTTTTCTTCCTAAGCCATTCTGGATGCGTAAAGGTTTTTGTTAAGCTTCATGTGCTAATGCTAACATGCCTTTTGGCTCCTGCTTAAATTTTGTGGGTTTTTCCTGTATGTTAACTATCTTTGTTTCTAATCCTGTTGATTGGGATGGGGAGCTTAACACAATTTAGGTGTGCCACTGAAACTGCTGGTGCTTAGGCCTCAGGCTTTTCTTATGTAGAAGAGCTAGTAGGATAGAAGCTTTAGTTCTGCTCTGCAGTTTAATAGTGCTGCATTTCTGCTGCCCAGACTGCATAAGCTCAAATAGCATACTGAATGTCTGGTGCAACTCTTACTCCAGTCTTCCAACTCATATTTGTGCTAATAATGTTATTTTAGAAACTTTCCTTTCTTCAAAGCATCAGGATGTTTTTAGTTGACACAATTTAGTACCTACTTGTCCCATTCAGGAAATCTGTATGGAATCTTTACGGTTTCACGTAATAGAAGTTTCTTTGCCTATTTTCACTTCTACCTGCCAACTAGAAACTTCTCTCAGAAGTGGGAGAAGAAATAAATGGTTAAGAGATGCTGCCGAAAAATAAATGTTTTTTAACAGGAGCAAGGTATACTGTTTATGACTCTCATTCTTTTCTTTATCAGTGATTCTGATAGTGGTATCAGTCTGCACAGCAACTGGTGCTTGGAACTGGTTAATAGACCCGGAGACGCAAAAGGTAAAGATCAGGCTAATCCTGAATGTAGTCTGTTTCATAGCTTGGTGTTGCAGTCAGGTGGTACAGCATCTTGAAAACTGAAAGGCTAAACATGGTTCTCCTGTAAAACTGTGAGATCATTTTTCGTAGAGCTCTCAAGCTGTCTGGAATAGTTGTGGAATACATCCTCGGACAATGCTTACCAAAATGCTACACCTTGAACGCTTATCTAAAGAATTGTTCACAAGTACTTAGAAATGGCTAGGACCAGTATGGCTTTGTTTTTTTTTTTTTTAATTAAGTGAACTAGGCAGCAACTTCCTGTATGTTTTAGAAAGTATATAGTGGGACTAATCTGATTTCTTTCCTAGGTGTCATTTTTCACATCACTTTGGAATCACCCATTTTTCACAATTAGTTGTATTACGCTAATAGGCTTGTTCTTTGCTGGAATACATAAAAGAGTGGTGGCACCATCAATGTATCCTTCAATCGTGTTTGTCAGGTTACAAGTGTTCTAGTTAACTGCTGTTACTGAAACCTATGCTAGCATTGCTTTCTCAGTTTTTACTTACTCTGTGTACAAGCGTTAGCTGCTTTCCTTGACACAATCCACACAGTATAGCAGCCCGATGTCGAACTGTTTTGGCAGAATATAATATGTCCTGTGATGATGTAAGTGTTAGTGGTTTGTTGCCTAAACCTTGTCAAAAAAATGCAAGTAATTCGAAAAGGCACACAGGTGTGTTTTTCTCAACAGCACTTGTATACACCTTAACAAATTCTGTGTGTCTGTAAAACTGGAATGTAGAGTACTTAGTATTGTTCTGTGTGTTGTTTTAAACTTAGCCTGTAAAATTGAACTTGAAGTGCAGTTCTTGGGCTCAACTTCCAGGGTCTAAACTTTTTTTTTTTCCTGTCTTGCAGACTGGAAAGTTAATTTTGAAACCTAGGCCTCATGTTCAATAAGGGCTGTCTTCCTTCATTTTTTCCACTGCCATGGAAACCAAAAATTACCTTTTTTTTAAGGTAGTATGACAGCAGAAAAAGAAACAGGACTGGTTGTCGCTGCCTGGGAGAGAAAGTCTTACACAGTTGACAGTGAAAGTGTGCAATATTACTTTCTTGAATATTGATCCAAATTCTTTGTTACCATATTATCAGTGCTTTTGCTACTTCTGATTACCTCTTTTTCAGTATTAGTGTCACTTTTTTATTTCAGCTGGAACAGAACATAGAGGTGAAGTATGCTAATTGGCTATGTAGTTGAACTTGAAAATCAAACCACATTTGTGTTATGTGTCTTTGTAAGCTATTGTAAATAGCAGATCGATGCCAATGTTCAGGAAAAGGATTAATATTTGCTGTACGGATTTTGTTCTCATGAACAGTATTGAAAGGAACACTTACCATTCCCATAATGTTTTATTAGCACACTTACTCATTATGGCTGTCCTTGTCTCCTGGTCATTCTTTTTGGAACTGGTTGAAAGGCTTGTAGAAGGACTGTCTGTCTGTGCTGGAAGAAACTGGTCTTACTGTTTAAGAACTTTGCAAATACATCAAGGATCACGTTTGTCAAATTGTATATATAGTGCACCAGCCACTTTCAGTTGTGGTCATGCGCAGCTCCTTGTTTGATCCGGCTCACAACACAGCTATTTTAAGATTTTAAAAATTATCTTAAATATGCTTGTATCTTCTCAGTTGTAAGGTTGTACTGTGTCTTAAGGCCACATGACCATTCTGAGTGGACTTTTATGCAGTGATGGTCTGAATATGAAACTAGTATTGCAAATGTGTAACTTAAGATTTGGTGAAGAGAGTATCACAATAAAATAACAAAATTTGACATTCAGAGTGTTAAAAACAAGGTGTGGATGTTATATGCGTAAAGTGCAACTTCTGAATAGCTAAAATTGTGAAAAGTAAGAGTTTAAGTTGTTCAAGGTGCCTTTTTAATTGTTTTGAACTCTCTTCATTGTCTAAAACTGTAGAGCTGTTGTAACTTCAGTAACTCCTATTACAAGGTAGATTGGCTTTTAAAGGCAGCATGTTGATGTAACTTTGTCAGTTGAGACATGAAGAATTGTCTCCTCTGATTTTTTTTCCAGCGAGTCTTCTGCCCACCTGTTTTTTAAGTGCTGTATATTTTGTAGGTTAATGTGTATAAAATAAATTCTTTGTATAAACAGATGTTATCTTTTGTACTGTGCAAATACAGATCTCAGATGAAGATGAGAAGTTCAGAAGAATTTCAGAAGTTCCTAGCTGAAGTCTGTAACTTTCATACTGGACCAACGTTTCCTATATTTGATGTTGTTCTTACAATCTAAGATACTGACACCAGGAGAAAGCCCCTCCGGTTTCCTACCCTGCAGGTCAATCCTGCCTTCTGAGAGGAAATCGTTTCAGTCGTCGTTTTTTGAGTTTTTTGACTCGGGCAAACATCCAGAGTAGACGTTGATGTCCTCAGACGCATGTACGGGTACGGTCGGCGCCTGACTGAAGGCGCTGTGGGGTGAGTCCGAGTAGGTGGCGTTTCGCCGGTCTTGTTGGCGGTGCTTGCCTGGTGGGCCGGGACGGCCTTGCCGCTTCCCTGCGGCTGTAATGAGAAAATGCGTCACCTGGCGGTAAGCAGGTCTTGGGCCCGGTGCCGGGGAGGGCGGGCCCGCGCCTGCGCGGGGCCGCACACGTGGACGCGCCGGCGCCGAGCAGGGGGCGGCTGCGGGGAGCCATGGGGAAGAGCCGGGCGCGGCGGTTCCGCAAGAACCCATTCGCCCCCGCCGGCTCCGAGCAGCGCTGCGATGGGGAGGGCGGCCCCGAGGAAGAGCCCGCGGCGGTGGAGCTGCTGGAGAAGGTGCGGGCGGGAAGCGGGTGGGCGGCCGCCGGCGGGGGGAGGATGAGGGTGGGGGGCTCGGCTCGGCGCGACCCGCGCTCGTGAGCGGGGCAGCCCCGGCCTGGCGGGGCTGTGCCCGCTGCCGCGGGCGGGGCTGCGCAGGGGTCCCGGCCCTCCCAGCGGTGTCGAGCGAGGCACCGGGCGCGGTGCCGCTCCCCCGTCTTCCCTTGGGCGCGGGAAGGAGCCGTGCGGGGGCGGTCCGTCCCCACCGCCGCCGCGTCGCTCCTCCGGCGTCACGGCTGCGCCCGCTGGCGGCTGGGCAGGGAGGGGCGGTGGCGGTCCTGCCCCGGGCCGGCACCCCGGCCCGTCCGGGCTCTTTCTCCTTCTCGAGCGGCTAAGGGGGACTGGGGCCGCGCTGTGCCACGCGTCCCGGGAGGCGCTTGTAGCAGTTCTCACGGTGCTCGGGTTAGGTCTGCCCCACCGGAGAGTTCTACAGGCACCCAGAGCGACGAGTCCACAATCCTTACGTAAGAAATTAGTGATAGAAAATGTTGAAAAAAGCTGGATTTGGCCACTTACTGGCCACGTTCCTGGTTTTGGTTGAATTATTACAGATGAAAGCTAGTTTAAACCTCTTCCTGAGCATGTGGCTTCAGAATCAGAAGTAAAAATCTCCTTTCCTTTAAATAAATGAATCCCCTTTGATCACTACACCTAACTGAACTCATTGAACAAATCACTTCTTGATTATTCTTCTGGACTAACCTATCTAGTCTTTAAAAAAAAAAAAAAGAGTAATATATATATATATAAATGCACAGGTGAGGATGAACCAAGATACCCTGATGAGCTTCAGTGAGGCAGGATCTGATGTATCACACTTCTCCACTTTGCTTTACAGCAGATGTTTATCTTCTCTGTTTGGTTTTCAATGGACTCCTTTGCCTTCCAGGACAGGCGCGTCTGCTGTTTTATTATCTTTATGGTTTGCAGTTCTTATGCCTCGCTTAAACCTCTGTTACAGCATGGTGTTGTCTTGTGGATGTAGAGAATGCTTGCTCTGTGTCTTTAAGCAGATGTTTTAGTTTAAAGGTTGTCATGGTTTTTTGTACTTCTTGATGTTTCATTTTTTCTTTATCGTGGCATGTGTGATGTCTGTTATACTTCCTTGGTGGTATTTTTTCCCCTCTACTTTTGTCCATTTTTTTTTTTTTTATATGTGGTAATTGAAAGTATCAACTTTCGTACCTGTGAGATCTCGCCAGTGCCAGCTAGTGTCAAATCTGTGTCTGAACTATGGCTCTCTTGTTAAACACCCAGATTAGTATTTATCTAGTCAGATAGTTAACACACATAACCCAGGCAAAGATTTATAAACTTCCATGGAAGTTAAAAGCTCTTGCTTCCATTCAGGAGCAGTGAAAGAGGACCTATGGTTCTGGGCCTGCAAATCAAAAAACAGATCAGTCTTCTCACTCACCAAAACTTCCAGCTGCTTTTTCCCTTGCCCCTAATCTGCCCTGTTTGTGTCTCCCCAGCTGCAGCATCCAAGTGCTGAAGTGAGAGAGTATGCCTGTGCCAGTATTTCCAAGCTGTTGCAGCAGAAGCATGTAATCCCAGCCTTTCTGCAGAGAGATGTGGTCAGGTGTTTAGGACCATTGTTGATGGATCACAGTTTAGCTGTTCGTGAGACAGCTGCAGGTGCTCTCCGGTAAGCAACTGTTAATATTCATTTAGAATGAGGTAATCTTGGTAAAGAAAGAGTCAGTTTTTGCTGTTAAAAGCTATGAACTTGAATGCCAGGCTTTCTTGCTTCAACCCTGTTTTGAGTAAGCATGCCTACGTCAGTCAAAGTCCCTGAGAAGAGGGCCTTTGCTTGCTCCATTAGGCTGCCATGAGACTTCAATGTCAGGAGCAGCATTTAAATTAGTGACTACTGCTTTATCTGCTAGTGGAATGTGCTGCTTTCCATCCTTATGTTAAGAAAAAACCTCAACAGTGGTATGAAGAAATACAGAGAACTTGAATGCTGTTAGCATGGCATTTTATGTCTTGATGACTGTAGGATCAGTGGGTTAGAGAATGCACATAAGCTGGCTTTTTGAGAAACTTGTAAATATTGAACAGCATCATTTTGAGTTGGCATTCTGCAGTCAGACCTACAGCTTGTTTTATTTGTACAAAAATGTAAATGCTAATACTAGTTAACATTCATGCTGTATCTTACACTGAGTAACACCTGACAGAAGTCATGTTTTAGTACAGATAAGAGTTCTAGTTACACTAGACAAGTAAGTGAAAATAATTTTTTTGTTGTTTTCCTAACACCAAAGTTATTCTTTTATGTTAGGAAAGTAGAATACTAAAGTTACTGATGAAGCAGATTGATTTTTAAAACAAAAAGTACCATAACCTTCAGAGAAGAATACCAAATGCGTGGGGTTTTTTGAAACATTCCTGGAAAGTATTGTATCTGATCCAAAGCATTTATATTGTTTCCCAGAAATTTGAGTGCTTGTGGAGGATTTGAAGTCTGTAATGATATGGTGACAAAAGACATCATGACACCCCTTGTGGCACTTCTGAAAGAGGTGTGTTTATTTTTATTCTGATTTTAAAACTGATCTAGCCATTGAATTATCCTATTTTTCAGAAATAGTTCAATTTTTTTTGTGGCTATTCTCAAGATAACATATTTGAAAGATTTCTTAAAAAATACTTCAGTGGGTTTAATAGTACAAAAATTATACCAGAGATTTCAAACCACTTGCTTCTGCCTCCTGACGTGCTACCTTGGGCCTGTGGTACAGTTTGCTGCCTAGGATGATTTTTGCATAAACAGTCTGGAGATTTTGGGTCTGGAACATCAGCCAAGACAAGTCTATCCTGTCAGTCAAGATCCAGATCCAGCATTTATGTTACAACATTAATCTAGTGAGGTATTTTTGGTAAACAATTTTGTCTAAATGAAAGCTTGGATTTACAGTTGGGTAGTTACTGCTATTGTCGAGTAATCTGTACTGAATACCTATTCTTTGTTTAGTCCAGGTATTGCAATGCAGTTTGGAAATTGCATTGAATTCTGTCACCTGCTGTCTTTGTATGAGCAGCCTTGAGCAATACCATCATTTTCTGTATGTTTCTTCCCCATTTTAAAATATGGGTAATAGCATTATTGTAAAGCACAGATATTAGCCGAATTAATCCTTGTGATTAGAAAGAACTGTTGGAAGTTGCATACAGACTGTATTAGCAAGAAACAGCATTTCAGGTTCTGAAATTGCTAAGTCTTTATTAAAAATGCTCTGAAAACTTGAATGCAAAGCAAGTATGGTAAGAGTCTTTCTACAAGAGAAAAAATTATTAATTATTCAATTCCATAGTGGGCCAGTTGTCATAGAGAATGGGAAACTAGCCAGTTTTTCTGGTAATAAGCACTTCATAAGAGTTCTATCCACTCACTCTGCTGCTAATGTTTTACGTTTTTGCTTTTCTTCTTGGCTTGTTTGTTCCCAACCCTGGTTCTCATGTTTGGTTGTAGTGTAGCACTGGACTAGATGCTAACCAGCTCTCTCCAAAGAAATGCAGAGAGATGAATAAAAATCATATTGAAGACATAGCCAATGAGGCCATTAATTTGCTGTGGAATGTATGGTAAGTGCTGTATAAACACTGGCCTTTTACAAGAGCTAATTTATTTTTTTCCTGAAAAAGAGCATGATAATTAAGTCAGAATAGAAATGACTGTCCGTGCATGGGAAGAGGTATTCAGTTGCTGATTCTGATTTCTGATTGTGTTGCTGCTGTGTGTGCCTTGCTTAATGAATGGCAAGCCCTCATCTGATCTGAAATGCAAGTTTGTCTTCTACCATAAATTACTTTTGTAAGTGAAGGGTTCTAAAAGTGTACAAAGTTGGTCACTAGTTTTAGGAGAGTAACAAAATTTTTTATCTATTGCTTGTTCATCCTAAGTTCTGATAGTTTTCTGAGTGTGTTCTGTCATAGTCTCCTGTACAGTTTAGGTTGTGAGATCTTGCATGCAGTTCCTGTAGATCCTGATTGTGATACGGAGAAAATTAAATTCTGATCAGTGGATTCCAGTGCTGTGGGAATATGAGGAGTTTTTGTACTGCTTCCTCCCTCTGCAGGTCATACCAAAAGTTAATGTGTTTGGACAAACTATCCCTTAGTGACTGAGGCACTGATACAAATCTACTTATGTGAGGAAGAATGTGAGTTGTTCAATTAGTAGCTTACATTGGCAACTCCAGGTGAAGGAAGAGAAATGGCAACACTGTTAATACAGAGATGGCTTAAATGTTGAAGTGATACAAACCTGTTCTGAAAGTTCTGGTTGAATTTTGTTGTTTCTCTTCATTTTCTAACAGCTCCACATCACTATACACTGTGGTCTGTAGAGAATTTTGTTTTGTACTGTACAGTATTTCAGTGGAGCTGTCTCTCTGGCTGTCTGTATTGTATGGCTGCTGGCTTTGCTGGCTTGAGGTCTTATTTGTAAATTCTTTTTTTTTTATTTTTTCCTTTTTAAGGGATTGGAATCTAAAACAGCACAGAAACTGCTTGCTCTACACCTTATACAGAATATATGACGCTTTGAAACTCTGACTCAACACTGTTTTGTGTTGATTTTTTTTAGTTGCTTTTGTAGACAAGTGCTTTGGAACAGGAACTATAATCATTAAGTGCACTATAAATCACTTCTGTATTTTGAACTTTGTGGCAATGACTGTGAACTGCTGACTTCGTTGCTAAGTTTGGTACTGATAAAATTGGGACTGGCATTGATGCTGAGACATAATGTTTTCAAAAGTAAATTTTGGAAGATCCTTGTGGCTAGTTAGGTCCCTTGCTTTTTTAGCTTGAACGTATTAGTTTAAAAATGGCAATATCTGTGAACACTTGAAGAAACACAAATCCCGCTTTTAGATAATTAAAGTAAATGTCACATTTAGCATTGATTTTAGCATGCATTTCTGAATGTTGAGAGCAGTAATTTTCTAGAGTAAGAGAATATTAATGTGAGAGGGAACAGCCCGCTCTGTTGTTGGTGAGCTTGCAGAGGAAGTCTTCCATGGCTGCAGAAAGCCCTGGGCTGGCTTGTAGCCTGCAGCTATAAGCTGCCTTTTGCCCTCTGGCTGGCTCTGTTCACATGAGACTGTACTTAGGCTCCCAAACACTGTGTGTGAAGAAGCAGCTGGCAGAAGCCAGCCTCCCTCAAAGGTGTCCAGGGCTTTTTTTATATAGAGATATATATATGTCCAGGGCATTTTGTATAGAGTTGATCGTAACCTCAATAATGAAGGATAGCTTTTTGACTAATGTGCTCACTCTTAGTTACATTTCAAAGGCCTACCTAAGAATTAAACATTACTTAAAATGTTGTTACAGTAGGCTTTTTTCCTGGGAAAAGTGTTTTATTAATCTTTTTTTATGCATTAGTGAATGCAACAATACTGCAGTATCCATTTTCAATAAAGAAGGATGCCTGGAGGCTGTGTTACACTACATGAAAAAATTTTCCACAAACGTGGATCTGGCTATTTCAGTAGGTAAGTGGTAAAAAGAGAAGATATGGATTTAAAGATTTTTTTCTTACATATTTTCAGTATTACATATGAGTGTCAGACTGATGTCACATCCATTGCATAATGCACCTGCCTTAGTGTTACTTAAACTTGACGTTAAATATAAGACTTAAAATTCCTTCCAGAATAGCACATCATTCAGAAGTTGACATCTGTTGTGCTTGTTTTCAGTACAAAGGAGAATGGCTTATTGATGGTTACATGGGAGGAAAAAATTTGTGGGAAGAAAGCTCTAGATGAAGGCTATGGTTTTTCATCTTGTTTTCTGGTTTTGGTAATGAAGGGTTTAATTTGTAGAGCAGAGGACATAGTCCATCTAAAAAAATCCCCAAACAACTCCTGTCACTTGCAAGGTATTTTTATTAGTAGTATTGTTATTATAGTCTTATAATAGTCTTACAAGTGTATGTGCTCACAACATTTTTTTGTTTCCCCTAGTCAGTATACAACGGAAAAATCAAATTCTGAGTCACTGAAATTAAGACGGCTAGTCACATGTCCGATGTGGTACTGTCCTCACCTGTTTTATGTACAGGTTTGCCAGAGATGTCTTTTAATCTAAAACACAGTTTGTGAAGGACAGTGCCATACTGTTACAACATGATGCCTCATGAAATGTTTTTTCCTGTGTCTGTTTCCTTATTTCAGCTTTCACGAAGATAATGCTTCCTCATTAGGAAAGTGAAAGCTACCATATTGGGTTTGTTAATTATCTTTGTGTTTGTTGCAGCAAACTGCTTGCAGGCAGTGACAGAAGATAATCCAGATCTTCTTTCCTCATTCAATGCTTCTGCACAACAAGTATTGGAGACCGTAATGTTGAGTCCAGAGAGTACAATGAAGCATATTCTTTTGAGAACACTGATAGCAGGTATGATGCTCGAGGGCGTTTGCTTCTTTGTGATGGAAAGCATGGCAGGTAGAGGAGGATGGGAAGGACAGAATGCTTAGTCTTCTCTGCTGTAGTCTGGACATCTGATCGTCAAAGCCTGTATAGCTGGTTCATGAGGCTATTTGTGCCTTTTGAGGTTGTGTTTTGAAGTAACCAAATATTTGCAACTACTTTTAAAATGGTCTTAAGTGCTTGATTCTAAATTCAGTACCTGCTTGGTGTGATAACCCATTTTAACTGTTTATTTGGTTTTCAACAGTGAAATGAGTCAATTAGTACAGGAATTATTTTGATCTTAATAGGTAGTTTTCACCTCAGATTCTCTACTTTGCATTCTTTTTTCCACCTCAAATGCTCAACCATGGTGATTTTTGATACTGGAGTGTAATAAATTAGTTTAATTTTGAAATCCTTAGAAAATTGTTCTCATGTGGATTTGTTATCACAAGTAAAAAGCACCACCAAGATTGCTCTGCATAAATATTCTGTGTATCCTTACATTCTGAAATTTACTTAAGCTGTGGGCATATCGTAGTTATTACAGATTAGTATATGAAACACTAGGCAGGAGAAATACAAGTCCGTAGAGAAAAGACTTGAATACTCATACTGAAATATAAGCACTGAGTATTTGAACTAGTGGAGGCTGTGTCCTTACCAAATACATAGCTATTACAGAGCTAGGAATTGAGTATTTTAACAGATTTTTATATTTCAACTGTCTCATGTTTAGGCACTATCTGGAATATCAAGGATACCATTCCACCAGGCAGCCTGGGAAGCACGGTTAATGCGATCCTGAAGATTTTTTCAGAATCATTAGCTATAGATGCTGGGGAAACAATTATTCATATGAAGGAAGCTGAAAAAAACAGGTTAAAACTTGCTGCAGAGGCAGAAACTGAGGAAGGTGTGAGTGATGTTACAGATGACTTTGTTTTGTGTGAAGATGATGACATGGAAGAAATACCAAAAGGAAAAGTCAGAAAAGAAAATGACATCTCAGACCTACTTCCAGTAAGTGTGGCTGGGTGGCTTGCTCTGAGAGACCTTAATGGATATGGCTGAGTATCTGACTGGTCTTGACTGAATATTAGCCAGAGGAGCTACCTACTAGTGTTACTAATCCTGCTTCTGAAATGGCTTGACTATTTCAGTTAAAACTTCAAAGCTGAGCATGGAGAATTTCAGCTCAACTTGTTCAAGTGTGAGCAAGTTGCACAGCACATCAGGAAAGCGTGTTTCCATTTTTTTCCTCTAGTGGAAGGTATAGGCTTATCTGATGCTTCTCCCTGTAGCTACTGCAGGAAGTTCTGATCTCTACATAAGGCGAGTGAGACTTGTAATGGCTATAGCCAGTCAGTTGTGAGTGGAGGTGACACAGGTCAACAAATGCATTCACTATTGTGTTCATGAAATTAATAACAGAAATAAATGTTTCTGTTATGGGTTTAGCTTATAATAGGTAATCTTTTCTGTTACAACTAGTGCAGGTGGCATTTCTTAAGGGTAACATTTGTTTGGAAGCATCCAGCAGAAAGGTGATAGGTTTTTTGTCCCTTTTTTTTTTTTAAGCATAGGGATGAGAAGAGGAAGTGGCTGGATTGAATTTTTAACTGACAGTCTGGGTACTTTAAATTGTGCTGAAGTGTTATTTTACAAAATTAAATTTGGTTCATATTTTTCTGTTTTAGTCTGATAAGTGGGAACTGAAAGAAGTGACAGCTTTACTGATGGCTCAGCAGACTGCTCTGGAAATTATTGTTAATATGTGCTGCAGTGAAGGTTTGTAGGAATCTTTCATTGCAAGTGGGTTTTTTCCTCATTTAAATAATTTCTATTGCTTACATACTTTTTGCATGATACTACATGTGCCAACATTTAAGAACAAACAAAAAAAGCACTTGTGCCAAAGAGGTATTTCCTATAAAGTATTACAGAAAATCCTTTGTTTAGTTAGAATGTGGTCTGAGTGTTCATCTGATAAAGTATGGGTGTGAATCCTATTGCAGGACCAGGGCATCAATTTTTTTAAAGCAGAGAAATCTTCTAGTTTTGATACGACAAGTGTCAAAAGAAGGAGGAGAGACAGTTTTTGCATGCAAATCTGGCAGCAATGCAGATTTAGGCTGCTTAGTGTTTCACCTTTTTGAGCTTTTTTAGAGGAGAAAGGCAGGCAGTTACTCTAGGGGGAGTAGGAAAATAGATATTCTGTATCTTCTGTGAGCTCTGATACGCAGTTTTGATAGCTTTTCTCCAAATCTTCTGGAAAACAAATGATTCTCATATTCTGTTTGAAACAAACGAACCTCCCAAAATTCAAAAAACTCCTCCAAAATGTGAAAATTTTACTTGCTAGTACAGTTCGTAAGCCTGATGCAAAAGTAATTGTGTAGGAGATAACGTCCTAAGTGAATCTTTCAGGTTCTAATAAAATCCACAGTAATACCCAGATATTCCCAACGGTGATTTTTTTTTGTCTTACAGTGCAAGGAAATTCTGCACCTAGTATATGAAGCTCATTTCATAACTGTATTTCTCACCTAATGAGCTGTAATTCATAAGCTCTCCTCTTTAATTTGAAAATCTCTTGTGGATAAGATGCATATTCTGCCATTCAGTCAGTGTAATGTAAGGTTGATTGTGTTGTATTTCATTACAGTACTTTACCCATTCATAGGCAGACAGAAACATTGTCTGTAGAAATTAAGAGGAATCCAGAGGCAGCTGTTCATTTAATTTTCAAGTTATTTGAGGACTAAAATAGCTTTAGCCATTATGCTGGGTTCATAGAAATACTCAGCTTGCCACAGAACTGAGGGAAACAACCAGGCAAGAGATGTGTTTTACTGAACACTGGCTGGCGTTAGGAAGAAGCAGAGTGCTCTCTCCTTAACAGGGACATGGGAAGGAATCCAGGAGACTCCAGCATTGCTGTCCAGTTTGTAGTTCGCAGGTTACTGCTGCTAGTTAAGATGGGATTGCCATTGGAAATGCTTCTGTATTTCCAAGAACATTGCAAGAAACCTGATCTTAGTTATGGGCTAATGTTCCAGAGTCCAGTTCCTACTCTGCCCTTGTCACTCACTGTGAACGTATGACAAATGTTGTCTTTGTTGTTGCTGAATTGCATGGTCAGCTCATATAGCTGTCATTTAATTTTCAAAGGAGATTTTTGTTTTCATTGCTCTGTAAAAATGCAGATAGAAGTTTTTTTTAGAAGAGGCAAGAGATCAACTGAAAGGGGGAATGACTGCTTTGTTTTCACGCCTATTGCTACTGTGGTTGGTAAAGCATAAAAGACACTGTTTCTCATGCAGAGGCTATTAACACTAGCATATTATGGCTGTAGAATTAACTGGATATTACCATAAGCAAAGGAAGATGCCCATGTGATCAAGTTACCACGGCCTGATGAGTTACTTTGCGTCAGATAAACAGTTGTCATCACCTTCAAATAAATTATTAAACTGCTGCACAGTGCAAGTGAAATGCATTAATTTAGACATTTCTTGATGTATTTTAAGGGAATTATTTTACCTTTTGCCACAGAAAAAGTGTATGGCTGTTACCATAGTTACTACAGTACCTGTGCCTCACATGAATCTGTGTTGTCAGACAAAAGTATCTGAGGGTGAATATGACATTTTTTTGTCACCGTAGTTAAATATCCTGACCTATGTATGCAGGCAGAGCTCTCAGCTGTCAGTGAGGAGGATCAGTCCAACCTGTAGACTTAGGACTTGGGTGAACACCAGTGTCACAGCAGTTAAAATGTAACCAGGTTTAAAAAAACTTCAGAGAAATCAGTGTAAACCCTGTGGCTATAGATATATCAGTTTAAATATAAATGATGGACTTAGCTTGTGCTGTCAGGCCAAATCCACCTTAAGCCATGGACAGATTATTCACTTTACAGTAGCTATGCCTGTTGGTAATGCTACCTCAACCCCTTTTGCGATGTCTGCCCTTACAGATCTGCTAGTAGAGAAAATCATGTAAGTATAAACCTAGTTGAGGTTTATAACTATAAACCTAGTTTAATTTATTTGATATGTTGCCTGAAATGGCTAATGGAAATGATCTGGCTTGCTTTGGCTTGTTTTACAGTTGTCATTTCCTTTCAACTGGTCTTACTGGGGAGACAGTAACACCTTCATCAAGCCCAGTTACTGCCCAGTCAGAGGACATCTGTCTGTGGCTTCAGTATTGCCAGAGAAAACAGTTGCTTTAAACTGATTGCAGTTAGTAAACAAGTTAAGCATGTGTATTTGCATGCCTGAATCTACCTCAAAATGTAAAATGGTACAATCCAGGTTAAAATCCTGGTAAATGCTTTATTAAATGTTTCTTCTATACTTTTTTTGGTATCTTTAAGTGAAGCATAGTTAATATCAGAGAATGAAGTACCTATGCATGAAGAACCTCCCTCATGTGAATACTTGTTGCCTGAGTGAATATAAAATAAACAAAATTTTAAAATAAAAGAGTTTAAACAAAGGTAGTACAATATTTAGAACTATGGCTTAATGGCACTTGGCTTGTGTGGACTTCATTAGAGCCCAAGAGCTTAAAGACTCCTAAACCAAGAGCTGGAGCCAAGTTTAACTGAGAAGTAGGATACCTATTGCATGAGTGATGTTATGTTCACAAGTCTGCTTCTGTTCTCAGATCCCTCTGATGATGAATGGGAAGAACTCTCCAGCAGTGATGAAAGCGACTTGTTTATGGAAAACTCATACAATGAGGGGGGAGGGCTGCTAATGTCACCCCTGTGTCTCTCTGGTGAGGTTCACTCAGCGTTTCTGAATAACCTCATTCCAAAGAAGGTATCGTCTTTTATTTTGTTTCCAACACACAGTACAGTCTTTCCCTTGTGCCTGATTTGTATCCCAGGTTAGGCAAACAAATTATCCCAACCCATCTGGAGAAAAGGAATGGGTTTTTAAAAATAAGTTTAGCTTCACTTTTTTTGGCCTAGAGGTAGAGCATCATCACATGAGCTGTCTTGACTTCAATAATTTCTTTGTGTAAGTGGGAATAGAAGATTCATGTGTTTCAGAAACCTGGTGCCTTTTTCTAAGGTGGCTTTTCCAAAATACAAAGTATATTCCTTGATTTGGACATGAAAAAAAGGTTTACCTGCAAAAAGAAAGGAAACTTTGAGTAGAAGCATGACTATCAGACTTCCATATTGGCTAAGTGAAGCAGAAGTAACCTATGTGAATGGTAACAGCACTGAAAAAGTGTGAGTTCCTCTTTCCCCATTTTATACATAGTGTCTGAAGTGTGATAGTTGACACTGACAAGAATTCAGAGGTTCTTGTTGCAGAGTTTTGCTCATTCATCTTTACAACCCCATATAAGAAGTTTGTAATTTGAATCAGTTATTATGCTAGTTCAGCAGCGTGGTAGAATTCTGACCCAAGACGTCGGGATGATTCAAGGCTTTTCGTACTTAATAGAAAGCAGTCTAAGCTTCATGGCAAGGTCTTTTAGGCTTGCAGCTGTCTGAAAATTTTGTAGCAGAATCTGTAAGAAGAAAGATCTAAATGAAAAAGAATAGCAGAGACCTAGAAAATCACCTTTTGTTCAGTACAGTTGGATGCTTAAAATATGCTATGCTAAACCCAGCATATAATTGCACCATTCAAGTGACTGAGGAAGATTCTGGCATTTTTAGCAGGTGAGATACTTGTTACCTGGAAAGCTTTGAAATACATAGTTTGAGGTATCTCTTTGACATTAAGGTAAAGTTTCAGTCTTCCCCCGCAAAACACACCTTAAAAAAATGCAAAAAAAAAAAAAAAGCTTTATTGCTAAATCTTTCTTTTTCCCCTCCCCAGATTCTTGAAAAAACTGCTTTTCCGAACAGTGTTGCTCTAGACATCTGTATGGACAATCTGTCTTGGAAACCATTAATTAAAAAGTAGGAATTTCATTGTCTCTTACTATTTTTCATGTATATTCAGTTGTCTTAGAACTCTTAGAAGGATTGTCCATCTTTGGGTTGCTTGTAAGACCTGCACAATAGCAGATCTGATACACAATTTTGAGAGATACAAATGTTTGTGTTAAACTGCACACCGGATCGCAGCCTTATTTAATTCAAGATCCTTCTTTGTATTTTGACATCTGTTTTCAAAGAGATCTGCTAAGTGCATTTTTTGTTTGTTTCAGGCTGAATGCAGTGCAATGTAGAGCTTTAACATGTCTTCATAGCATTTTGTTAGTGTCAGATGTGGATTGTCTTGGAGGAGCTTCAGCACTTCAGTCCCTTGCACAACATCTCTCGCAGCTAGTGTTTTCTAAAACAGGTAAGATTTAAAGGGGGCTTGCTGACCTATTTCATATAGTTATACGGTAGCCATGTTCATTGTTAAGTTTTAATGAAAATTTATTACTAATTTTATCCCTCTGGCCTTTCAAAAAAAGGATACTGAATGTTGGAAGTCTGCTGACAAAACAGTGTGTCCTGATCTGATGTGTTTAGCCAAGTCTGTTACTGATACTAGAGAAGCTGAACTGAGATTTAAACAAACAAAACCCAAAAAACCCAACAACAACAAGAAAAAAAGGTTCCAAACTGATGATCTGGTTGCCTGGTGGGCTGCTTCATTAGACTATTCTGATAATCTGGTTTTGTTTTAAGGTCATTGATGATGACTTTTCAGGAAACAAGACATTCTTAGAGGCTGGAAGAGCCTGGCAATTCTTAAAATTGTCAGGAAACATTTTTCCTAAGATAGATCTGTTGAAGTCTAACATATGCTTGGCTTTGTCATTTCTTGTCTTAGAAGCCTGAGAAGCTCAATTTTCTTCCCTTCCTTCAAGCGTCTTCATCTGTAGCTGCAAATGCAGTGTACGTAGTTCTTATTCACTGTACAGTATGACAGTGCGTTAATGCTTGAAAATGCATCTGCCAGCAAAACACACTTTTTTCTCAATGTCATTAGAAGCATGTGATCATTCTGTAGGAACATTATTACTGAGTGTAGTGCTTGAAAAACTAAAATGCAGGAAATGAAAAAAGTATGAAGACATATGCAAAGAAGTTCATATAAATATTTGTCTCATGCTTGAGGAGCAGGACTATCAAGATTTCAGGGTCTGTGTTATGTTTTGCAATAGTCAGAAAGTTCTTAGGTGAAATTAGAGAAGTGGCTAGCTAAAGACAAAGGGTGCTAATAAAGTGATTAATGGCCCATGTCCATTTTTGTTAATGTGCTATTTTTTAATAGTTCAGTGTTATGTAATGGAAACTGCCAGATAGAGTAGATAACAACGTGTACTTAGAAGGAGTTCTGTGGTTTACAGGGTGAAAGAGAGGCATAAAGATCTAGTTGCTTATTTGGGAAAGGAGGAGATAAGCATGAAATAATCAAGAGTGTCTGCATCTGGAGTACTCCAGAAAATAAGAACACATTAGAGGACAGTAAAAAGCCTCAAGGAACGCAGAATATATGTTGAAGATGATGGCTAGTATTAAAGAATTTGTAGTTAAACAAGAACAATACAGTGTTAGAATCGTACATTCCTGAAAAGTTATTAAAGCATGGGAAAACATATTCTTTATATGAATTGGAAGGAGTCCAGTGTTCTGGATGTCTAAAAAGCCTGCTTGGAAGACAGAAGAAAGGAGTTAAAGTAGGCATTCAGCTTCTGTAGTTTTCTCGGTTCTTGTATGATGGCCTTCATGTGATGCCAGTTTTCAAGCTTCTGTTCTGACAGTGCTGTTTTGTAACATACGTTAGGTCACGCAAGTGTCTCAACCAGGGATGCACCTAAAAATGAGGACCAGCTGTGGTCTAACCTGCAGACACAGTTATTACTGAATTCAAATAAATCGCCATGGTTACAACCTACAAAGACCAGTCTCTGAAAATCTAGCTCTTCCTGTTTGTGGTAGTACCTGGAGGAAGAATTCATCTTCCTGTTTAACTTTTGGCTCTGCGTTCAATTCTTTGACAGAACTCCCTACAGACACAGAATTCCTGGAAGCCATAACCAGTGCTTTGAGGGCTGTCCTACAAACAATGGCATCAAAGAACATCTCCCAGGTAAAAGCATTCAAACACAAATGCTGTCGTAGGTTCAAATTCATGTGAGATAATGCTGGAAAATTTTTTGAGACAAAACCATTTAAATGAAGAGCTAAATCTCAGTGACTGTGAACACAAAGAACAGATTTAATAGGATTTCCTTCTGGTATTTTTCATGGACCTTACAGGAATACTTTTTTATATATATCTTCTCCTTAACATGTGAACAGATGCAAGCTATTTCAAAACCAGAATAGCAATAAGCCACAGGTAGTATGTTTAGGAGATGGATATAATGACAAGCATTTAATAAATTGGCACCTAGAAACATGAATTTTTTTATTTTCTGATTTTGTCTAGTTGAAGCTGGTTGTACTTCTGCAGTCTTGGCTGGACATGAATTAGCTAAATATAGGAATGAAGCATAACAGTTTGTTATACAAGATGTAATACCAAATGATCTGCTGGTCCTTTCTGGCTTTAAACTGAAAAATTAGCTTCTATACTGTTGTAATGAGTTACAAATTTACTTAGCTCAATAGCTATTTCTGAAAATGCCTTTGGGCTCAGAACTTTTTCTTTCTACTTCCTGACAGCCTTGCTTATGTTCTGGAAGAAACACCTTAAGAAGCTGAAAGGAAGATTTTAACTGTTTTCTTGCTGATTACGTTTTCAGAATTCATGTAGTTTTCATAAGACAGGACTCTTGTTTGTTATAAATTTGCCTGTGTAAAAGCAAATGGTCTAAGTGTCATATTCAAAAATTTCCATGGAAATGTAAATATGTCTATCTTCCTTTTCCCCCGCCTTGCTAAGCAGTGTATGACTCCTGAGCAGCTATTGGCTTTATGTGAAGCAGGTATTCACTGCAGCAATCCCAGTGTTAGAGTGAACGTAGTGAGCATCCTTGGAATTTCTGGCAGCGTCCTAGCAAAAGGACAAGATACAGCTGAAACACTAAAGGTGAAAAAGCAAGCTTTGCATTGCAAGCCTAAAACAGTTTTGGTACTACTTTCAAATTCCTTAAGCATTGCTGGAAAAATAAAATTTTCTCTCTTATTTCAGATGATTGGAAGATTTCTTCTTGAGGTTGCCATGAAGGAATCTTCTCTTGTGGTAGCAGGGGAAGCCTTGGATGCACTTTTTGATGTATTTGCAGATGGTAAAGAAGCAGAAAAGGCAGCAGTACAGATCAAGTTGCTTCCAGCACTGAAAGAATTTCAGCCAGTGTTCAAAATGAGGGTAGGCATCAAATGCAGTCAGCTCAAGGTCTCAACACACAATGTGGGTTAAAGCTTTGAGATTTGTGCTGCTAGAAGAGATAATTAAGCAAAACAAAAAAAAAGACAAATAATTGAATTCCTGATATTCTGCTTCAGAGGAAAGCAGATACTTACCTTGCAGTTCATGGAACTGTCAAGGTAACGGCATAGCATTTGCATTGCAACATCTGCATTACACATCAGCATTATTGATGTCCCAGTCACTGTACAGTTCTGAAACCCTTGTGTGTGTAAAAAAACGCAAACAACCAACCACCCACCACGCCTCACCAACCTGCAGATGTCTCTGGAGGAACAGCTAAATTGGTGGGAGAGAGGTCCCTTCTGAAGCTACATTGGCATCTCTTGTTTTTAACTTGCTGTAATTGCAGGTGGACATTTTTGTTCTGTTGATTAATTAAAATACATAATGTATTCTGTATGTTCAAGAATCACAAGACCAAAATCCTGAACTGTAATTTTAAGTACAGCCTTGTTTAAATAGAGAATGACCTTCAGTGTGTTGTTTCTTTAGTCAGATGGAGCCTGAGGAGTGACTTTCATAGTCTTAAAGCTAAGCACTATACACACAAAATAGAGACTTGACAGTGCTACAATTTGGTTAGATGTGCAAGGTCTTTCATATGAAAAGCTACAGAAAATAACTGTATGTTTCAGATTTATATTGAAATTGTGAAATAGCATGCCACTAGCAGTCTAGTTTTAGGCAAAGATGTATTATAATAAATTGACTGTCAGAAATACTTGCTAGCTACATATGTGCACGTGTGAACATGCAGTTCTCAAACAGCGCGTGTAGCATGCCTTGATAGAAGATATATATACAAGTAGTATAAACTTAGCTGATCTAATAGAGGAAACTTCGCCATTAGTAAAGTATGTATTTTTTGGTTTTACAGATGCGAAAAGAAGGCAAAGGACAATGTAGTACAGATCAGCTGTGTGTTCTTGACAATGTGAAGATGAATTTGAGAAGATTCATTGCGTATCAGGAGACACTAGGGAAAACCCCAACTTGAAACATCGAGGAACTTTAAACTAAGGTTTCCCTTACTGAATAATGTTTTCCAAAAATATAACTGTTTTGAACTTCTAAAATTTATTGAGCGGAGCAGTTTTGTTTTCATGTTAATACGGCATTTTTTTAATCTTCAGTATTTTTACACTTCTGGGTTGATGCAATGTGAAAGTCACATCAGCGTAAAAAAAACATAGCATGCATTGACATTAAATGTTAGCAGTGATAAGAATGTGCTCTTGCAGTCCTGAGGTCTGTACATGGCACCACTGTTGTTGTTTAGAAATCCTCATGTATCCTGGCAGAAAACTGTAATTGCATGAAAAGGCAATTTAGAGAATATTCTCGGTTATGTGCCAGATCAAGAAAAAAGTTTTAAAAACTCAGTATTTTTCAGGGAATTGAGCAGTGGCAGAATGTTCGTATTTGGTATTTGCTCTTACCTGTTTCTAGAATTGCACAGGCACTTATGGCAAGCTTCCCAAGAGAAAGAAGTGTGTGACAAGCGTGTAGATTACTGCCAGCACTTGGATCTGTTACTTCATGAGATTCATCAAAGAAAAAACTGTTTCAGATTCACTTATGTTAAATTCAGTGCAATAGCTTTTTGCTGTGGAAATCAGTGTGAGAGGATCCTATGTTTATATGCAGCTCCTTGTTTTTACTTTATTTTGATTGGTATTTCTGAAAATCAAGTCTTCTGATCTACTTTCTTCCCTGTAATTCTGCATAAGAATGAATTTGAATTCAGGGAAGCAGTAAGCCTAAAAAGTATCTTTTTATACTGAGGTATTATCTAAAGTAACTTTATAATTGCTTAAAATATCTTTTTCAATTATTTGTGATAGAGATTTTTAAGATGTAAAATACAGAAACTATTTTCAAAAGTCACTGATTCATGAAGATTGTATGTAAGCTTCTGTATGTCCAAAACTTTGGTTTTATTTCTGTGAATGAGATCCTCTTATACACTTTTTTTTAAAGGAAGAAAAATCACAATCAAACAAAAGCATTTTGTTATGCTGATTTTTGAAATGGGAGTTTTTCCCTTCCCTCTTCTCTTAACATGCTGCCTTAGCATAGGCACCTAGTTTTTGGGCAAAATTTTGCCCATGGTGTTAGGCATGGAACTACAAAGACCAAATTTGCTCTGTTTGTTAGATTTCAGTCTTAGATTGGAAAGCAGGCTCAGGAACTGACTGGGTAACTTGCAAATGACAGACTTGATGAAATCCTGAAATAGTATTTAGTCAAATGCAAAAGAAAGTGAAAAATTAGTTTAAGCAGCTATGCTGCCTCGAAGTCCTGTTACTGCTATTACTTTAGAAGATTTGGATGAAATGTGTGATGTGATGCAATACCTGCTGATGAAATGAGTGAGTGAGCGTGGGATCAGGAGGGCTCAAGGGCCATTGAGCCTGGTCCAGGATAAGTCCTAAGGAGCACAGAGCAGCTAAAGGGTTATCCTGGGATTTGGCAGGGGCAGGCTGTGAAGAGGGCTGGAGTGTAACAGCTGAGGAAAGAGTAGCTGGGTGGATTACAGCATACGAATGCAGAGTGCGTGCATTTTAATCCCAATGCTAGTTATACTTGCTGTACACTGAAGATAGTATAATATGAGTGTGATAAAAGGCATTAATGTTTGTTTGGAGCACTTAAAAGGACATTCATGCAGTTCTGCTGTCATTTTCTGGGTGCTGCATTGGAGTACAGGATGATCTAGGTTGGAAAGGATCTCTGGAGGTCCCTTAGTCCAGTCCCCTGCTTAAAGCAGGATTTACTCTGGAATCAGGTTGTGCTAGGCCTTGAGCATCTCCAAGGATGGAAATCCCACAACTCTGGACAGCCTTTTCCAGTGCTTGACTGCCGTTGCTGTGAAAACTTTATTTTTTTAACTTTTCCCCTTGTACATAGCAGGACTTCACCCTGCTGCAAAATGTGTCCCTTGTCCTTTGAATGCACACCACCAAAGAAAGTCTGCTTCCATCTCTTATAACCCCCATTTGGTAGTTGAAAACAACAATTATATCCCCTCTTCTCCAGGACAAATAATCCCAGCGCCTTCAGCCCATCCTTGTACTTTGTGCTCAAGTCCTCTAACCATCTTGGTGGCCTTCTGCTTGACCTGCCCTACCTATGTCTTATACTGGGGGGCCCAAAACTGGACACAGTATTCTAGATGTGATCTCATGAGTGCTGAATTGAGAGAAGTAATTGGTTTTCTTGACCTCCTGGCCATGCTTCTGCTAATGCAGCCCGTTATTTATTATCCTTCATCACTGCAAGGGTGCACTGCTAACTTCAACTTATTGTCTACCAGGACCTTTAGGTCCTTCCCTACAAAGCTGCTTTTTGGTCATTAAGTCTAGAGCCTGCTCTGGTTTATGGGATTACTTTGTCCCAAGTGTAGGACTTTGCATTTTTTATCAAGTATAGCAGTCAAAATCTGGTACCTGGTGACTGTTAGAACAATTAAGTGTGTTATTTTGTTTAGGGATATTTTTTAGGTTATTAATGAGAATGAACATTTCACATTGAAATATGAATCTGAAAGTTGCAGATAAATATATAGAAGATAGTGCATCCACTAGAAAAACTAGTTTTCATAATATAATCTATCAGACCCTGTTTTTTTTCCTTCAAGTGAAAAGACAGACTGTCATTTAGATCTTGAACTATTCCAGCAGTAGGAATGCATGGATTTTTTTTTTTTGCTATGCACAAATCAGTTGAATGCCTTAAAAAAAAAAAAATCACTTGTGTCATAGTAAGACAGGTGCATAGTATGAACCGTATCACTTGCGGAAGTATGTGATTTTTAGTGCTTGAAGTATTTGCTTCTGTCTTCCAGTACACATGCTACTTCTAGCTCATATCTGAAAGAGAAATAAGGACATGCAGAGGCATTTTGGTTTCTTGTGCGTTTGTATTAAAACTCTAACACACAAAAATGGAAATAATCTCTTCACCTTTGTTTCATCTGAGGAGACTGGAGTGTTTCAGTGGCTCTGTTTGGCTGAGGAGAGCATGAAGCACTGACAAGCTGGTGGCTCTGTCTCCAGCTGACCAGATATGTCTGGGTTGATTGAGGGGTAAGCTATAGCTCTTGGGAGGTGTTTTTGTTGTTTTGTTAACCTCATCGCTAATATTAATGAAGCTTTTATACGTGATTTCCTAATATCCCATGTTGTAAGATCTTTGCCAAAGTCTATTGCCCTTACTGGTGGCCCATAGCAAAATGAAGCCCTCATCTTCCTTTAGGGTTTCTATGATATTATAGTTGTCTAATAATAATAATTAGCCAACTGCATATTTTCATGTCCATACTTTTATTTCTCTGAATGAGAAAATCTTATTCTATAACCTGCCTAGCTACCAGTTTAGTGTAACTTGGTGTCCAATGGAGGGCTTGTGACTGAATGAGAGGAATAATTTCATGTGTTAATTTAGAGAACATGTTCTCCTTGTAAGGGGCAAGATAGAAGTTAATAGAAAAGCATGGAAGACTTTTGAAGACTTGTCTGTGGAAGACAAGGCAAGTTATCAGTGATTTAAAGAACTGTCCTGGGGCCTAAAACCAGAAAGATCTATAAGTACAGAAGAGCTCAGCAGTAAGATTGGGACTATAAAACTTGTTCTGACCCAGTTAAGGAAAATTAATGCAGCAGCAGAAGTGATGATGTGGTGCAACTTAAATGTTTTGGGGGCTCTTTTGGCACTGGTTTATTTAAATAGGTATAGGGTAAGCTTGAGACGAAGACAGGATCCTTGATAGCCTACAACGGCAAAGCCAGATCTTGAAGATGCTTTGCGGGTGGCAGAAATTGGACTGATCTAGACAGTGTGCAGCATAAATAAATAGATGCTAAATAGATGTAAGTGATCTTCATCAGTTCATGTAATCTCACAGATAAGACTGATATCAAAACAGGTATCTGAATTTGTTTGCTTATCCTGGTCCCCAAGGCATCATCTGTGCTTCACCAAAAATCCTTTGGAAGTGTGGATTGCTTCTTTGTCTCCCTGTCTGACACCTAGCACAACAGAATCTGGCTGTGGGTTGACATTTTATACCAAAATAGGTGCTGAATTTAAGTTGGCTATGGTATTGAGTAAAGAGGGCTATGTGCTCCCCACCCTGTTCAGAAGCAGGACTGGTGGCAGTTGCTGCTGCTTTGGCCTCTCTGCAGTCTGCAAAATGTTGAATCCTCAGCTGTGTAGATAAGGAGTTATCATTGCTATGTGGTTTTATTTTTGCTCTCTATGAAAAGAAACAAGTGGCAAAATATAAATAAGCATTTGTTGTGAAATACTTCTTGTACATCATGCCTTGACATTCAGAAGATGGCTTTATACCACATTATAGTCAACAGTTAACTATTTCGGGTTTGTGGTGTGTGGTGAAGGTACCTTTTTGTACAGTATGGGTCTTTTTAAAGATTGTCATCTTAGAGGAACAAGAATAACTTTAACCAGTACTACTTGGCTTGGTTTTACGTTTGTATTTTGAGACAAAATGTAAAAAAACCAAAAGAGCACAGTAAAATTACAAAAAGAGAACTGTGTCAGAGAACAAAGTCATTTAAAATCCTTTTGTAGTTAAGTATTATAAATGAAATGTGTATCTCCTGGAATATTAACATAAAACAACCAATCAAAAATGTGCATAAACTCAAGTTCTGTTTCCTTAGTAATTTTCAGTAAAAAGCATTCCCAGGGGATTGGATAGAAACATCTAGCCTTACTTTTACTGTTGCAAATTCAAACTCAGGCAACGGTAGAGGTAATTGAAAATAATGTAACTGTTCATTCTGGCACAGATGAATTGAGCAAACAACCTAAATGTAGTTTATGGTGGACATACTGTTAAGATATATAATATTAAGATAATTGGCAAAACCTGAACACTGACAGTTACGGCAGATTAAGAAGCATGAAGTTTTTCCGCAACGGCTGAAACATGGTGAGCCGCCTTGTTTGAAGAAGCTTTTACTTGACTGGCGGGTGGTTTTTTGTCTAAATTCCAAATAAATTCAAACTGTTAACTTTTGCATCTTTGGGGATTCACTCTAATTTCATTTTGTTTCTGTATTATTTACATAAGTTCTGTGTTTCTGAGAGGCATTTTTGTCAGACATAATTCAGTGACCACTTAAAAACATGGGTTTAGACTTGCACACAAAGGATATGGTAAGACGCTGTATTTTTTCTTTCAGATCTGGGTGTCTGGAACTCCTTGCATTACTCTTACATTAAAGGCTTAAATCAAAATGGTTGTGAACTGAAATAAGATACTATAGTAAGCATCTGTTAGAATGATTGCAGCTGCTACATGGTCTCAACACAACGGAGGGTCCCGATGCAGCCCTGGGGTTGCAAGGTGTTCACATAAATATCTGTACCACTTTTAGAGATGCATTGGGATTTCAGTATGCCTTCGCTGGGTTTTGTGTTCCTTTTTGGGCAAAAATCCCAGCAAGAACTTTTTTTCCTCCTCTGATGTGAATTTTTTTTGAAATTTTAAGGAAAACTGCATTGGCGTCTTCCCTCTTCCTTGCCACTTGACAGAGAGTGAAAGGCACTTCCAGAATTCAACTGAAGAATGGCTGATTCAGCTAGAAAATGCATGATGTTTCTAAAAAACCTTTTCTGAGAAGTTTTCTTTTTAGTAAGTAAAAGAGTTAAAGTTCAAAGTCATGATTAAAAAAAAGACTTTGACCATAATCAAGTGGTGTTTTTTTTGTTGGTTTTGTGGGGTCCCTGCCCATCCCTCCCCCCCTTTTCTTTTAATACCCTGTGGGCATTCTCCCTAATGTGGAGTATCCCTTTGTGGTATCACACCACCTGTGTTGTGTCCTGGCTTTATTTGCTTGGGACTAGGGTTGCTACTGAGGATTCCTGTAAATTAATAAACCTCAATCCTACAATAAAACTTTTTTACATTTATGTGCTATGGGTATAGAACAAAATTATTTTTTGCAGAATGTGCCTTTTTTTTAAAGAAAAAGGTGTGTTTTCTGTTACTGTTATCTCCTTAAGGATAACATGAAGTCCTTTGTTAGACTTACGCTCACTTTCCTGTGTTGTGGTTAAAAAAAAAGTTTATTAATTTGAAACCTTTTTATTTGCATCTTTGATGTAATAGGAACAGCAGGCTAGTCATTTTCTAGTTACCTCTTTTTCTGGTACATTTATAATTCTCAGAATAACTGAAGAATGTGGGTTTTGGAAAACAAGGTTATTCAGGGCAGTTTTTTTCCAGTTCCAAGCTATGCTTAAGTCCCACCAGTTTCCACTTGACTTGTGATTGTAGTTTTACATACAGATCCTAATTCTCAAAGCAGTTAAGTCTGTCAACTCAAAAGCCAAATGTCGCCCTACAACTTCTTACTGTGGTTGGGTTTCTCTTGGACAATGCATGTCAGACACCCTGTGACAGAACAGAGGCTGAGGCTGAGGACAGAGCGCCCTGCCCTGGGATCGTGGGGAGAAGCCTGTAACTTCAGTCTTCAGTTGTCAACAGGGACTGGTGCTAAGACAACTTTGCAAACTGTCCGCCTCATGGAATACTTGGCAGTGAAATGCAGCTTTTTATTTTCAAAACCTCCACCTCTGTCTTCCTAGAGAGAAATGCCCTTGCATGCAGTTCAGAAACTATGGGAAGCACCAGGCCCTTGGTGCAGTTTGCTGCAACCTGTATCGCTGATGTTTTATTAAAGATGTTTTAAGGCTCTAGTATGAAAACACTAAAAATAAAACTGAATGTGACCACAACTTGTATTACTAAATTGTGCTGTGTTGTCTGTAATGTGTTTTTCCATCTGCAGAAGCATTGGCTGTGCAAGGCAATTATGGCACCTAGGCTCTCTTTTCCTCTCCTTTGGAGCTAAATGAAAGGCAGGAACACTCAGTAGCATCGGTAACCATCCCAAAAACAGTTTTAGGGGAGCACCGTGGCAGCTGATAGTGTGCATGAAGGGTAATGTGACTGCAGAAGGGGCTGTGTACCGCAGAGCGCTTGGACCGGTATGCCCGATGCTCTTAGCTAATGCACCCATGCACCAGCCTTAGGGGCTGGCGGCAGCAGCGCCCCCGGAGCGCTGCCGTAGCCTGCGGCTGCCCCGGGTCCCTCCGGGAGCTTCCCCCCGGCCGCACCTGCCGCCGGGGGGCCTGGGGGAGCGCGGCGAACACTCAGCCTCCGGGCGCGGCACCTCCTTTGCGGCTGCCCCGCACCCCTGGATTGCGGAGCCGGGGGTTCCGCCGGCGACTCACCCTGCAGCCCGCGCCCCGCTCAGGGTTGGGACCCGGCCGGCTCCGCCGTGAGATGCGCCGCCGCTCTCGCCCGAGAGCCGCCCGGCCGCAAGGCTCCGCTCCCCGGGGCTCCGCCCCGCCCCGCCTGGCGGGAGAGGAAGTCGGGGCCGGCCCTAGGGCGGCGGGTGACAGGCCGGGGGCGAGGCCGGGGCTCGCCAGGGGCGCCGCCCGGCCGGCCCCTCTTCCCTGCGCGAAGCCCGTGTGCCGGCGGCCCCGCCGGGCCCCGCCTCGCCGCGCTCGCTGCAAGGGGCGGGGGCTGTGGAGCGACGGCTGCGAGCAGGCAGGCGCGGAGCTGCCCTTCCATAGGAGCCGCCATTAGCGCTGGGACCCGGTGACAGGGTCTCGGCGTCGGCGGCCGGCGCGGGGAGCGGAGGCAGCCGGGGTGGGTCCCCGTTTGATGGATCCCCGGATCGCCTGGTTCCAGCCAGAGCAGCTCGGCCCCTCGAACCGCCTGTGGATGCAGATCTGGGAGACCACGCAGGGGGTCCGCAACCTTTACTTCCAGCAGCAGCAGCAGCAGGAGCAGCAGCACCAGCAGCAGAGCGCCCCCGCCGGGGCCGGCCCGGCCTCCCCGCCCGGCATGTACCGCGCCCCCCGCGCCGACCCCCAGGCCGACTTCCTGCCGCTCGAGAGCGCCAACAACCAGCATAACCGCAGCCACCACCAGGCCTCGCCACCCCCGGGGGCCGCCTCCTGGGCCCGGTCCGCACGGGGGGGGCCGCCCGCCGCCGCCGCCGCGGCCGCCAGCAATAAGAGGAAGCGCGACAACAAGGCCAGCACCTTCGGGCTCAACTACAGCCTCCTGCTGGGGCCCCCCGGGCAGGGCCGGGCCCCCGCCCTGGGGGACGAGCCGGCCGCCCGGGCCCAGGCCGGCCTGGCCGAGCCGCTCTACACCGGCACGCCCTGGAAAAAGAGGAACTACAGCCAGGGAGTCGTGGGGTGAGCGGCGGGACTGGGCGGGCGAGAGGGCGATGGGCAGCGGCCAGCGCCGGGCCTGGCCCCGGCACGGTCTCCGGGTGAGGCGGGGGCCGAGGCCCGCCCTGGGGCCGGGCGGCTGTGACGGGGCGGCCGCCGAGGTGCGGCGGCGTAGGGGGGCGCTGGGCCGCGGCACCTGAGGCGCGGCGGCGGGGCGCGGCCCAGGCCCCGGCGGGTGGCCCAGGGCGACCGGGCCGGGCCCGCGATGCACCGCTCGCCACCGGCGGGGGGAGGCGGAGGTGGCGGGCCGCCGCTCCGGATGTCACTGCCCGTCGTGCCGCCGAGGAGCGGCTGCGCTCCAGCCGCCCGGCCCCCCGGTGCCCAGGCCCGAGCCGGCCTGCAGCGGGGCAGCCGTCCGGTCGACCGTCCCGCCCTGCGGGCTGGACTGGGCGGCCGGGGCGGTGGATCCTCGAGGGAGGTGCGGGGGAGAGAGGCGGCGGGGGCAGCGGCTGCACGGTGCCAGTGTGCATGCTAATGGTGCGGGCACGCCTATCCGCAGGGGACGGGAGCTCCCGCCGGCTGTCACTGCGTGTGCACGTGGGGCGTGTTACACGGTCTTCGCCCGGTAACGCGCTTTGCTCCTCCGACACAGGTGTTGTACTGTCACCTTGCTGCTCGCTTTGCTGTTGTTCTGGCTTTTGTTGCTGATGAGATGTCTAATACCGCTGCTGCTCACGCACAGGCTGCGGGCCGGTGAAGCGCTTCGCTCGGCTGTCACTCGGGTGGCCGAGCTGGAGGGAGTAAGGTGGGCAGCAGGCATCACCCTGCCAGCTGTGCAGGTCTGCAGCCACTGTCAAACATCCTTCTAAAGCTTTGCACTACATGTGCATCAAACACATAGTAGGAGCTATAACTTAAAAAAATTAATAATCTGCTCCTGCTAAAAGAAGGTGCACGTGCTGATCTGAGTATTTTGTCTGTAGTGTTTTTCTGTTAGCTTAGGTCTCATCGGTTGATATTGCACAAGCCCATGGAGGTCGAGGGCAGGGAAACACTCATCTTCTGTCCCTGTTTTGAGCCCGCCCTCCTCCCATTTTGTAAACATGGGGAGGGCCATTTGGTAATGTCTGTGGCTTTTTTCAAAATATAACCTTTGCCTTGACCAGTAGCAAGCCCCTCCTCCCCATGGCAAGAGCATGTTGGTGTGTATTTGACTTGTTAAGCATGGATTTCTTGTGTGGTGTATGCAGATGTAATATCCTTTCTAATCCTGCACCTTTACAAACAAATCCGGCTTTGTTCCAGAGTTCAGATGGCGGAGGTGTATGGTGACAGTCGAAAGCCAGAAAGAGCTCATTTTAGAAAACAGTAATGTTTTGGATGTGTCAGATTTTGTATGTCAAACTTGCACCTAAAGGTCCTCCAGCCACCTCCCACTGGAAAGCGTTGACCTCTTTGGCCTCTGAAATAGCTGTTCTGTAAGATTTGTCAAAATGACTGTTCAAATTTGCTGGTCACTTTGGAAGACAAACTCTTACTGCCTCTGGCTTCCTATTTTCTTGTCAGCTCTTATGTTACCTTTACTGCTGGGGTTATAACAATTCATAAAATGACACTGCAGAAGTGTACTATTTTAAGTTCTGTAGTCGCTATACATTAGAACCTTCCATAACTTTCTTTGCAAGACTTAAAAGTAATGTGTGCAAAACGTACTAAGTACTGAATTTTTGTAAGTTGGTTTTTGGACTTTGTTTATCTTCTAGATTGTCACTTATTTACTTGAAGGTTGAGGAACATTTTTAGAAGTGTCTCTCTCCCTTTCTGTGTCTCATAAATCCATAAACCTTTTCCCTATATTGATGATACGATGTAGGGGAAGGGTGAGCTTCAGCAAGAGATTAATAATAATAGTAACAACAACAGTAACTGTACCAAAGTATTCAAGGTGATGTCTGTTGCTAGAGCAGAATTTTGGATTAATTGGTTTCAAACTCCCAAGTGGAAGCACATTGTGGACTTTTTTTTATTATATAGTATCAAAAAGTACTCAAATATGTTGGTCTACATTTGGCTTGACTGTCTAGTTTATGCCATATATTTACATGATGCTGAGATTCTGTTTTAGCCATTTCCTAGAGCAAGGCAGAGTGTCTCAAAGATACACCCTTACATTGCTTTTCCTAAATTATGGAAGTGAGTGATGTTTGCTTCTAGAAAGCTATTTATTCCAATGGGATTTAGAGGCAGTTGGCTAACAAATCTTGACTTAAAAATAGTGAAAACAATTTTTAAAAAGGAACTGAAGCCTCTTAGGAAAGCATAGAAAATGCTTAGGTCTTGTGAAGGTTGCAGTATGACTGACTGGCTGCTGGCAAGGCTGCATGAAGCCTCCTGTGTAACTGCCTCTGGCACGCACTGAGGTGCTGCCACCGCTCCCTCACACAAGTTTCTTTTTAATAACTGCCTTGTAAGGCACCTGTCTCGGGTCTTGAGACACCAGACAGTAATGACGGATAGAGAGGTTTGTAACCTAGCAAATGAGATTGTTGGTAAAGTAAATATTTTACATTTGTTATTTCCAACATTAATTCCTAAATTTGTATTGACTATTTCTAATAGTTATTGGGGGAAAAAAGAAACCTGCGTCTCTATTGGAGCATTGCTTGTGTGTTAACAGGTACCTTTTCCTTCCCTAATTATTTCGATACAAATTGTGGAAAAAACAGTAAAGGCTTGACACTGTTCCCTATATACCATTCTGTAATTTTATTCAGTTAATAACTTTAAAATTTGAGTCTTTTGAATATGATGGTGGTGTGGAACAGTCTCATTTTCAGAAAGATTAGGCCTGACTTGCTGGCAAACACAGTTGAAAGCTGACATGTGGCATTCATTTTTCTAGTGTGAGGATGTCACTTGTGTACAGCTGTGCAAAATCAGCTCTGAATATGCAATTATAATGATCAGCTGTCTGGAAAAACAGTCCAATAATTTTTAGCTAGTTGGACAGTTTGTAAACACGTAACAGTGTGTAACTAGCTGTCTAAAGATTTGGTTAAGTTAAACATGATTAAATAGTAGAGATTTTGGTTAAATGCTAAGTATCTGTTCAGTCAATGCTCTGATTTTTTCCTTTCAATTTTTTATTTTTATAGAGAAACATACTTTCTTAGTTAATGCTATTTTATACATACAAAGAGATAACCAAGTAATTAAAAAACAATCCACAACAGTATTGTTTTTGATTTCAAGATAGATTTCTTTTAAAGCATGCACAATATTTGCTAACGCTCCCTAATGCTGAAATACTGACAATTCAACACATGGCTGGTTTTTATTCCTACAGAGTTAATGGTGCTATTGCATAATTGTATTCTGGCTTATCTTTCGTATTTTCCCTTATTAAAAATTTTCACACTTGCAGTTCTATAATAGATGATATATATAGTAGATATATATAGTATATATAGTGGATGTTGGTATTACAGGTACTCTACTTTGTTCTAGCACTCTTAACTTTGTGACTTCTGAAATATCACTGTAAATCATTTGTCTAGTGCTACCTGCAAGTTGTTTTGCACCAGCTGGATTCAGCTTGCGTATCTTACATCCTCTGGGGACTTTGTGAACAGACAGTAGTGCTAAAAGCAACAGATACAGCATGTATACAATGTTACTGTGGACTTAACACATAATATACCTTTAGAGAGTTTAATTGGTTTTGTCTTGACAGAGTACTTGGTAGCAAAACTTAAGGATGCAGAAGGACCTGTGGATTGGGCTTTGGAGGGGACTCTTTGTGCATGTGTCCCAAGGGCAACTGTAAATAATCTTAGCAGTGTCACAGTTAAAAAGGAAGAAAAAGTATTTGGGATACTGAAATGCATGTTTCATGTTTTTCACTGAGTTTAGTTTGAGCCTAGCTAAAAGGTGACACAAGCAGAACTGTGTAAGCCAGAAGCCTGAAGCGTAACAAAATCCAAAAATAAAGATGTGCACTTAAGTTTGGCCTGTCTTCTAGTAGCTTCCGTTTACTCTTGTGCCAAAGGAAAGAGTCCAGTTTGTACACAGTTAGCAGGTATGAGATGTGGATTTTGGGACTCTGTAGGAAGCTGGTTAGTTTTCACAGGAATCTGCAGCCAAAGGCAAGAACCCAGTTACTGTGTGAGTTTAAGGAGAGAAATGGGTAATGTGTGCTCCTGAGCAGGAACCTGGCTTAAATAGAAAACTGTTTTGAAATATTGAATGCACAGTATTTCGAAGTACTAATGGAAACTTCAACATAAAGGGAGAGAACGCTGTGACCCCCAGGGTGTGTGTGTGCGCGCACAGATGTGCACACACTTGCAGTCTGCTGAATTGGCTAGTACAAAATTGAGCAGGCTTCAGCATATTTGATATAAGGGTTCCCAGTGTGTTGCCCAGGATTACAGAAGATACCATAAAATAAAATCATAACTACTTTAGGAAGAAAATAGCTTAAAGCCATATGTCTTTGCTACTGTAGTTCAGTTACAATTTTTTTTGTGTGAAATTTGTCAACTTCTCAGGTCTTTTAATCTTCTTTTTTACATGAAGCTAAGTATGTTAAGGCAGGTGCAAGCTCATTCTCCGTAGGCTCTGAGCTGACCAGAGGGCATGTAGCTACAGTAACGCAGCCATCTGCCTGAGGTAACTTACCATGTGTCTCTCTAGCTCATACTTGCTCAGGTGTCAGCCACAGTAGCATGCTTTCCAGTGTGGGTTGGAGTATGAACAGAAAGCTGGGTATAGAGTCAGCAGAGCAAGTATAGAATCATAGAATCATTTAGGTTGGAAAAGACCTTCAAGATCATTGAGTCTGTGTACCTGCAGCAAAATATCTAGCCAGACTGAATGCCTGACTTAGGGAGATCTGATAAAATCCTAATCAGTTGCGTTGGTTTTCATCACGTACTCTTAAGGGCTCAAATCAAATGCATGGGTGGTGCTTGATTTGCTGTTGCATTACTTGGTACGTACAAATGCGTCACGTAAGTAAACAAGCACTTTTGTGCACAGACTTCTGATGTCTGGTGAAACAACGATGTGCGTGCACAACTTCTAAATATATCTTCTGTTAGAGTAGTTGCAGGTGTTTTGGATTAGTGAAGGCATGTACGTTAAAACGCAGGTTGCAGTTGAATTCACAGTATACATCATGTGTAAAAATGAGTCATTCTGGAAAAATTCGTAGACAAAAATCTGCTTGCTCCCTGAAAAAGCCTTTTAGAACAATATTCTCTCCTCACTGTAGCTGTGTATGTAAACTGTAAAGTAGAAGTTCAGGGATGTGACCTGAGTACAAATCCTTTTCTTGTATCTGTCTGATAAGATCCACCACTGCTGTCCATCTCAGCCTGAGTCATGCCACAGCACAGTTCTGGCAGTACCCTTGTGACAGCTTGTGCAGCTTGTGAAGGCTGTCATCTGGGTTTTATGGAAGTGAAATTGGATATTTCCCCACAGCCTCCTGCAGTAAGAAATTACTTCTTTTGGAGGGGTTAGGAGAGAGAAACAAGTTTGGATGGAGATGTTTAACTAAAGGCAGTTTGAGGGAAACCTTTAGTAAATATGCTGTAAATATTATATAACAGTATTGTTTGTGCTTGGAGAACTTTGGAATGGTGCCAACATTTCGGCATGTTTTGTTTAAACAATTTAAGGAGGACTTCAGAGGCCTGCTGGTTTCTACATGTGCAAGGAAACAGCATGTGAATGTATTCTTGTGAACTGTTTTGTTTTCTCCAATTCTTCTGTTTGGGACTTGGGTACCTATTTACCTGGGAGTGGCTATATAAGGAGCAGAAGTTTGTCGGACTTCTTTTGGTAGATAGGGATGTCTATATTAAGTAATAGGAAGAGTATGTCATTCCTTGTGTGCGCTTAATGATTCCTAAGAGCTGATATGTGCTTTTTGTAGCAGTATGCCATTGAAAACAGAGGATCTCACCCTGAATCTTCTATTAGGATTATATTAAACTGTGTTGGGCTTATAGCTCTTATTTTTTAATTGGCAAACTGTTAGTATAAGGTCACTTTTAGGAAGCCTGAGATTGTATTGTTGGTCCTAACAAATAGATGGGGACCTGTATCATGAAAACATATCATTGCATTTTTCTTTCCTTCAGTTGTTTGGGTTTTTTTTAAACCATCTTACTGTTATACTTTGTTCCTGGGCAGCTTATACTCATTTAAAGTTGGAGTATGAGGTCTGTTTTTTACTTCGGAAATTTGCAAAACTTTGAAATGCGGTTTTGAGAAGTTGTGTATGTAACCGTGCTATCAAAATAGGCAATAATGTAATACTCCATATTTCTTGGCCTCGTAATTCGGTTGTTCAGAATACATCTCTGAATATGGGGTATGTGCTCCAAAATAATACATGTGCCCAAAATTAAAGAGGTGATTTTTGCTTAAAAGTTTTTTATTTACGTTGCACATGATATAAAACAATGGTTCCTAAGCTCTTTGCTGGATGTTGGAACTAGCAGCAGCAGCAGAATGCAGCCCAGAGCCAGGTTAGGTATTGTGTTGGGAGATGTGTGTGCTGGTAGGTGATATAGTGACATTACCAGTGCAAATCTTGCATAATACATATTATAAGCAAATAAATGCTGGTCTTAGTGATCAGTTTGCATGTTAGTTCATTATTTGAACATGCTAGGTTTTCTTAAATGATGAGCGTTTGTCTCTTTGTATTATCTTTTTGGATGAACTGCCAAAGAGTGCTAAAGATGTTGGTTTTATTTGAATGTTGCTTTCTGTTCCTTTGCCTAGAAATTAGGGCTTACAAAAATATACCTGTAAGCAAGAAAAAGAGAGGAAAAGTAGTGAGCTGGATGCAGCCTTCAGATATTTTTCCTAGGCTGCAAGTAGCTTTACAGAAGAAGCAATCTGAACTTTAATTATTTTGTAACTTTAACCCACAACAGATAACACAGCAGGAATTTTTTCCAGGAATACTATGAACTTACAATGTCAAAGCAAGAGAGAGATTTGAGGTAGCAGAACTCTTGTAAGTTTGTACAAAAACTTCTCTCACAGATCTCTAGAGCCTGTTTAAATCTTCTCAATAACTTTGTATTGGTGATAATTGCATGACCATGATACAACACAAAAGTAACATATTAGTATTGCTGCATTTAACATAGGTCTTTTGATACTAGTTGAGGGTGGGTCGCAGGTAGGAGGCAGCTGCTCCAGGGCAGTTCTAGCACATCAGCTCAGTGTGAGGACGAACTGGCTGCATGATTGGGTCTGAGGATGTCTTATGCTGATACATCAGCAACATCTCTTAATTTTCTTGCTCCCGTGGTGACAATTAAGATTATTTGGCAACCCTCATTCTAGAGCAGCTTGTCTGACAGTCTCATAATGTCCTCCATGGCATGAGAACGACATCTGAATTATTTAAAAGCAATGTGCAACTAAAGAGGCATAGTCTTGCTACAGTTGCTTGAGAAGGCTTTAAGGTATGGAATTCTCTATCACCATACTTTATTGCATACATATTGCAATTCTTTTTTTCATTGCATTTTATAGGATTTTTACTGGAAAACAATCGTGGCAGAGGCTCAGATAAGCAGAGGCTTAGGATCAAAGTAAGTGTCTGTGCATCTCCACTATTCCATCTTGCTGGCATGATTTATTAGGGGCAAATAGCCAATGCTATATTGAAAATGTTGTTAGACAGCATGAGGGAAATAGTGTTGTGATTCTATGAGATATAACAATGGGCAAATGCAGGCATTAAAGTTCTCTAGAAGCTTCCATATCAGGGAAGCGAGGGTGGTAGAGGAAGAGATGTGTAGGTGAGTAGGAACATTGGCTCATCATCTTCACTCAGTGTAGATTTACTTCCAGCTAGATTTAAGTACACACATTTAAAGTGTCACATGCTTTCTTACAGCTACTTTGTTTATGGACCCAATAAAATCTGAAAGAACTTTCATTAACCTGTCACAAATATCAAGTATAGATAAGACCTTCATATAATGTCATTAGAGAATATATATATAATTCTATATATATATATTTTCTCTCTCTATATATATAAAATATATATATAATGTAATTAGAGAAAGAATACTGCTGAAATACAGCTGTAGTAATACCTTGCTGTAGTCTGATGACAAAGGTGTTGATCTTACTGTTAGGTGTCAATGTGTAGTCTGCAGATAGCAAGTCCTTAATCAAAGCTTGTTCACCTTGCCTGACCTCTTGATGTTGTGATTGATCTAGACTGAGGAAGTGGGATAACATAACTTCATTATTTTCTTAAGTTTTCGTCTCATTGTGTTAATTTTAAAGCTATCCACTTCCTCTGTTGCTTTAGGAACAGCTGATATTTTCTTATGTATTGCAAAAAGCAAAAGTGTTTTTTTTGTTCTGGTTTTGGGGGTTTCCTTTGTATGTTTCATTTTAAGGGGGTTGTTACAAAAAGCAAACTCCTTTGTATGCATTTATGTTTCTCCCCCTTCTCCCTCAGTGAGATTTTGCCTTTAAACTAAACTAAGTATGTGTATTGGTTTTGAAAATTGTGTGACGTTTTACTCTGGACTTGCACCTTGCTTGATGGCTTTATCTCTTACGTGTTCAGAGGTACTCCTGGTCAGCAACCTTTCCACAACTGGCAGTTCAAGTATTGAGTTAAGCATAGTTCAGTGAAGGAACTATCTTGATCCAAATAATGATCATGATTGCAAATCACACAGTCTTGGGTAAATATCAAGCCAGGCTGAAAAAATGAGGTCCTGATAGTTTATTTTATTTAATTTTTGCTTTGTTGTAGAAACCATAGAAATCACAGAGGCATTAAGGTTGGAAAAGACCTCTAAGATCATCAAGTCCAATCATCAACCCAACGCCACCATGTCTCCTAAACTGTGTCCCGAAGTGCCACATCTATGCATTTTTTTTTTAACGCTTCCAGGGACAGCAACTCACCACCTCTCTGGGCAGCCTGTTCCAATGCATGACCGCTCTTTCAGTAAAGAAATTTTTCCTAATATCCAATCTAAACCTCCCTGAAGTAGCTGGAAGCTGTTTTCCCTCATCCTGTTGCTAGCAACCTGGGAGAAGAGACCAACACCCACCTCAGTACACCCTCCTTTCAGGTAGTTGTAGAGAGCGATAAGGTCTCCCCTCAGCCTCCTCTTCTCCTGACTAAACAACCTCAGTTCCCTCAGCCGCTCGTCATAAGACCTGCTCTCCAGACCTTCACCAGCTTTGTTGCCTTTCTCTGGACACGCTCCAGTACCTAAATGTCCCTCTTGTAGTGAGGGGCCCAAAACTGAACACAGGATTCGAGGTGCGGCCTTACCAGTGCTGAGTATAGGGGCATGATCACTGCCCTTGATTTATCTGACTTATGCCGCAGTTGTCTTCAGCTGGGTGATTCAACTCACATGCTTGAGGATCTTTTATTTACTTAATCTTCTGGTTGTGTTTTGGACTCAGTATCTTACTCTCATTCATCCACTGGGATTTTTCCTTGTAGTAGTCATACTTGGCAGGTACTCACAGGTGAAAATTTTCATGTTGATTTTTTTCTTGAAGAGCTAGTTTGTTACTTAAGGTAAGCAGCTTATTTACATGTACCTCTGCTTCCAGCATGAGGTGGAAGAGAAATTTTCCTCATCGATCTGTTGGATTTCCTCCTACAGGATGGTTTTTGAGATTAGGCAGAAAAGACCGTGGTGTCTTGTAATCACATTATACATAAGCTGCAACTCTTTTCTTAGCTAGAATCTATCTAAATTTGAATTAACTAGTGATCTTCTGAAGCTGCTCTCGTTACAACTTGGCCAAATGTGACAGGGTATGTACAGGTGGTGAAAGCTAATGTTTCAATGGCAGTAAGTAGCAGTGTCAGCTCCTGGCATAACAGGAACTTGGAGCAAATGAAGAGAATAACTGTGTAATAACAAACTTCCTCTCTCATTTCTTGGATAATGTGGTATTTGCCTGTAGGCATTAAGTCACTGAACATTATTGGTAGAAGAGTTCACTTCAGCCTTTGCTCCTCTAAGGTGTACCTGCTTCAGGCATGCTGAAACACGCTCTTTCGAGTTGCTATTGATTCAGCAGTTTGTAGAGTTTGCAGCAACCCTCTTCTGCTTCTGCTAACTAGTTTCTACTGCTTCATCCTCTACTCACTACACTAGACACATTTGCTTAATCTTCAAATTATTATTGAAATTATTTGGAGAGAATGGTTTCAGTAGGTGAGTTGGATGAATCTTGAGTGGGTTTCTGAGAGCTCTGCACAGGCCCTCACTCTCCATTTGCTGCTTTTGTTGGAAGACTGTGCACAACTGTTAATGCACAACATATGAACAGTGTGTGCCATGCCAGGGATGCTCCATCGTAGAGCGGGTTCCAGCATTCACCTATGTGATATTAAGCCTGGGTCATTTTTGAGGTTTTAACTCTCACCCCATTAGAAGTCCTTTTTTTCCACCATGTGCTGATTCTTTTGTCCTTATGTCCAAGCAAAACCCAGCAATTGAGGTAGTTGCATGAAATCTTCTATAAGTCATCTTTCAGCATATATTGGTGGAAGGAGATGGGAGTTAATGACATTGCTGTCCTTCCTTTTGTTTAATCTTTCAAGTCAAATAATTTATCAAGTCATAAACAAGAAGTATATTTGCCAGGCAGAATCGGCTCTGTGTGTGAAATTAGAGGACTTTTCTCCACTCTCTTCTGTGTCAGAAAACCCTGTTTGGAGCTCTGTGCAAGGCTTGCGTGGCTTCATGTTGGGTGACCTGCTGCACACGCAGCCCTTCACGTGGTTAAAAAGGTCTGTGCTGCAAGATTTTACCTCTGATCAGAGTCTTCAAACGGAGAGGGTTTTTTTCTGAGCACACGTTATCCATCAGAAGTGCTCATCAGCCTGCAGGGAGTGTGTTAGTCTTGCTTCTGCCATATAGCAGATAGCATGAGGTGTCATTTATTGGGAGGTCACAGATTGTGTGTTTATATGATAATGTTTACTACACTAACAAAATAGTAGTAATATACTAGTGATGTATAAAGAACTGTCCTGATAGCCTAGCTTTATGAAGACAAACAAAGGTGTAGTAGCTGACCTGCTGTATCCCTCTGTTCTGCATTAATAGTAACACCACTGGTGATAGTTGCAAAATTGATCTAATACACTTTTTTTTTAACTTCCTTCTGCTACCCGTTGTGCTCGTGCAGAACGGGTCAGACCTACTCTCAAGCATTGTGGGGATTTGTTGGCTATAGCTTTTGTTACAATACTAACACAAACCCAGGCATTATTGTGTTGTTGGGAAGGTTGAGTATAAATTGAACAGATACTGGTAGTTACTTTCACTTCTTGTTAAGCTCTTGTTTAAAAAAATGTACAAACTGGTGTTTGGTCTTTTTGAGTGAGAGCTTTTTAAGCAAGGGGAATTGGCAGGCTGAGGAATTACTAATTCTCCACTATAGGAAATAGATACCTTTAATTCCTTTGTGGTTTTAGCTTTTTGGAAATTTACCTCAAGCTGTAATTACAGAGTGTATGAAGTGCATGCTAACTGTTGCACTTTAAACTTAAAGGCTTTAAAAAACATATCTGTATTTTAAATTACGAGGTTGCAAACTGCATAGCTGGTCTGTATATGTAACTGTTCCAACAGACTAATGCTTTTCTACAAGTGAGCTAAAGAGAACCCTTGTAGTAGTATTTTATAGGAGATGTTGGAATTACTGGTGCAATTCAAGATAAGTAGATATTACTAGAGTTGAAGCCTTTTTGTCTTAATGCAATAAAATGGCTATTTCCCATCTCTGCTCTTTCGACTTTGTTTTCCCCGCACAAAAACCTTCTCTCATGCTCTGTCTTGTTCTTTTGTTAGTACTTTTTCTTTCAGCTGAGTTGAGGTGGCAGTTTCTCTTAGTATTATTTTTTCACTCTGTTAGCAAAACCCATGCCTTAGTTTGGCAATGCCTTGCCTGTGAGAAGAGAAGCAAGAGGCTCTCATAGTACTTGGTTACAGAGATGAGGAGGGACAATATGTAGATATTTTCCAGGGAAGAAATAGGCCATTCCCACACATGTAGATTGTTTTTATGTACGGTATGATTTAAAAAAAAAAAAGCAATGGGAATAAGGATACTTCTCAAAATGCTCTTCCTAGTTGGCATTTGATGTTTTTGCTGGAAATGCTGTAAAAATAGAGAGCAAGACTGAGTATGCATATGGCATGGGTTTAAAAGCCAGTGGATCAGTTGCAGAGTTATACTTCAGGTTGCTTATTGGTAGGACTAATTCAAGCATCTGATTGATAATTAAAGTTCAGTAGGACTTTTTTCCCTCTTAAAAGACAAATTTCTGTAGAAAAAAATCGTAGTACATCTGAGTGTATTAGGAAGACAAAGCACACATCACAATTTATAAACAGACAAGAAGATGTTCACTTCTACCTTGACAGGAAAAATTGTCTCTTAGATTACTTCTTGACTAAAGAATATGCTTGGGAGTTTTAATTAGAAATAACATTTAAAGAAGATAGCATTCATCCAGACTGAAGCAAAGTAACTATAAAACAAATAAAATAACTGAGAAGATGGAGGTAACAATTTAAATAGTTTAAAAGACTGGCCACATTGCTTTTTTCTCTTGTGTTTTAATATGCCTCTGATACACTTTGGCCATTACCACAAGGCAGTGCTATTTTAATGCTTTTTATGATGCAGTTAAATCCATAAATTAATGTTAAATCCAGAACATAAATAAAAAGCTACATTAATTTGAAAGGTTTGTGGAGGTGGGTGTTGATTGGGAGGAAGAAAGAGGGGACTGTGCTATATACTTTCAAATATTTGCACAGGATAGAAATCATAGGTCTTATAAGGTAAATTTAGTGGCGTCTCTTTTTTACTCCACAGCATTTGAAGAAATGTGCATAATCAGTCCATCATAAATTGAACAAACTAACTCCATACAGAAACGTGTTACTAAACTCAGCATCAGAATGATTAGATTAATCCTGAAAGACATTAGTCTGAAAGTTGGATCTAGGTTCCTGAATCATTTATGTATTTGTGAAAATTTTGCCCTCCCTTGGTCCCAGAAGGCAATTCTATGAATTGCTCAGCAGATGACAAATGCTAGTCAGAAAGGTCAAGCTGCTCTTGGGTAAATACTGAAAGCTACTCAAATAGTGCTTGGTTGCTGGAGGTGGTCTTCTGGATGTAGATATGCTAGTTGAAGGTGTTTTTTTCTGCTGGCCTCTTTTCACCCCTTGCCATCTCGGTGGAAGTGACTGCTGCTCGAGGGGTCCTCTTCAGGCTCCCTGCTATGCTTAGGAGGAGTTGGCTGCTTTGGCTGAACTGGTAAAGGTGGTGGGATTTAACTTGGCTAACTTTGCTTTAGATGGATTAGGGAGGCTTGTGTAATCCTGTTCTAACAGACCTTGTGGCTGGGAAGCCAGGGAACGGTAACAAACACCTGGGCTATAATGGAAGGGGACAGAAATAAATCTCATCTGCCTAGCTCTCTGCAAAGTGAAGTTCTCCATTTGCACCTTAAGAAACTGTTTATACAGTAGATATCCTGATTTTTAGTGATGTTCAGTAATTGTATGGCAGTGGAATACTTGTTTTTTCCTGCATGTCTGTTTTTAGATAAAGTGCCAGAAGATGTTCTGTGAAGCTGTATTTCAAATGGGTGAACTGAACTGAATGGAAGAAAAATGTGTGATATCAAAAACTCATCTCCTTAAGCTTTCCTGGTGTTGCCAGGTTACTAATATGGACATCTTTTGGGATGTTTCATTTTAAACCTCCCATAGGGCATATGTGGCTCAAAATATGGTTACTATGTGACCTATAATATGTTGATGTGGTTCAGTAACTAAGGATATAAAAAATGATTGTCAAAGTCTCTGAGGCTTTGGAAAATTGTTTGCTTTATTATGCACGATTTTAGTTTCTTACGAGGCCTGATATATTCAGTCACCATGAAACTTAACTGCCTATTAAATCACCTGCAGATGCATTTAGGTGTGTTTTCAGTAGCTTAAAACCTAGCAAATATTAAAAGAATTTGTCTACTACAGAGATCCAGGCAGTAGGGAGAGGAACTCAGCAGAAGCTTTGTGTTTATGGTTCCCTTCACCACTCTAATGTTTGATTTTGCTTGAGTTTGTAGGTAGGAAAATAATGTTATCCTTACAGTGTCTGCTGTTGTTCCTGCTTTGCTATTCAACACATGTAATAGTAATCTAGATATTACTTTATTAAGGTCATGGGAGATTAATGTTAAAATTGAAAGTTAATTTGGGAAGCTGTTGGATTCCCCATCTTGTAGAGTGTCAATGTTGCTTTTAAGATGTGTGTGTATATATATATAAAAAAATACAGCAGAGGGAGGGGAGGAGGTCCTTTATCCTAGGTACAATTCTGTTCAAAACTGCTTCAGGACCAAGTAGGTTGCAGATGGGATAGGGAAAAGCTTTGTTTAGTTCATGAAACTTCCAAAGGATCAGAATTCCCTGCCATAATTCTTTCTTTTAACAATCCTATCTTAGTAAAACACATTGGGAAGATTCAAACTGAAGTTACTCTTTCTTCTCCTGTGCTAGCTTTCCTGTCAGGGGTGGAGGGATGCATGCAGTTAGGACACTTAAGTATTGATGCTTTCAAGAAGCTAAAATACCTCAGGTTCCTCTTTCACATTGTTCCCCAAAAACAATGATAAACCTGAAATGCAACAATATTTCTCTCTGCCTTTGATTTTTATTTTTTTTTCTCCAGAGGAGACTTAAAATGGTATGGGCAAGTAAACACTGTCCTATAGGAATTATTCATCCAATGAAAATACAGATACAAAAGGCTTATTTAGTGCTATGGGGGTACCTTGCAAATATCCCATCCAAGTGTGGGTAGAAAATCACAAAACTGTTAAATCAGAAGTGACCCTCTTAAAGCATAGAGTTTGGGAAGGCAGAAGTCATCTGTGCGTTCATTGCTTATTTCTGCCCACTGTCTGCAGAGCTTCTAAATAATTTAGGTTTTCATCACTCTGAAAATGAAGCTTCCTTCAGAAAATCCTGCCAAAGTATGAATTGTAGTGCACGAGTACTATACAGGTTTTTTTTTTGTATGATTAATATCCATTGTTTTAAATTATCTTCAGTGATGTTGCAAATAGCAGTTCCTGTGCAAAGGAACATTTATGCCCAAGGCAGAGGAAGCTCTTTGGGATGGATTAGCAGAATTTTTACCCCAGTAATTCTTAACACTTGGAGCAGAAGCTATGGGTAATACCCCAATGAAAGAAATTAGAACATGCATGCCTGCATAATTTCTTCTGTGAACTGAAGAGGGAAGAAGAGCCAGAGGAGAGTGGAAATACAGCACAATTCCAGAATGACAAAAGCAGGAAATATTTCAATTAAAACTTATTACTCTGGTTAGTATAATGCTGCATGATGGCACACAAAGGCACTTAACTGCTATCCTGTGATTAAACAAAACCAGTCAGAATTATCTTTATCTTGCTGGCTGCTCTGCTTAGCAGGACTGCGCTGTGCTGCTCAGCTGCTTGGGGCTGGCAGGGAACCAGAGTATGGTCCCATTCCCAGCAGGTGCTGGTGTAGCTGGCGAGTGCTGGGCATTGGTTGTGTCGGGTGGGCTTCCTCCAAGCTGCTGAAATCCGTGAGCACAGTAGGCTGGTCATTTAGTCTGCTTCAGAATCCTAGGGCAGAGATGTGAAACTTGTAGCATCTCCAGTTATGTTTCATAAAGCGATGTGCCTCCCGGTATCACTCTTGGTTCCAGTTTAGCAAGTTGTGCTGCTTTATGAGTCAGGTAGCTGAGGTGTACAGTCAAGTGTATGTGCTTTCCACCTATCTGTTTGTGTGCTGTGTATAAAAAACACAAAAAACATTTTGTTTGTATGCAATTATATTTTTTTAATTGATTGTCAGAGATGCAGTAAGATTCATACTCCAGAATAACAATGTCTTGGATATATATGTAAGCAGTTTGAGAGTCCCAAGTTGCACATTCAGAGCCCACGAGTTGTGCTGCAAAATAAAGTGTGATCAAACTAAGAAAGAAATGTAATGCACTGTGTTCCATAGTGCTTGCATCAGCACAAAAGCTGCGGCTTTTCACCTAAGCGGCTTGAGTCTAGCAGACTTGCGTTCCTTGTGGTGCTATTCAGTGATGTTATCGTGGGAAGTCCTTCTTGTGATTATAGCTTTTGCAGCCATAATTTATTTTTCAATGATGCATCACTCTCTGTCAGGTAAATGTAACAGACGCTTTAATAGCATCAATTTAGTGGCTTCTCCTCTCTATAATCCTGTTCTGTCTGTGGAATTCTGATGGAATCAGCTTACCAGGCTTGAAAACAGGGTGAGATGCAGCTAGTAATTTGTCTTAAAGCATACTCAGAGAAAGTTTAAGAGACTAATTTCTTTTTCTTTTCCCCATGTGTTAAGATATCCTGAAGTACAGGAAAAAGACCTGCTTGTTTACTGCTATTTACTGTAATAAAACCAGTAAACTGATGCATTGCAGAGAACTCTCTCCGTGCATCCTAAGTAGGTCTTGCGCGTTGGTATACTTCAGTATAACTATAAAGCCAAATGAAATATCTCTCCATAGTGAGATCAGGTTTATTACAGTGTAATTTCCTTCTAAAAACAAGTCTTCTTTTAAGGACTTTATCTAAAATAACTAATGAATATGATGGCATTAAATAATAAAATACTGTTATGATGCCAGAAATAACTTCTCGGCCTCTTTGATCTTCATTTCAGCTAAAGATATAAAATTCCACTAGAGACTCTTGTAAACAGACTCCATTAATCCAAACAAATTGTTTTGAAGAAACAGTGACTATAATAGATGTTGATTAAGACAGTGAATAACCTTTAGTTTTAATTTTCAATTCAGCTTAAGTCCACATTAGAGTCACGCCTGTAAGTCGTGTTGTACTGCTCTGAAATCTGCATGTGGTTACTTCTGTTTGTCTTGGCTTTAATTAATCATTCTCTAATTTCTTGGCAGCAGCCATTATTGGGCAGGGAAATACAGTTCCAGGTGTAGTCTTGAGCCTTTACAGCTTCTGCCTGCCTTCTGCATACTGTGACTCTGTGCAGCACAGGCAGTCCAAGCAGCATGGAGTCTTGCAGCAGATGAAACACAGATATGTCTGTAGTATTTCCAGCTGGTGTGCTGATGGGGGCTTTCTCTAGTAGTCTTAAAGCCTTTCTTCTATCATTGAAAATGTTCAAATTTCATTTTTTTCTGCATTGTTTAGTAACATTCAGCGCATGTGTAATGTCAGTTTCTGTGTGTTTGCATGCTGCTCAATTTTTTGTTTTGCCATAAAGCTTTACATGATTACCTAAGAATAAGAAGGGTCCCATTTAAAGAGATGCAGACTGCCATAGTTTAACCCCAGCCTAAGCACCACCCAGCTGCTCGCTTACTCCCCCCTGGTGGGATGGGAGAGAGAATTGTAAGAATAAGAGTAAGAAAACTCACGGGCTGACATCAAGACAGTTTAATAATAGAATATACAAAGCAAGTGGTGCACAATGCAGTTGCTTGCTACCCACTGACTGATGCCCAGCCAGTCTGTGAGCAGCAGCCCCCCAGCGAGCTTTCCCCAAGTTTATATGCTGAGCATGATGTCATATGGTATGGAATATCCCTTTGGCCAGCTGGGGTCAGCTGTCCTGGCTGTGCCCCCTCCCAGCTTCATGTGCATCTCCAGCCTTCTCAGATAGTAGAGTGCGAGAAGCTTAAAAGTCCTTGACTTAGTGTAAGCACTGCTTAGCAATAACTAAAACATCAGTACATTATTAACATTATTCTCATACTAAATCCAAAACACAGCACTATACCAGCTACCAGGAAGAAAAATTAACTCTATCCAAGCTGAAACCAGGACACAGACATATGTTGTTTATGTTTAGAAAAATAAATACATCTGGTCCTGACAACACAATTACTTTTTGTGCTTCTAAAGAATGCACCAATTGATAAAATTATCTCAATTAAGAGTATCAGTGGAGTGAATAAAGAGAAGTCCCCTGAGAACTGCTGCGTCTGTATGGCTTGGCCCTTTGTGCGCTTTGGGGACCTAATTTCTGATTGCCTTGTTCCTTCAAAGTTCCCTTATGGGACAGGGAAACAATTAACTCCTGTAAAGTGGGAGCCCAGGAGCAGCTGGGCCCACTGATGATGGGCAGTATGGATTTGTGCTGTGCCATAAATGCACTTCTCCCAAGGGGTAGTCCCTCAGTCTTATCCCAGCAGGTCTTGTACCGTTAAGTGCCGTCGGACAATGTGGTGCCACTCCTCATGGCATGCAGTGCATGCATGCGCACAATCTTACATTACTAAAAAGATTGCTTTGGGGCAAATCTTGTGCCTTGTGGATGTAACCAGTCTGTTCCAGCTAGTCCAGAGCAGCGGAGGCAGAAACGGGGCTGTGTTGCTTCATCGGTTCCCCACAACGTAGCCCACAAAGAAAGTAAAGGGCTTGCCAGACATGATAAGAAGCTTTGGACTGACTCCGAGGTCTTCCTGTGTAAGCTGGTTCACCAAATTACAGTTGAAAAATAATTTGTATTTTCTACAGTTGATTATCAGCCTTTTCCCCTGTTTTTCTTGTTCCTCCTGTTTTGAATGATACCTTAATGGTCAAGCAGGTGGAGACTAACTTGACAATTCAATGTGTGTGACTGGCAGTGGGGACGGAAAGTGAACTTGGTTGTTGGAGTGCTTAACTTGTCCTTTATTGCATACTTCTCACCTTAATTCAGTTCTTCTATGGGAGGATAGCTGTAAAAAGAAGTTTAAGTGCCAATAGGTTGAATAGCAGTGACAAATAGAAGAACAGGAGATGACTGAAAGGCAGAAGAGTCAATGCCCCTGTAAGGGATGGCAGTGGTGGTTTGGAATGTGCATGTTAATCCCAGATTGTATGCTTCCAGGCAAAAACAAAGTGGCTGTAGGAGGAGGTAAGAAATTTCTTAGTAATGTCAAAATAAATGCTGAAACCATCATTATTCAGTATGAATATTGCAACTGCACTGTTCAGAACATCCTTGTGGTACCCAAGATGTTGTGCATGAACAGGGCTTGGTGTCAGTGTGGTGGAAAGCGGGGCGAGAGGAGGAAGATGGCACCTTGCATTTTTGCAGGAGATCTTTTGGGGGGGCTGTTTTATCTCAGTTTGTAAGGCGCTCTCTGTAGGTGTTGAAGGAGGAAAAGCTTCTCCAAAGGTTGATACAGAAGAGCTAAATCTGGTGTCTGTCTGGATCTCCCTCTGTCAGAGAAGTTTTTCTCTTTGCATTATTTAGAGTTGTGGTTATGGCCACCATGAGTTGCTAGGCTTTTATGACTATTCCCCTAACTGTGCGTGGGGGAAATTCCAATGAATGCTCAGTAAAAAGTAATGTAAATATTTTATACCTCTGTCTCTGAGAGAAAGAAGCTTGTGTTGTTCATAACGCTGTAGTATTGAAGAACATAATGCAGATGGTTTGAGTTCTGTCCCTACCCTGACTCTGTTAAATACAACTTTCAGATATTTTAACCTGTTTTGTTGACACCTGTATACAACTTCCAATTATTAACATTTGATTTATTTAAGCACGTGCATTGGGAAGTATTATATTCCACATCTCATCTAAAGGCTCGCTCTTAATAAATTGCTCTCTTCTGGTGGATCCTCAGGGCTGTAAGGAGAGATGCAGTTGTACTTGGTAACTAGAAACAATAATGTTTTAAAAAATAACTTTTTATTACTGTAATGGTCATTGCAGGAAACAAATGAAATGAATTTAGCTACTCTGGCTAGAATGAAAGGGTTGGTTTTTTAAATACATTGTTAGTCAAGACTATGGTGTGCCTGTGATGTTACAGAAGCATAGAAATTTGTGACACTGTATGAAGACGTTTTTATTTCAGCTGTAATCGTAGGCAATCTAAACATAACTTACTGACTGTGAGAAGCACATATAATATGGCAAACTGTCAAATATATGGGTTAACTGTCTGCCAATTATTTATTCTTCTGAGCCACAACTGCAGGTGTGCTTATTTTCTTGTTATGGGGAGAGAGAGTGTGTATATTTAGTTTATGCGTCTTTTCTAAGCAGTAAAAAGAAGTGTTTTTTCTAGCTCTAGTACTGGCACAATTACTATCAGCTTTTTAAAAAGCTTGGTACTGAATACAGACTGACACCTGTAACTCCCTAGCTGACACGAAGGGGCTGACTAGGAGGCATTGGCTGAAACCCTCCTGTTTACATTTTTGCAAAGTGTGTACTCAGAGCTTACAGCTGTGTTCATAGCTGAAGACTGACCTGTTTCTGTGTTACACTGGCATTAAAACAGAGTGTGACTTTCGATGTGAAATGAAGGCGTTTGGATTTAGATTTGTTTCCATGCTTTTAGCAAATGCAGTGCAATATTGACCTATGGTATAACAAACTAGCATGAAACTCAAGGCTAGCAAGTATTGTGAATCTGGATCTTTTTTTTTTAATTGCATGCTACTCCTAAACTGCCCCTTAACTAAATAGTTAACTAGGAGCTTAAAAAGCATGTTTGATTAGAGTAGTGGCTATTTCATTCTCTTGTGGGGTTTTTCATGACTTTTTGTTCTTTTTGGTTTTTTTTTCTTAGTCTTCATGAAGAAATCACTGACTTTTATAAGTATATGTCTCCCAGACCTGAAGAAGAGAGAATGCGGATGGAAGTGGTGAACAGGATAGAAAACGTTATAAAAGAGCTCTGGCCTAATGCAGATGTGAGTAGGACACTGTTCTATTTGTTAATATATAAAAGCAACATTTTGTGCCTGTTTACTTTGTCAAGTATTGAAGAGTGAAAATACTGTTTATTTTTCCATATTCAAAAAACCCCAAAGGATTTCTAGTCAAATGAGAGAGATGATCTTTATTTCTAGAATACAGGTCAGTATTTTCTATTGCACATAGGAACAAAGTCAAGCTAGACTTACAGTAGTCAAAGAAAGGCCATAAGGTGTGGCAACATTTAGTGTCATTAATATTTATTCACTAAGATTAATGGGAATGTATCAAGAATGTATGCTTGTAAAGTACTGTGTTAAAAAAAAATAAATCTTCTGACACTCATAGCTTCACTAGTAGCAGGGTTTCTAGTCCAAGGACCTGCAGTCAGGAATAAGCCTATTAAAGTGGAATGCCAGCAATGCCACGTTAGGTAGACCATAGTATTTTTACTGGGCATTTAAACTAAATTGACATATCTTATGAATTTAAAGGAACCATTTTTTTGTACAGGAACAAACAAGTCTGTAGGTCTGTGTATCGAGCTTAAAATCTGTAATGCCTCTTTCCACTGAAGATGGTTTTTTGCTAGTACTTAAATCAGTCGAAACAAGAGTTTCTGCTATGCAGAGCTATGATTTTTTTTAATAAAGGTTGGATTAAAGAGAAGCCAGAGAAATTGCTTTTGCAACTCAAGATGGTATTATGGGGACACAGTTGGATTTTTAGCATAATTGTATCCTTCTACTAACATGGTGTTCGTTTCCAGAATGCAAATTTGTAGCCATAGTCATCTATCTGTATATAACAGTAGCTGAAAATAAGGACTTGTTAGCTGGAATGGTAAACCAAATTCAGACAGAAGAATCTTTAGTATAAGGAATGCTCTATGATTCTGCCACAGTAACAGATAGTGTTTTGACATGAGTGACTTAAACGCACTGTTAATTTCAGATCTTCTTAACCTGTTTTTTGGAATGTGTTTTTAGAAATGGTGCAGAATACGAATTCTGCATAAGCTATGTGTATGTGGTGTGTAGTTTTGTGTGTGAAATGTACTCACATTTTCAAGGTGGTTCATGTTGTTAGGACAACGTATTAGTAACGTATAATACAGAAGGAGCACTCTGCACTCAGTGTTAGCTGCCTTTGCACAGTTAGAGGGAGTTGATAGCGTCAGTACTACACGTCTGGTAATTTTTTCTTTGAGCAAAACCAATAACCTTTCTAAGGGAACTGTGTAAGAGACTTTACCATATCTCACAGGTGTTGTATAGCTTTCCCCTAACCCATTGAAACAGTGTTGTGGACCCTAATCAAGAGCAGGAGTAGTGGGCTGCCAGTCTGACAGGCAATAGTACAGGAAACAGCGCTTGCTATGATACACCTTGCCAAAGTCTTGTAGTAGGAGATTTCACCAACATAACTGATTGCTTCAGCCCAGAGAAGATGCCACTATTTCCTAAACAAGTTTGTGTCCTGCAGACTTACCTAGTGTAATGGGGTGAATGGATTTATTACCAGGGTATCTTTCTTTGTTACCACTAACACTTTGAATGGGGCACAAGCACTTAGTGCTTCGAGAGATACTCTTTCTGTAGGACAGACTTGATCTGTAAAAGCAAGTCTTTTGTATTAAATTTTTATATACGTGTGTGTGTATATGTGTGACTTTTGGGCCTTGAGAAAATAGTCTTTCTGTAAGATACTGAAAGTGTTTTTTGTAGCCATAATCTGTTTTAGAAGCAGAAGCAAATTACAAGCCCTACCATAAGTGACAGCAGGCCACTGGGCTTAGCTGTAATGTGACTGAGAGGAATCACACCTGTGCAGTTGAAAAGTGAACTTCACTTTTCAATTAGTGCCAGTTAAAACTGCCATGACTGTCATTCTTTGCTGTTCTTGAAAACGTTAAGAGCAAGAGCATCCCAGTTCCTTTTTCCTCAAGTCAGGCTTTGAAGAGCAGTTCCTAACTCTGCATTTTGTCTGCTGTTGTTACATTGAGGAAGAATTATCCTCTTGTACACGCTTCTGTTCTCTGGAGGCTGGAAGGCACTGAACAGTGACAACAGCATGCCAGTTTATAATCTGGAAATTAATGTTATTTTTCTAATACTTGCTTTACAGATCTGCTTGGGAACTGAACTGCTGAATTTATCTGTGTTCAACTCTGACAGTCTTCTGTTGTAATTTTTCAATCGTTTGAGTTAATCACTAACCTTTTGGAAATCTGTGTTGGTTTAGCTACTTGTAAGATTTAAGCTTTGAGTACATGCTCTGAGAAGGTGGAGTGTTATCTAGTCCAATGTCCTCAGCTTTAGCTGTAGTGTAAAGCGATAAGTTAATGTTTAAGCTGTTCATTTTGAGTCATAGATGCAGCGAATGCAGCTAAAATAAACTTGTAAGTTAAACATACACATATAGTTTGTAGTTCCTCACTAAACACATAGGTAAGACATAGTCTGTAAAAATCAGATACCAAGAAAAGGAAAATCAGGCTTCATGAGTCTAGATGTATGGAGAGTGTGTGGAATGTGTCTGTGCACGTTTTGGTTTTTTTTTTCCCTGATGGGTGCGGGCAGTAAAACTAGGTATCCTAAACTGTTACTTTATTTATAGAAGTTAGCAATTGTGTCATTTGCTCTCTTACTCAAGGGAATGTGCTTAGAAGGAAACATTCCTAGTCAGTGAGAACTTTTCTTGGCATCAGCAAGGCTCTGACCCTAAGAAAGGCTTTAATTACACTGAAACTGAACAATTCAAAATATTAAATGAAAGCATTTTAAGAGAAAGTTTTTTGACCAGTTGAGCATGAAAATTTTACTGTTGAACAAACAAGTACTTGCACAGTGGAATTTAGGATACATTTGTCATAATGTCTTCAGCTTCGTGTCCGAATATTGTGTGGCTTGTAGATCTGGAAAGAGGTAATGTTGCATATTTCTTGTACTTCAGTTATGAAAACACCATTATTGGGAATGGAAGTAGAAAGATGAACTCTATTTAATTTGACAAACAGAAAATTCTGCTTAATGATGTAGAAGAAAAGGGAATTTAAATTGGATACAGATAGATTTTTGTTTTGTTTTGTTTTTGTTTTGCTGGAGGGATTTTAGTAGCAAGGACTTTCCAAGCTTTTGTGGGTTTCCAAGTTCTGTTGTGCATAGTGAGGACATATTTGGACACATACCATAATTAAAGCTCCTTCAGGAACTTTGGAATTTAATATGAACAAGTTCGCAGAAAGTAGGATAAATAGTAACAATAACATACAGGAGTAGAAGGAATCCATTACAATGCTGTGAAGTCTTAAGTTATCTTACGAATGCCATTATATACCTCTGTCCACACAGAATAAAAAACATAATCGGCACAAAAACTAATGTTCGCGTCTCTCAAATCATAATAATGTCCTGTATTTGGGATACTTTAAATATGTACACGGCTATAAAGCTTCAACTGTTTAAATTCCTATTGGATAATAAATCAAAATCCTTTACAATTTCTGTTCCAATTTTCCCCCTCTTCCATCTTTCCAGATTTGTTGAGAGAGGGATTGAAGTGTGGGTGTGGGTTTCTTTTATAATAATTCAGTGTTTCTCATACTCCAAATTATTGTACAACAGCAGATGTTGTCTCATTCCTTTCGGTAAAGGTCATATATGTTGTATCAGTGAGTTTGTGAATACTTTCAGGGTTGTTTATTCAATAAAGGCTCTCTTTGCTGTTCAGCCAAACACACTATTTTGTTTGATAATGTGAAAGCACATTTACTTTCTTCCAAACCCATCAGTGGTTGTTTTATTGTGCAAAAGCACTTCTTAGATGTTCTTGGTGGCCAAATAAATGCTTGTTTGACTGAAGCCAGTTTTACAGAGGATCCTTTTGTTACTATCCTGGACTAAAAATAGTAATAATTATTATTATTATTATATTCTTAGCTTTCTGATGCCTTTGTGCTTTTGTCAAGATCTTGTACAATATTGATGCTAGTTCTGTGGCATCTCCTGCAGTCTCTTCTAGTTTGAAGCTATGAACTTTCAACATAAAATTTACTGCCAGTGCATGCCTTTTGTTCGGGGTTGGGGTGAGGGTGTGAAAAGAGTGAAGTGATATAAAATCATCAAGAGGAAGCACTCATACTGCTTCTTAGTCTCTAAAATATCAAGACACTTACTTGCAAAACATCATCTTTTCCTGTCTCCCCCTTTTTCTTGTCCCAAAGAGGAAAAACATAGAGTGGGTCACTTGACACACAAATAGGTGGCAATCAAGGTAGTGTGTGAGACTCATTAAAGCAAAATGTGCAAGCCTGTAAGGTGGCTCCAGGAAGCACATCAGAAGACTCATTGAAAATTAGTCCAAGTGTGTATATATTTTTACTTTGAAGTCTCACCAGTCACCCTTTGAGACAGCACTTGAGTCTGACCTCCCTGCAAGGCTCGGCTAAGTTAATGGGAACGTGGTTTTGGACAGCTTACAGTGGAAACCTGGTTATTTAAAACTCCAGTGCTAGTAAAAGTCCAGCATGCTAAACTAAATCTGTGGGATGTGAAACTTTCTGAAGCTTTTGTTTGTTGTTTAAGCAGAAATAAACAGAGTTGTGCTACTTGCTCTGTAATTAAGAAAAAAAATGGATTATGATTTAATTTTTTTAAAGTATGCAATACAATGGGAATATATTAAACTTACACTTAGAGAAAGTGTTTAAAAACTGAAGGGTATACTTTGAGATATGTAAACAAAAAAATAAATTTAACTGATACTGGGGTTTTTATGCTCTATCATTCTGAAGTGTTTTAAAATCTTTTGGTTTATGGGGTTTGGCCAAATTTGGTCATGGGGAAAAACTTTACATTGCAAAGAAGGTTATGTAATAGAAAACTCAGTTAATGTTTTGTGGGTAATAACAATAAAAATAAGCCGTTTATACTACATTCAAGAGGCCAAATGCTTTAACAGAAAAGAGTACTTCTGTTCAGAATGTACCTTTTAGCAATACCAAAATCTACCAGTGGAGGGTAGGCATAACCAGCCTTTACAAGCAACTTAATAGAACTTGTTTGTCTTCTGAAGTCTGAAAACTTTTTTTCATATATCCTGTTCTTCTGTTTCAGGTGCAGATATTTGGAAGCTTTAAAACTGGTTTATATTTACCTACAAGGTTAGTAATTGTGTAAATTCCGTATAAGAGAGAAATCAGCTTGTGGAACCTAAATCACTACAGGGGTACATCTGATCTCCCAATACCTGTGTTACTTGTGTGTACACTTGTTACATTAAGAAAGTGTTAAGCAATTAGTAGTCTTAGTTACTATATTTCTGTACCCTTTGCAGAGTACTAACTATAATACATGTGTCTATATAGGTTTTGCATGCATCAGTAAAAGATCCGAATTCCCACATTGTCAAAAAAAGGCTTATTTTGTGATTTGGCTTCATTAAATAACTGAAACAAAATAAGAGGTTGGCCTTAAAAGAAAAGCTAAATTTTATCTCTGCAGACTATTAAATTGAAACATTTAACATTTCCTTGTTAATACTAATGTTAGCACTGAAGAGAAAAGGTTACATACAGAATTGGTTTTTTTCCTTTGTCTTCTTTTGTGAAATCCGTACAATAGTCAACCTCTCTTTTCCAAATTTATTACTAGTTTTCATAAAAGCCATTACTCAGTGACACTGGTATCTTCTGTGTAGAAATTGTAAGTACTTTTGACAATTAAATAGAAATAGAATGAAAGGCTTAAATGGCTGCAGGGGATAAACACATATAAATAGGATAAGGCTGAGGTTAACACTTCAGTTCCATACTTCGGGAACATGAGGAATTAATATCTAGTACTGACTGCACGTGATGGATACCTGAGTTGTCATTTAATCTCTTTTTAAAAAAGAAAGTATCTGTCAGATACTTTCTTTTATCTGCTTTAGTCTAAGGAGTTGCAAGAAAGCTGAATTGCTCAGTTTCTGTTTGGAAGGTCAGAAGTAAGGTGTACAAATACACATTGTTTTCACATTTGGCCTCATTCTCGGCCTTTTTTTCATTCACTTTAAATAGGCTTGATTAAACTTGGTTGGATGCTAATAGTTCAAGAGAGATACTCCTGTCCACCTGACTGATAGTAGTAGTTCTTTACCATATTTGCTTGATTGTTTTCAAACTGATGTAACAAAAATGCTTTGTTGTTGTCTATTTGATTTCATATGCTACTTTTCCTCCATATTTGTTTCAGCTGAGTTTTTGGGGGAGAACAAATGCAGATACTGTAAAAACAGTACATAAACCCACAAATCACTTTCCTGTGGCAGTACTTGCCAAACTTTTAAAATAACCGGCAATTGCGTGTTGGTAATTAATTCACTGTTGGCTGCTTCCCTTTGCCCTAGGTTTTCCCCACCCATCAGTAACTGTATAGTTAATGTAGAACTCAGGTTCTGGGATTCATAAAGACTACAGTGTGTTTTTGATTCTGTTATTCTGTGTCAGAATTTGCCTAATATCCTTTTACTTAAGCTGATATTGAAGGTTTGGGCACATGGTGGTTTAGCTGCTGGATCTCTGTTACTTTGCAGGCAATATGTATCCTCAAGGTGACAACAGAGCTGCTTTTTCTCTCTTGGTGTGCATGAGAAAAATGTTTCCCATTGTTAACTGTCAGCATCAGTAGTGGGTTTGACACTGATTTAGTTTAGAAGAGAAGTATCAAGCAGTATTTCCTGCTCTCCAAGCAGGTTCGGACACCAGTCACCTTGTGAATTTGAGTTTAGGCACTGAATTAGGGTGCCAGCTTCCTGTGTAGTCAGATGAATGTGTATGTGCATAGGGAGGAAGCATAGTGGGATGGAGACACCTCTTCAAGGGGCTAATCTTATTTAACATCTTGTTGATTCCTGAAGTCAAAGTTGCCACATTTTCATCTCTCCTTCCCTGCTCCCTGTTCTTGGTTCGACAGGCCAGTTGCTTATCATGTGCCCACTGGTGCTCTGATCACTCAGAAAAACCTTCTTTGAGTTGCAAAGAAGCAGGAAATTACCCCAAAACATTTTGGTTGTTTTTGGTTTTGTTTAAAGGGGTGGGGGGACTTGGTTTCTGCCAGGCCCATTAATACGTTGAATTGATTTGCTGTGGATTAGACGAATACCAGACCTAGAGTAAAGGAGAGAACAGGGCTGTGCATCTGGGAGTAGAGGATGGGGAGCAGGACTTTCCCTTCCAGTGATAGGCTGTTAAATCGGCATTACAGATTAATTGCCACCTTTGGGCTTTATTTAAAAGTTAATTCTTTGCTCTGAATCACTCTGGAGAACTGATCCCTCTCTGCTGACAGTGTGGCCTGAGAAGACTAATCTCTGGTTTTGCAACCCAATTGATTTGTATGTGTATCCGTACCCTTCCTGTTTTGTAACCTGAAACGTTCTGTATTTCCCCCAAGTGTAAGAGTTCATCCCCACCCCTTTCCTTAGAAAATTAAGAATGAATTATTTGCTTAAGCTACATTCTGTCAGCTTTATTCTAGTCTTGTGTGGATGTCAGTTGTTTATCTTTTAAGTGTATTGAATAAATCTATATTTTCTTTCCATTTCAGTGATATTGATTTAGTTGTGTTTGGAAAATGGGAGACATTACCTCTTTGGACCCTGGAAGAAGCTCTTAGAAAGCACAATGTAGCAGATGAAAACTCCGTGAAGGTTTTAGATAAAGCAACTGTAAGTTTGGGGGAAGAGGGTGTTTCCTTGTTCTAAGCTAAATTTCTAATCAATGAAAGGTCTTGGTTAAAAGGATGAATTTTCATTGGCAGAAATTATTTTACATATAAACTTGAAATAGAACCAATAGAACGTTTTTATTTAGTATGGTTTTTATTATTGGCAAAATAATTGATAGTGCTACAACAGTGCTGTTGGAGAAAATCATCAGGTTTTCCATACTGCACAACATACGCTTGATTTTAAGTGTGGTTATACTAGTCATTGTTATGAATTAATGTGATAAGACTTGTGAATTTCTGGACGGAGTTTGTACGTAAGTAAATGATTTATTTTCTGTTACTCCAAGTAAGCAGATGTAATGCATTTTTCACACAGAAGTAGCAGGTACAGCCTTGAATAAATATGCAATGGTCTGTCTTGCGCGGGATAGGATTAATTCCATTATTGGAACTTCCTTCCTTTTGCTAATTATTAGAGTATGTAAGAGTGTTGGGGGTTAAACAGGTGTCTAACTGATGGCTGTTATTAGTAGAGAGAGGTAATTCGGAAACCATTCAGGTGGAGGTGTGTCAGAGTGCTCTTCATATCTTGTGCTTCTTTGAAGAAAATTTTGATGATGTATCAGTGACCCACGATGACGCAAGTGTGTCTTTTCTATTACCATTTATCTTTGTTTGTTAAGTGTTCATCTCCCTCTGGTGTTTGTTCTTCCCACTAGAGCTATGCTTCTGCACCAGGAACTGACTAAAAACAGTTTAAAATTAATCACTTTGAAGATGAAGTGTTAAGTTCTGTTAAACAGTATAGTAAATTGAAAACAGCATTTATGAGTTAAAAAAGAAAAGTTTATGTCAACAGATTGGCAAGGAGAGTGAGTTGATAAATAGGCAGGAGGCCTGTTTTCTCCGTCAACCTCTTCTCTACAAATTCATAAAACATTTAAGCTTTACTGGTGCATATAAGTATGAATGAAGCCAAGTGTGCCTTGGAAATCTGTATTGACTTAATCTGTCTTTCTTTTGCAGGTACCTATTATTAAACTGACAGATTCCTTCACTGAAGTGAAAGTTGATATAAGCTTTAATGTACAGAATGGGGTTAAAGCAGCCCAGCTCATCAAAGATTTTATCAAGGTTAGGCAACACTGTACTAGAACTACAGAGCCGAGTATTTGATGACTTAATTTGGTTTTCTGTTTTATGTTGGCTGCATGCTTACTAGAGAGACACTTTTACTCTCCATTATTTTCTGTTGTCTGATACTATTGTGTGATGTTCTTAGGTTTTAGATATATTGCCCTAAAAGGCATGAAGATGATAAAATGTACAAAGTACGGAGAAGTTCTAATGATACAATGATGAAGGAAAATACACTAATACCTGTTTTAAATGTTGTGCTCTTCTAACTGTGCTTCCTTGACCTTAAAATTAGTAATTACCACACATTCCTGCAGAACATAGGAATACTCTTGTCCTAGATTGAATATTGTTTCAGCATACAAATGCTAATTAGGTAGAATAAGTTAAATTTAGTAAGCTATTGTTCAGGGATTCACTAATAACCTGTATCATAGATACACTGCAATTATTTTTATTTAATATATAGAATCATTTTGTTAGGATTAATGAGCTTCTGTAGTTAAAGTTTTGAAGTATCATTACACTGGTCTCCTTTCCTTCTTTTCCCCTATTCAGTGCATTGGACACTCATAGTAAATGTCTCACAAAAGCAGTAGAAAATTTTTCTTGGATTTTCATGTTCTGTGAGGAAACGAAGTGCAGTTCAGTCTCACTTAAGTGCTTAGGTATTACTTTTGTACTGCTAACTGCTTTCTTTTTTTAACCAAACTAATGGACAGCAGGAGAATCAAAGTATTTCAATACCTAGACAATTAAAACCCCTTCAGAAAACTCTGTAAATCTGAATAAAGCAAGCACTTTACCTTCAATCATAAGGGTTAGAAATCATGTACATCTGCTTTAATAATGTCATCAAGTTGCAAGAAGTCTTCCAAATTTGGGCGGATTTTCAGCTGCTGATAAGTTGAGTGTATGGCCTTCAACTTATTAATCTTCAGTTCCTTTATGTATGTTTAGTAGCAAGTATGAAAGTAGCTGACTTTGCTTCTACAGTGTCTATTTCTTTAACCTGTAGAAGGACACAGGAGAAAAATCTGTCCTTAGTTCAGTTTCAGTAGAATAGTCTGAGTTCTTGTCCGTGCAGTCTCGCCTGTGTGTTTTATATAAATCCTCTGCTTAAACCTTGTGCTGGTGAGGCCTCTTGCATCCACATTCAGAGTACGAGGGTGGCATGGGTCCAGAGACCTTTCTTCTCTCAGCCTCTATCTGATGAACAGAAGTCGATTGTGTTGGCCAGCTCTTTGCTGCTAAATCAAGACCACAGTTTTGTGCTATGTAGCTCCTTGTTGAGGAAGGAAGACGTCCAAATTCTCTGTCATAAGACGCCTATCTGGAATTTGGTAGCGAACTTCAGTTTTTATATCCTGTGCACTGTCACATTGCCTTGTGGTAGACAGGCTGTCCGTATTTGGTTTTCTGCCACAACACAGGGGCTGTATATCTGTTACGTTCCACTTAGTTTTAGGTAAGTCTGTAAAGCCCTGCATACTTGCCCAAAATTGTCTATATACTTCTTAATCTCAATATATGAGGTGGTCTTCTCTTGAGAGCCTGAAGGCATTTTTCTGTGCTTAAAAGAGAGAAAAAAAGCATTAGCATGTTCCTGTTGCCTGGGTTATTTGTAACCCTTTGGAGAGGCTGCTTTGGCCTTGGGTCAGGGCATGGCGAGAGCAGGCTGTGCCCCTGCAGAGAGAGCAGGAGCTGTGTGTGGTGGAGGAGCAGGCACAGGGCAGAGGCCTTGCCCACCGGGCTGCAGCTCTATGGTACTCCTGTCTGGTGACAGTAGTCAGGGTCAGCCTGGCCAGCAGCTGGCAGACAAGTCCCCAGTGAGGAGGTCGAGGCTGAGGATGCCAAGTCAATGGTTAGGGTCAGGATTAGGGTCAGGGTCAGCATCAGCATGGCTCAGGCAGTCACCAAGGGGAACAGCTGAGATGAAAAGCAGCTCTTGAGCAAACTAGGCTTCCCACATGGCGCTTTTCCACATAGATGTTTTCCCAGCAGCCCAAGGCAAGGCTGTGCCATACCAGAGCTGGCCTTGAGCACGGGCAACTGAGCCTGGGGTGGGGAGGGAGAGGTGGTACTTGGCCCTGACACATGGCAGGTAATGTCTATGCTACCATGCAGGGTCGTTTGTTTAACTTGGAGTAGACTTGAGGTGTACTTGCCAAGTAGCTTCATTGGTGTTCTTGAGGATCTCTCTGTAAAACACTTGCAGAGCATTCTCTTGGATCTTATTTTGTCCCATGTAACTTTGAATACCTGAGGTGTCGTGTTCAGTGTTACCCTTGGAAATGCCTATTTCTCTTCCTCCAGTTTACTTAGGATGTCTGAGGCAGCTGAAGCCTTAATTAAGGGTTTGCAGTTTCCTGAGAAAAATCCTGTCTTTCAGTTTTGGTATATACTGATATTCAACACTTCAGCTTGTGACTGTAAGTTCTTAATAGTTCGAAAAGGTGATCCTGGGATCTTGAGTTAGATAGGGCTCCCGATACTCACTGTGAGACTTGTGCCAAGAAGTTCTTGGAAAATTGTTTTCCCTTTAATCTTTGCAGTCACAGATACCATGATCTGAATTTCTTCCCTACTCCTTTTAGCTCTGTGTTGATAAAAGGAATGATATTATTGGGCTTATTCTGCCCCCTCCCCTGTGCTGGGGTGTACAGAGTGCAGGTGTAGCCCCAGTAGCCCAGTAGCTCCACTACTGTGCAAAATGTCCACGTTCTCTACATGTGCAGCATATGCACGCCCCTAAGGAAATCCATGCGGACAAACCTATTGAAGGATCTGTTACCCAAAGGTAAGTATATGACTACTTTGAAAATGTTTCTGGGTGTAGTAATTTTGAAGGACCGTTTTGAATTCTGGGCATCCAGAGTACTTGCAGCACAGAAGTTTCAGTCCAGTTTGGGATATCACCTTAGCTGTAGCAGGAGGGTGTTGTTACAAACTTGGAGTATCTCCGTAGTTCTTCCTTTGCTTTCCTTTTCACTTGTATAAGAGCAAGTGTATTTATGTATTCAAACAAAATAATTCTAATTTTTTGAGGTAATAACTTTTTTCTGTTGTTAATATCTGCTGCTGGAATTGAAGAAGTAAAATAACTGTCTTGATCACAGGCAGAGCACTTGGCTTCTACCCTGTTACTAAATATAGTAAGTCAGAATTATACTTAGCTTTGAGACTTCATGTAACAGATAGCTTCAGTACACTTTCTTAGCATCACTTATATGTGCATCAGAGTATTCTAACACCTTTGTTTTTCTCTTTCAGAAATATCCTGTCTTACCGTATCTAGTTTTAGTATTGAAACAGTTCCTGTTGCAGAGGGACCTTAATGAAGTATTTACAGGTGGAATCGGTTCTTACAGTCTTTTTTTAATGGCTGTCAGTTTCCTTCAGGTAAGCTTAATGTAATATGTTGACGCCACTAGTGCAAATGGACATTACACCAAGAAGGAATTTAATCAATCCTTAATCATTGAAGCTATCCTGTTTGTGGTTTTGCACTCCTTTTTCATTAAGAGCTAGACACATCCCACCTGTCTTCTGTTCTTTCTCCCATACTGGTACCTTTGTTATTAGAGACGTTTGGAACATCCGTTGGTGTATCAGTACCAGGCACATGTGTCATTCAGGGTAAAATAACCTGACTATTGTGTAACTTATTTGGTGCAAGCTACATAGGTTAGTGTTAGATGCAGCTGTCCTTTGTAACACTTGTTTTCCAGATCATACACCCTGTATGTGCTTTACTGAATGCAATGCAATTTTGTTTGTCCAAGTTTTTAAGCTGGTATCAAATAAACATGTATAACCACTAAGACAACAAAATTCATGAGCTAAATGTATATTGCTGTGCCTGGGGGGAGAAAAATATTGTAGAAATATGAAGCAGCTGAGCTCTGGCTTTATCAATCTCATTCTTTTTTGTGTACTAAATGGTATTGTATAACTCTGTGTGTGTATGTGTATGTCTGTACTTTTCCAGATGGTAGTTACTTTTAAACCTGAGCCTTGAACTGGAGCTTGGTGTTTGCTGAGTGCTATTGCAGTTGACAGCTGAACACAAAGGAAATGAAGGCAGCAGGCATATCTCTTTGAAAGAAAGGAAAATCACTCCCAACCCCAATTTCTTCTTATATTGACTTAATCGCATTTCCAATTACTCCTGCAAAAAAAACCCTTTTCTGTTACAATTACAAACTGGTTTTGTTCATAATCTCTCAGGCTACCTACTTAACAGTAGAGGGGATCATTTATATAGCTGTGTACATTAAAAGCCTATATTTGTATTGCAAATCCAGGTTTGTGAGTGCAAATATCTCTGCTTTTTTACAAGAACCCTGCTATTAGGGTCCAAGGGCTGGAGCACGTCTCCTGTGAGGACAGGCTGAGACAGTTGGGGTTGTTCAGCCTGGAGAAGAGAAGGCTGCAGGGAGACCTTATTGCGGCCTTCTAGTACTTAAAGGGGGACTACAGGAAGGATAGGGGCAATCTCTTTAGCAAGGCCTGTTGTGATAGGACAACGGGTAACGGTTTTAAAGTAAAGGAGGGTAGATTTAGACTGGGTATAAGGAAAAAATTTTTACAATGAGGGTGGTGAAACAGTGGAACAGGTTGCCCAGAAGGTCAGGTTGGACAGGGCTCTGAGCAACCCAATCTAGTTGAAGATGTCCCTGCTCATTGCAGGGGGATTGGACTAGGTGACTTCTAAAGGTCCCTTTCAATGTAAACTATTCTATGATGAACGCCGGAAGTTCACTTATTAAACTGACAGTTCAAATACAATAATGCTTTCCAGCGTTATTTTTAAGAGGTAACTGGTTTATAAAAGTTTTGATAGCATTTTGTTTTAAAGATGCAGAACTGTTTTATTAAGGAAAAATACTATATTTGGAGATGTTTGCTTTATCTATTACATTTTATTATTATTTATTACTGGTTTTAGACGTTTGCTGTGAAAAAGAAAAGGCAGGTAAAGGCACTTGAAACTTGAAGTCTTAAGAAATTTTTTTTTTTTCCTCTCTTAATAGCTGCATCCCAGGGAAGATGCCTGTATGCCCAATGCCAACTATGGTGTTCTTTTAATAGAGTTTTTTGAATTATATGGACGTCACTTCAATTACCTGAAGACTGGAATCCGAATAAAGGATGGTGGCTCTTACGTTGCCAAGGATGACGTGCAAAAAAGCATGCTGGATGGCTACAGACCATCAATGTTGTATATTGAAGATCCATTACAGCCAGGTACCCTCATAAACCAAGATTTAATGTATTGACTAAGAAAAAAAGTTAGGGTAATGCACAATCCAGAGGAACTGAATCAACAAATAGCATAGAATGACCGACCACCAAAACCCAAACAGAAACACCTCATTCATGCCTATGAACACAAGATGCACTCAGAACACAGTGATTTTCTTCAAGATGTGTTTTTAGCAAAAGTTACCATGTCACCCAATAGAATGCCTGTCCTGCAGTCAGGAGGTAGGGTGTGAGAGGGCATGCCAAACAACTTCCACGTGCTCTGTGGTAACAGCAATAAAGCTACATCAGCATAGGCCTGAGTGTGGGCTAGATCTACCTGTGTGTACACGTGGTCCCTTTCAAGCTTTTGCTTGCCTGTATCACGGTTGCACTTCATAATGTAACTCTTAAGCATGCTCTCCAGTTTGATTCTGTAAAGTCACATAAATACGCGGTGGTTCCATTCTGTACTGTTCCCTTTACATTAAGGTTGATTGTTGACTTAAATGGGTAGCCTCTGAAGCAGTGAGTCAAGTGCCATTCGTAGAAGAGTTAAGGCGTTTCTGATCTAAAAAACCATCATCCAAGATAGTGGTTATGTGTAGGACATGTAGTACATTATTTTTTTCTTCATGTATTACACTTTTACCCAGAGAATTGCCGTTTTGGGCCTCTGTACGTGTAAAGTATATAGGTCTCTGAAGCTCTTTCACATGTTTATGATTCACTAATCCTCTTCTATTCCACAAGAAGTAACTGCAGTGAGTTAGGTCTTAAGGACAATTCTGAAAAATATTACTGTCTCGTGCCTGAAAGGAGGTAACCACTGGTTCAATCTTATTTATTTATTTAATTATATTCTTATTTTAAGGTAATGATGTTGGGAGGAGTTCCTATGGTGCCATGCAAGTGAAACAGGCTTTTGATTATGCCTATGTTGTTTTGAGCCATGCGGTTTCCCCAATAGCTAAATATTATCCTAACAACGAAACAGAAAGGTAAATTTTATGAGTCCAAATCTCAGACATTAATTGCTTACATTTTTGTGTACCTAAAAATTAATGGTGATGATGTTTGGTTTCCTCCCCCACCCCCCCTTCGTTCACAGTATATTAGGTAGAATAATTAGAGTAACACAAGAAGTGGCTACATACAGAGACTGGATATCAAAGCAGTGGGGAATGCAAAGTAGGACAGAGTCTTCGTGTAATGGTAAGTTTTGACTAAGCAGAGCTGATAGTGGGGAAACTTCCTGCATATTTTGATGATATAAATTTTATTGCTGCTTTTGCCCCACATAGGGCAATGTATGCATCCTAATATGAAATCACCTTTTTGATCAGTATTGATGGACAGCTTCTTGTCTTCTCATCCAGAAAATTTAGATTCGTACAAGATTAAAAAGGCTACACCACAACATCTTTATCCTGCAATAGATTTGGTCAGCAGTCTAGAGTGCTGGCTTGCAAAAGGAGGCTTTTGAAAAACTACCAATTTAAATCACACCTGTTGTTACTATCACACTTCCTTTGTCCTTTCGATGTGGACAAGGTTTTAAAAAGAGTTACTGAGAATGCTAGTTTAAATCTAAATCCTGACCCTCCTTTGTTCTCTTATTTTTCATTTTAAAGTTTTGATATATTGTATGTGTATGGAAGGAATATTTAAACCAGGATTGACCATATAAGTGGAATAAGTCTTTAAAACAGAGAAATGCTGAAGGATCAATCATAATTCTTGGTACTAACACATGGAAACACAAAATCTAGGCAGAGAACGTGCTGAAAATGTCCTTTAAAATAATCTTTATTTTCATTGCCCACGTTCTGACTCCACCAGGCAGTTGCCACGCTCTTTTGGTGTAGGTGTATCTGCTGCCTGGAAATTTTCAAATTAAAATAAATTTTAATACTCTACAGTTAATTTTAGAGCGTTAGCTACTAGAAGTCTTCTCTTATTAGGTTTCAATGAGAGAAGATGACACAACTGCCTAGTCTTTAGGCTAGGTTGGGAATTTATTTATTTGGTTTTAAATCTTTTGTTGGTGATTTCCCTCGCCATTCTTGTGAAGTGAATGTGCTTCTTGGCCATTCGTGTTTTATCAATTTGTAGACCCTTGTGGCACTGCTGTGGCCCCTGCTAATGGCAGACAACCACAGTTCAGTCCCACAAGCTCTAGAGTAACTCTTGGCTACCTATTGTGATGTATGTATTAAACTGTATATGCAAATACATCTAGGGGAGCAATAAATATATATTATATAAATCAGAGGTAACTCCAAGGTGTCTGGTGTATTTAAAAAAATAAAAATAACCCTGTAACAGGAAGATAATGGTGACAGTTACAGTGGTCATCTTGTAGATTTAGTTTAGATTTAAGTTCCGATTCTTTTTTTCTTTCTTTTTTTTTTGTGTTCTAAGGTAGCAGTTAGTGAGATATGAGAGTTCTGTATGTAATATTTTTCAGTGCAGGGTATCATACAAAGCAACCAGACTTACTTGGAGTTCTTATGACCCTAGCAGCTTCAGCAGAAGAAAAATGGGAGTTGATAAGTATTGGGCCTATTGGAACGGAATTTAAACCTATGTATTTGAGTGCTGTTCAAGTGTGTCATGTTATTAAGCAGCACATCTGAGCTCTGTTATTACCTTCTTACATGTCTTATCTGTCTAAATTCCATCCTGAGCTGTGGGTTGGTGGTTTTCATAGTGTACATTGTCAGGAAACCACCACACCCTCTGCGAGGTGTTGGCTTGCTGCATGCAAAACATACATGTAAACACATGCACATGTGTGCCTGCGTGCATTAGAAGTATGTACGTGTGCAGATGACTGTACATGTCCTGCTGGATATAATAGTTATATAATACCTGAGTGGGTATGTATTTTTTTTTTAAAAAGCAACATACTTTAGCAGTTAATGTGTGGTGATGCTTCTGTTTTGTTTTTAATAGGTAACGGAGTAACCTTGATAGTAGATACTCAGCAGCTAGACAAATGCAACAATAATCTTGCTGAAGAGAACGAAGCACTGGGAAAACCTAGAAATAAAACTTCAGAAACACTTAGTAAACATTCTTCAAATTCTTCATCAGGTCCTTTATCATCATCATCATCTACACTGTCCAGCTCTAGTGATGTAGTAAGTACAGGAGGCTTTCTGATTTTGGGTTTTTTTTGTTGTTGTTGTTGTTTTTTGTTTGTTTGTTTTGTTTTCTTTTCTTTTCCTGATTTGTATTGCCACAGAACACATTTGGAAAGCTTGGAATCCTAGTTAGTTATTTCATCCAGAATCTTAACTTGCATAAGATGTTACCTCTTATGCAATTTCTACACATGTAAGTTGTGGTGTGTTTTTGATACAACACATGTAGAAAGTGAACACAGTAGATACAAAGTTACATAGCCTTTTTTTCTCTGGGAAAACTGTATTTTAAAAAAAAAAGACTGGTAGTCCTAAGGCATATGCTTTGAAAAAATTCAAAAGCCTTAAAAAAAAGTCTGGGAATTCTATTAAAAGAGTAAAAGATAAATCCCAGAATCAGAATCATGCATCAATACATTTTTTTTTTTAATCTGTCCATTTTACTCAGTAAGAATTCTTGATTGAAAGACTTTTAATATCTAACAAAATAAATATGTTTTAAGTTTTGTCTACTGCTAGCTTTATTTTTAAGGGAAAACTCACTTGTAGAAAAACTCAAAGAAAAACTCACTAATACTTTACATTCTCCTGAAGGATTCTGATGGGACACCTTGCAAAACCTCTAAACAATTGAGTTGTCGTCAGTCTACCACAAACAGAGTGGGGTCACAAGAAGTGTCACTGGAATCCTCCCAGTCAAGTGGGAAAACACAAAATAGCCAAACAGCCAATACATCCAGCAACACGAACAAATCTCAGGTTTGTGAAATGTTTGGAAACAACAATTATATAGATTATTTGAATATTACACACACCCTCCATGGAAGGGTAGCTTGTTCTGGAAGGGAAACATGGAGGTTTTTTCCTCCCCTTTGCCCCACTAGAAAGCTTTGAGCACTGATTGTATCTAAACTCACCTGGTTCTCTGTTTAGCTTACAGAGATGAGTTTACAACAGTGGCTTTCCCAGCTTTAAAACAGATGAAATTGGACTGACTTTATTTTGGGAGATACAGATTTGCCAGAAGCATACAGCTGTGTTGCACCCATTTCCTTTTGGCAAAAATCACGTCAGTCCAGTCTTTACTGCAGAATTTGAGAGCTAATAAGACTTGCCTACACTCAGTTAAAAAGAGCAAAAATATGTGTTTAAAATTATGACTGGCTGCTCTGTTAGCTGTTGGTACTTGTTGAACTGCCTTTCATTAAGGGAGATGGAGATTCCTTGCTGATATATGACATTCCCTCTCATTCCCCCCTAAAGACAAATACCTTTATGATGATACCTACCAGAGCTTGTGCATTTAGGGGGTTTCTCATGTTGAGGAGTACTTCTATGACAACTCAGTAATCTGGAAATATTATATGTCTCTATATTCAATATACTTTGGATATATGCAGTTTAAATTTTTGTACTTTTTCAGAGTTTAGGACCTCTTTAATGTATGAAAAACAGTCTGGAATCTTCTGGAATATTCCTGAACAGTAGTTCTGAAGACTTGTTGCCTCCTACTTGCTGGTGGTCTGTCTCCAGCTAGTAACAAGGCAGTTTACAAACTAGGCCTTGGATACACCATGAATGTGTGTTTGTGTTACTAGGCAGAGCTCATTCTGGTGCTGGAATATGAATATGCACGATCTGAGATACTCTACATCTGTAAAAAGATGTGGTACAAAATTAGTCCTGGTCTTAAAAGAATGTTGTCTTGATTTTGCACAGAAGATGAGATTTGAGCAATCTTCGTCTGTGGATTTTATGGGCTTCCATTTCTGTAAAACACTTTTTCGGTGGTTGCAATTGGGAGCGATAGAACAGTTCTATCCTTTTCAAAATTCAGAGTGCTCTGCTATTCTCTCTTGACCTGCATGGTTTTGGGTCTAGAGACGGACATTTGATTGCAGCCACCGAAGTGAAAGACTCATGGTACTGTGCCTAGCTTCTTTTGCCATATCAGTTTTTTCAAGTATGACCCTTTCTTGAGTTAATGTCCACATTAGCTGGAAACAGGGTTGTGTAATTGCCACGCTTTATTATTTTAGCACTGATTTACCATGCTCTTTCTTTTACAGCATGGATCTGCACGTTTATTTCGCTCTTCTAACAAAGGCTTCCAAGGTCCAACAAATTCAAGCCACGGTACCTCAGTCACAAACAAACAACATCAAGGCAGCAAATCACACCATCAGTTTTTCCATGGCAAAAAGAGGAAACACAAGAGGGATGCAGCCCTTTCAGACCTTTGTAGATAGTTGCCTATTATTTTATGACTCTTCTTCTGTGTGCAATGATATCATGCTACAGGATAGTTTGATAGTGACTCCTTGGATCTCTTCCGGAGCTTCAGACTGTTCAGACATTGATTAGCAACTGCATTTTTTTTTTTTCCCAGCTCGCCACGGAACGGATCATGAAGACTGATCACTGAAAAAAAAAAAAAAAAAAAAAAAAGAAAAGAAAAAAACTAAAAACAAAATTTAAAAGAACAAAATTTTTAAAAATAGAGGAAAAAGGCTGCTCATTTGATAAGTCATATGCTACAACAGGGTCATTTAGAATATAAAAGCTTGAATGTAAAATAAATGTATTTCCCATCAGCTCATGCTGACCTGTAGAGGTAGTACTCAGTGTGTCTAGGGGGTGGTAACAAACAAATAAAACACAAAAAAATAGGAAAAAAAGCAAAAAATTGTATTTTGAGGGAAACCCAGCCTTTAAAGGTAAAAGTAATTTGCATGATTTTTTTTATTATTTTTGCATATACTTACTATTTTATTGTGTATATATAGATGACCATATAGGAAAACTGACATTTGTAATAGTGGATTTGTTAATACTTTTTACATAACATTACTGTTTAAATTGTAAACATAAATTTTTCTCAGGATTAGTTTGGAACATAATCTGAATTGTCACTTTAACATCCGTATAAAGAGACATTACTAGTTACATTGCTCAGAATTTCTTTTCTTGGCATTTAATAGAACATTTGATCTGCAACAGCTGTTCCTCTGAAAGAAAGGTTTATGGTGGCAAATGAAGTTTTTCATTTGTATAAAGTGTACGTGTACTTTGTGTAGACACTGAGCTTGTCATCTCAGAGAAGTAACCTTCACCTTGTTTTCTAGAGTGCCATCGTTTCAGGCAGTGGGGTTTTATATTTGCATCCTTCTCTTCCTCCCCTCAGTGGTATCTCCCCAACCCTTTCTGTTTTTCTAAAGAAATATAAAGACACTTGGGGGTTTTTTGTTTGATTGGTGGTGGTGATTGTTTTCATATTTTTTTAATTTCAGTTTTCAAAAACAAACAAGAAAACTCAGTTTGTTACAGACGTTTGCATTCCTGGGCTGCTTTAATCCCATGCCTCTTTGTTTGTGCCTTCCCTCCTGCTTCCAGGTCTGGGTTTTTTTGTCTTCTATATTTTTGCTAACTCCTGTAGGAGGTGATAACTGTTGAAGCTTTAAGTAAATTTTACAACTGAAGTATTTTTTTCTCACTCCCCTCTTAGACATTTTTATATTTACACTTAATTATTTAAAAAAAAAAGACAAAAAACCCCAAACAAACAAAAAACAACTTCAAATAATGAAATATATTTTGTATTGCCTTAAAGACCCAAACCTTTCATATCTCATAGTATTTCTTCATTGACCTAGTTATCATTTAATTTAAACTCCTCATTTGTCTGGTTCAGTCACATTACAAGTCTAGGTTGCAGTAACTTTGATGCCATGAATGCGAATGAAATGTGTAATTGCATTCACAGGCACAGCTTGAAGCAGGAGTTGGGACACTTCAATGGTAGAAAGTTAAATGGCATTTACTTTCACATATTTCTTTAAAGAGGAAAGTCCGTACTCGGCATACATGGCTGTATCTAATGCAGCTGTTCTGGAGATGATGCTTTTATAAAAAGTACTATTAGCTTTTTAGAAACTTTTTTTTAATATACATTTATGGAATACTACAGCCTGACCTGACTATTAATGGGCACTGATGAGTGCAATGATTTTAAAAGTAAAATAATGCTAAAATAAGACCAGAACTGATGTCATCACTTAACAAACATTTTCAATGCATTAAAGTGTTCTACTTCAAAAGAAAAAATATATATTCCAAAATATGGAAAGTTCTAACATTTACTGAAACACTAAGTTTAACTGATGTTAATTTGACAATGTTTTTTAAATTTTAGATTCATATCTTAATTTGATCAGATTATTTTATCAACAAGGTGTTGAGCTTTTTTTTCCTAGAAACTAGTAAAGTTGTACCACATTATACATAATCACAGTATTTATTTTGTTTTAGATTATTGTGAATGTGTAGACCTATGTTCACCGCTTAGGGAACAATTATTTATAAATTATATTAATCCAGTATTGTTAGCGGCTAGTAGCAAAACTGTTCCAAAACTTAATACTTGCAAAAATCTCTATTGCATTTACCACACTGAAGTGTTTTTAAAAGAATCACCCTCATCGTTGAAAGCAAATGTACTCTTAGGGTGCAGATATTAGTGTTCCAATAAGCATGTGATAATTTTAAGGTGGTGGTAGCGGGAAGATAATCTTGATTCCATTGGGAATCTTAGGTTTGCCTCAATTTATGGTTTTCATAAATTTAATGGAAAATAGCTTTTCCTGGACTGCTCAAGTTTCTTTTTGGTAAACAGTATCTTTATAAAAGAAAAAAAAAAAAAGGATAGAAAAAAAAAGGCATGAAGGAAAAATTGAGGTGTTTTACATTGCCTCAAATGACCAGCATTGTATTCATAAAATACTGTATATCTTGCAAATCTTTATTTAAACAGAACAGTTGAACTGTTCGTTTTTCAATCTGAAGTAAAATACTTTTAAGACCTTTTAGTTTGCCTGCTCATTTGTCGTGTACATTTCATCTCTGTATTTGACTCAAGTCTAATTCCTTTTTGAGTTTGAATACTTTTGTGAAGATTTTGTGAATATATGCAAAATAAATGTTTAATCTAACTACTGCAGTTTATCACCATTCTTGACACTTACCCTGTTTTTTTTTTTTTTTTCTTCACGGTACTATGGAAAGAGCAGAGTACCTGAGGCGCTTTGTAACATTTTTGTAGTATCTGGGTGCTTCCCCAGCTGAGTGCTGGGCCTCTCTGCCTGAAATTTGGAAGCTTGTTTTGTTCGAGTGGGCCTGGTCTGCTGTGTTTCCTTCCAGGAGAGCTGCAGCAGAGTCTGTATGCCTGAGAATAAGTGGAAGAATATGCATGTCTAAAGGGTTCTTAACATATTATTTTTCTCTAACTTTCCTCTGCACTATACATAGGAAACTTGTGCAAGCACCCACTTGCTTTGCTTTCTGAACCTGGGTTCGGGGTAGTGTTCCAGCTGCAGGACAGCAGCTCTTCGAGGCTGCCGTGCTGAGGAGGGCATTGCAGAAATATGCAAAAGTTCATCTGAGTTACCTTCAGCTAGAAACCTTGTTCAGAATGGTTCCTGAAGCACTAAAGTATGTTCTTAACTTGGGTTATCTGCCTTCCTCGCGTAAATCAGCAGGGAGACGTACACACACTGAAAGTTCTCATAGTCTTGCTGCTAGTAGCCTACCAAAGACCATTTGAAATATGTAAATAAGCTGAAATGTTTATGTATCTTCCTGTTTGATGTTAGGTTGATTTGTTAAGGCTTTTTTTATTTTTTTTAAAAGGAGTTCAAATGGTGTTTATAGTTAAAGGCTGTGTATTTATTTTTTTTTTTAAATTATCAGTCTTCCATCTTGCGGCAGAAAAAAAGCCAAAAGGTAAGTACATCTTCCTGTTTGTGGGACATGACATGAATCTGTTCAGTGACCTCCATTCTATGCAGCTTCCTCAGAATTTGCCGCTCAGGTGTTCCAGTAACTTAATCTTCAGAAAACAACTAGTAGTCTAATGGCGGGTGGCAACTTTTTTAATGTACTTTCGAAGTCGACCTTTTCCATTTTATATCTGGAGTCATCGTGTGTGTTCTAAACGCAACATGTGAGGAGGTGGTTAGAAAATAGGCTCACCTTGAAAATGTAAATAAAAGCAGCCAGCCATTTGACATGTTGATGACTGTTAAAACACACGGTAGGTGTTAAAACTGAATGTGTGACTCCAACTTTATTTCCTGAAGAGTAGAAGTTATAGTAGATTACAAAGCATGTGATTACTCAGGAAGGAAGTATGTTTACCTATTTATGGGCTGTAACAAAAAAGACATTTATTTATTCCAGCTACTGTTAAAGTGCAAAAAGTAGCAATTACTTATTCTGCTGATTCCTAGAACTTGATTCTTTTGCTTAATAATGCAAAATAATTTTCTAAGAATCAAGTTCACAGTGTCTTGACAGTGTTTTGAAAGTGCAAAATTTGAGAGCTTCATTTTCTAGCTAATTTGAAGTGTTTCTACAAGTTTTCCTCAAAAATGTTTTCCAGTCGCAGTGTGTCTTGACAATATTTCCAGAAGTCATTTACCAGCAGTTCGGGCAGATATGTATTCATGGTTTCATCTATAAGTTGAAACCAGCCTTGCAGTTCTGGTGGTGCCCAGATGCATCACAGCTGTAGATTTTTGAATGCCAAGGTTACATGGCTCTTCCTCATAGTTAGGCTCAGAGCAAATTACTAATCTTCAAAGGTTAGTTGTTAGGATGTTTGAGATGTTTCCACGTAAATTATCCAACACCAAAAATCTTTTGCACGTTACTTAATGAACAATGTCTCGATTAAAATGCAAAGTGCCTTATTGGGTCTTTCCATGCCCAAAGTTTGTGTCCAGTATCTACTTGAAAAGGAAATGGGAATAGAAGAACCAGAAAGTGGCTGTTACCTGTGTGTTTTTACACAGTAGTGCTAGATCAAATTAATCTACATTTTAGGTTACATTTAGATTACATTTAGATTAATCTACATTTAGATTACATTTTAGATTTAGATTTAGGTTAATTTTGAACAGCTTTTATTTTAACTCTTAGTGTATTTAGTGATTTCCCCATCATGACCATTTTATTGATCTGTGGACTGCAAAAACTTCTAACAGAAGTCTGGTGCCTTTGTTGGACCCCTTGACTGTAGACTTGCTTGGGGTACGGTTCAATAGGCGTCTCTCTTGGCAGCAGCTAGCTTAAAAATGGTCTGTTCCCATTTGCTCCTTTCTATAGCAGTGCAACCAGTGGTGAACTTGGGTATTTATGAAGCTTGGAAAAAACAAAGGAACATGAATCTTTAGTTTGCTGTAAATTAATTGAAAATCACTTATGTACACTAATAATTAAGGGAAGACAAAGAAGAGATCGTGGAGATCCTCCACATAAATGCCCTTTGGAGGAGTGCCATCTTTCTGCCTTCCAAACTGCATGAGCAATGAGGTGCTGCGAGTCCTCTGGTGAGTCACTTTGCTCAGACACTACTGTTTGTCAGATACTGAATGACCTGAGCAGTGAATCTGCTCACCATCGAAGTATGTTGAAGGTTTCTATATTCTGCATCAGGTTTAAATAGCTGTAAAGGTGTTTATTGGCACTTCAGCTGATACTGGTATGTCCTGGTTCTGCTCTCTCCTGCTAGGAGACCTTCAAAAGATGTCTTTTTAATCCTGGATGGCTTTTGATATTTTAAACTTGCTGAATTGAGTCTCCTAATCCCTTTCTAACCCTGAGTCCGCCCTTTATTTTTTGTAGCCCAGAGATTTAGTGGTGAACATGGCATTTATCAAATCCTGTCCAACAGGCTATAGTGAAGCAGGAAGGGGATGGAGATTGATAGTGCTTTAAAAAGAGTATTTCCTGCTGCTACAGCTGCTTTTTAAAGAAAAACTAAAAAGCCACAAACCTCATTAACTGAGCAGGCTGAAGTAGGAATGTGTCCCCTAGCCTTCATATACCCATATTTGAAGCTGTTTTCTGTGCAAATCACTCAACAGTCTAATGTTTCGATGGTAGGCTGATTTGATTTTTTTTTTCTTCCATATAATGAAGTCCTGATTTCCTATAGTACAAACACCTGAGGAAGAAACGACTTGGCTGTATGCAAGAGCTGGCTTGTAAAGAATGCATTTGTGTGGTGCTGAAAGAAGTCTGAGGAACCATGCGTGCAGATTTGGTGAGTATTTTGCGTGTTTAAAGTAAAAAAAAATGCTCTTGTACAGGTATAGAAAACTGCGTTTGATTATGTATGAAGCAGTGTTTGACTCTTGAGCTGAAAGATCCTTAAGCAATCGAATGCTTCTGAATAGGTATTAGAGAAAGTAATCTGTGCTCTCAGCTGCATTTTGCCAGGTCTAAAGTTCATATACTGTACCAGATTGGTGACAGTGAAATCTGAAAATAACCCTGGTTCAAATTTCTTGTTTGTGCTGCCTGGCAACGTAATGCAATGATATCTTTCCAGAACTTAAAGCTCCTATATTTAAAAAAAAACACAAACCAAACAAAAAACCACCACACAACTCCACCTTGCTGGTCTGTATGCAATAGATGGTTGCACCAGGAGTATGAAGAAATATTTTTTTTACAACAGTAACATTATGTGGTTTAGGTGAAATGTGCATTAATGGTTGTTGTTTGCATTTCCCTCCTTCTGTGGCCTATTTCCAAACAAGACTGTTGCTCGTTCTTATAGTAAGTAGGGGACTGATTAAGGCTGGATTGGGGTTTTTTGCCTCTTCACTAAAGTGGATTTTGAATCAAACTAATTCATGGTTGCCTGGTAATCACTAACTATGAAAAGACCATTCTCGGTTAGAAAAACCAATGGCTAGCCCAACAGCAGGTAGAAATCTTTCATCTTGTCTTCCTTTAATGCTGGCTTGTTTGTTTTTTCTTTTCAAAATTTTTGACAGTGCAAGGGAGGAATAATTTATAAAAGAATGTAATCTTTTCTGTAAGATTTCTATTCATCCCAAAGCATGTCTTATATACCTATGTTATGATTTCAGCTTTCATCCATCAAGAAAACACAACAAAGCAATCTAATTGCTGAAAACATCAAATATCTCTGAGCTGGAGTGTGTGCCACCTAGTGAATCAATTCCATGCAGTGTCTAAGCAACATACTCTGATGACAAAAGGTAGTTTGAAGGATTCTGTTTTATAACATTGTTTCTATGCAGGCACCCGCACCTTCAGGTAGTAGTAACTTACCTGGTGTTGCTGAGCTGCTGCCTGCACTTGTGCATCCTCAGTCCCACAGAATCCCACTACTCTAAGGGTATAGCTGACAAAACTGAATTTTATTGCCTAAAAAAAAAATTTTGAACAATGCTAGTAGGGTCAAAAGCCAATTAAGAGTGGTACCTGCTACTAGAAAGAGGAGCCGATGCGGCGGTTTGCCCTGTCACCTCTGGCTGTGCAGACAGGCAGCCTTTGCCTCTCCCAGCAAAATGGGCCAGAGACCGCCATGGCCAGTTCTCGCTGCCCCGGACCCGCTTTCCTACATAAAGTGCTTTATATAAGTACATTTAACAGCTAAGTACATCTAAATTCTTCAGAACAAAGTCACATTATGGTCTAACAAAACCAGAACAGACTTCTCGGAGAGTATAGGCAAATACAGAAGCTGGTAATCTGGAAGCTGAAGCATTAACATAAAAGGGAAGGAATTCAACCTTTGCAGTTACAGAGAGCACACTGGTCTGGTTACTTCACCACTCATGGATAGTGTGATTTTAAAAAAAACCAAACAAACCAAAACAACCCCTAAATCTTCAAATGGCATTACTGCACTTTATTTCTATTGAATGAAGTAATATTTTAGACTACAGTGGTGATTTTAGAGGAGTATTTTTGAAGTAAAAGCAATAGAAAACAATAACAAGTCATGAAATAATGGTAGTTCTATAGTTTCTGTATTATGTACTTTTTTTTCAATTTATCACCACTTAGATGTAAAATCTGTCCACAAAAAACAGGAGTTGTAAACTGTAATTACTGTGTTTTTACGTTTGGGAGGGTCTGAATGTTCTGTTGCTGCTTAGTAAGGCAAAACTACAATTAACAATTGTGACGAGCTGGTACAGTACTAAACGGACATAAATCAGAACTGACATTTACTTTTCTGATGTCATTATTAGAAAGTTACTTATTTTCATGTCTCGTTTCATGTTCTCATCAATGGCTCAATTTTTGTATGCTTACCTTTGTGCCTCATCTGGCCTGCACAGGACATCACAGCTGTATTCTAGGTGGCTGCTGGCATCCATTAATACTTAATTTTACGATCTGGATGGATCACTGTTCAAGAACATCAAGTACCCATTTTTGATACAACCGTGTTAGAAGCTAGCTACACTTCTCCCATGTTCAGTAGGCTATCCACATGGAAAAATTTTATCATAACAATACCAGTACAACCTGCTACCATGTGAACTTCCTAAAGCGCTAGATAATCCTTATGCTGAAATGAATCACCTCCCAGCTGATTTTGGTTAATAGTGCATTGTACTGGAATAGCGAAGACACGGTATGAACACAGTTTTAATATTACTATATCAGTAAAAATGTTTAGATTTTGTTGCAAAGGAGGGAAGCCTTTGCTGTTGCAAATTTGAGGTAATTGATTTGCCTTACTCTAAGAATCTCCACTAAGAGCCTGGTTCTGTTGAATTCAAGGGAAGTTTTCCTACTGATTTCAGTGAGATAAGTTTTATCCTGTGTTTTTTCTCTGATTTTTTTCAATCTCTTGATTTCAGAGCTTCAAAGACTTGTAACATTTTTTAGGCAGATGCAAACATACAGACATCCGTATGCATACATCTCGCTCAGTTCTAGACCACCTTTAACACTTAGTGACTTGTCTTCAGTTAAAGCTTGTTTAGAAGACAACAGCGAAATGCCAGAATCTGTGTAACTGTGCACAGGTTGTGTCCTTCTAGAGGGGGATGGGTGAAGGAGAAGGTGGTGCCAGAAGCCCTTCCTCCAGCTCCCGGTGAAGGACCTCCAGTACCACGGAGTCCACCAGGGATGGGGTCCTAGGGCCGAGACCACACTTGCCTTCACAAGCTAGATCCACCAGTTGCCCGCTGTTTGATCTGCTGAGGTGAGAGAGACTCTTAAAACCTCGTTGCCCCATGTTTAAGAGCATCATGATGGCTGGTGGTACGAGAATGGTTTTTGATGTTGGTCTTGTGTGCAAAAATGACACCATCCATCACAGCTGCAGCAGAACTCTGTGATTTCAGGACAGTAAGAAACTAAAGCATTTCCCATCTTAGCCCCTCTCAGCTTTGGGGTAGTTATTATATTGGTTTGTTTGAAAATTCCAACTACTTGGAGGAAAACACCATCCATTCTCAGCATAAAGGGAGGGGTATATACTTGCTCTGTATTGTCTCTTGCCATGTAAATAATCTAATCTTCAAGAAGTCAGCTTCTCCCTTAAGTAAGTTAATATAAAAGACTAGATCCTTGGATAATATAATTTTTATCCCAATAGCTTCACCATAATAGGGCTGTGTTGATTTAACCAGATGAAGTTTGTCCACACATTTTAAAAATTGCCTTGTAACAGACCTTTTCCTTTTTTTTTCAGTAAAGCCATGTTTCCTAGTGGATTCTGTAGGAACCTCCTTCTGTTCTAGAATTGGATTCCAATTTACATAAAAGGGCTTTTCCCGAATATACGTGGACCATTTGTTTCTTACTGATTTTTTCCAAAGTATTCTTTTCTTTCCAATATGCCCTCCTAGCTACTAACGCAAAGATATCAGAAGTGCAAATTTAAAACAGTTAGCTGAATAGTTTCATCATTCACTGTGAAAATAAAACAATCTTTACTGTGTTCTTTAAATCAGTAATATCTCCATTTTGTTATAAACTCCACCAGCAGCATTATGGTATCTAACAGAGAAATGGCCTTCCTGCCATTTATTTTCTTCCCTTGTGTAACTTACCAATTAACAAAAGGAAAGAGTGACTCCTCAATAAGACCATCTAACAGTTTTCTAGGAAGTCACGGACCAGATCTTCTGTCATTCAACATTGTTGAGAGTAATGCAATTTCTAGAAGAAAATGTTCTATTTTAACACAGGTCAACTTGAGTATACAGAAAGATTTTAAAGCAAGTCTGATCTCTAGCCCTTAGTGCAGTCCAAATCACACCCGCAAGTACAGGTAATTAGCCAGGCACTGATTTTTCAAGGCACAATACATGTTCTTGCTCTGGAGAAAGAACTGTAAGCATGAGCAAGAGAGGAAATGTTTTGCCGATTCTTAATCCAAGAAGTCAAACAAAACCTCCTAGCCCAGTCTCTGGAGCTGTAGGCAGTGGGACTTGAATTCCTAAGTCCTTCAGTTCCTCTAGAAAACAGCATATTAACTCCTCAGTCCCATACTTTTTTTGACTGTTGGTACTTTTCCTAATTTATTCTATCATTTCACAGTGCTGTGAGTTTGCATTGAGCTTGAAGTTTTCTTGGGAGCAATTACTGTTGTAAATTAAGTCCCACTGACCTCCATGGAATGTGGAATGCTAGAAAATATGATCATCATTCCAAGTCAGTTAGACTCTTGGACAACTTTAAAAGAAATAGGACAAGAGACCTGAACATATTTTCATTTCTCTAAATAAACATGTGTGGCATTTATTGCTTTATCTACAGAAAAGCAGCAAATTATTCCCAAAAGTTTGTTCAGTTGATCCAAGGGCCTTAGAAATGCAAACTATGTAACAGCAGTGAAACTCTACCTTCCCTTTAGCCTGGCTGATGCAGTAAGATACTTATGCATTTAATAGCGTAAACTTAATGGTCTTCAGCAGTTGATTCTAATATTCCCTGTAAATGAGGGTGATTGCAATGTAGCAGCTCAAAATAATTTCTCATTACATCCTTCCTAATCATGTACTGCCTAGCATTTTGGGGTTGCTCTATTATTAGAGATATTCAAGCTCATAAGTTTACAGGAAATAGGAAATAATTTACTCAAGTTATTTGTCTCATTCTCTAAATCGATCAGTGGCCACAGAGTATTGTGTGCAAATGCACACTGGTAAATAGATGCTAAATCTCATCCAAACCAAACAAAATTGTTCTAATAAATATTCCTACTGTAGCGTTCATTAAAGACAACATTTTACTCCTGACTTTCTGAATCAGAATCAGGAAACTAGTAAAGAAAAGCAGATGTTAAGGTTGTCTTGATCGCTGTTCCTGGATATTTGAGGAACTGCAAAAAGGCAGCATGATAAAGTGTGCTTTCCTAAATGCTAGCTGCTGTGGTACTGCAGTATGTCAAAAGAATATTTAAAAGAAGTGAATATATTTAAAAGTCTACCTGCTAATTTTAAAAGTACTACTTAACATATTGTGCTACTTCAGATTATACGACATCTAACCCACAAAATAGTCTACTGTACATTAATTTTCAAATTATTTCTACAGATTTAAAATAATATCTTCTGAGGCTATAACTACATTTCTGATTTGCTTTTGTCACATACTTATTTGGCAAGCAACCATCCTCTGAGCCCTAGCTAACTCATTTATGGGAAACCCTGAAAACCTGAATGTTGAAACATTATGCCAGTGAAATGATTTAGAAGTAACTTGCTGGGACCAAATGCTGTCACCTCCTTTACTACTGTGCACAGTACAAGCATGTATATACTGAAGGCAGATTCAACCCACAATGACTTACCAAGAGGAAAATGTAACCCTCACGAGTTATACTTGAAGATTACTATGTTTTTCTATTTCTTCTTCTTTTGACAGAATTTTTCTTTCCCTATTTCATAATGCTTCATGGCACTGGGTACTATGGCAATTGACATTGAAGCACACATCTGAATTGTACAAAACAGACTTCTGTAGTGCTCTATAACTCAGTTTGGAAATGGCACTGCAAGTAGGTTTGGTATGAACGCCCTATCTCCAAATAATTTAAATAATAAAATTCAACATATTTTTCAATTTTCTGTATTAGATTTTATCAGCTAATGTGTTGCATTTTATTTTAACTAAAAGTCTAAAATTATTTATTATAGATTATGGTTATCCAGTTTGATCTTTGGAAAGATTAGATTTGTGTGTTTAATACTCTGATTTTATACATTCAGTATGTATGCATCATTGTAGAGCTGCTGGACTTTTTCCTAAGCAAGAGCTTGAAAATCATCTTGCTTAACACTCTGAGAAGCAAGTAAAACCCTAGGGATTGCTTTATTCTAATTCAGACCACATAATTTCAGATGGATCTTCAATTAAGGGCTACATTTTCACAATATCAAACATTTGCAGTTATCACATACACATCAGAAAATTATTTTAGATCAATCTGTAGGTGCAAAAACCATTAAACCATTAAAATGACAGGTTTGATGTCATCATTTTTTCTCACGCAGGACAGACCCTTACGCTTAGGGAGTGGCATTGAGAGGGTTCCCAGCAACGTCAGGTGCTTTCCAGGAAGGGGTGGTGATAGCATCTGTGTTGTGAAAAATTAGCCCTGACTGTACTTCAGCTCCACAGCACTCGAGAGAAAAATTAGCAGCAGAAAAAGGGGAAACCTATACGTAGCATGTACAGCAGCTAATTAACTGGGTATTAATTTCCATATGTTACTCTTTTCCTTTTACATCCATTTTGCTAGAAATGTGTTATAGTAATTAGTGATAGCTTAAGAATAATCTGCACAACAGTGTACATACAACATGTATTTAGAGTGTTTTGGAACTGCTGCCATTAAAAAAAAGTTACGATATCAGTCACATTGAACCATGCAGGAATTTTAGATCTTACTCTCGGGTAGCAAATATGTGTGGGTATAAAGAAATGATGTTAAGCAATCTGTGTACTCAGAAGGTCCACAAAATTTTGATGAAGTGGTAAATGGAGTCCATCTGTTCTGAAACAACTCCATTTATGATCTCAGCACAACAATGTATTTTCCATTTCCTGCAGTTTTTAAATCTTGTTATCTAATCCAACTTTCAGTGAAGACAAGGACTTCTTTTTAACAATTGTTTTACTGGAAGATCGTTTTTCTTCTCTCCCCTAAGAAATGGTCTGAATACCATATGCACTGCTTCCATCTGAATGTTCCAGTAACTTCCTAGTGCTTTTCAAACACATGATGTCCAAAACAGGAATGGGAATACCTAGGTAAGATTAAGTAACTTGCTCAAGACAGCGCATAGAAGTGCCACAGGGCAGGGAAGAGCAGCAGAATCCATCTCACTTGCTGCCCAGTCCTGTGCCTCAGGTATGTAACTGCTTCTTCTTCAGCTGTATTCCTCATATACTTGTCTCAAATTGCTAAAACTGGATTTAAATTCCTTTGCAAGATTCCCCATCCTAACAGCCCAGGAGCAACCTAATGGCGGGGCAGTCTCAGCAAATGTGTTTCCTGTTTGCCCTCCAACATGTTAACAGGAGCTTAGAGAGTCAAATGAAGTTGTCATGCTTGTGGTGTGTGCACTGAAGTGCTGCTCCTTCTGAGGTGGTCAGTTCAAGCACAGAGCTTGTGCTTACAGAGTGTAGAAAATACCAGCTGGCTAGCAGTACACAAATATAAATTGTTGTATTTAGTTACTAACATATTATCGCAGTAAAGGTTTGACCATGGATGACTAACACGTGGTTGTAGCTGTAGGTAGCCAGGCATGTCTGCCTGTCATGGGCTACATGCAGTCACCTGTGACTAACACCTCCCCAGATAAACTTAATCCAAAAATCCATGGAAATCAGTATTTCTTTCTATTGCCTGCAATGAGCTTTGGATCAGACTTCTGTGCGGTGGACCCAGGCTTGGTAAGAATTAGTAGCCAGATGTTCAAGTCTTGATATGCTGAGGAATCATTGCCAGCCCTGTGAAACTCGCCCAAAACACACCAAGAGGACTAAAGCAGCAAGTAAATGGAGGAATGGGAAACTGGTGCCGCGGGATGGCCCCAGCGATGTCCCGTGAGGGACAGGTCCCTCGTCCCTGGGTGCAGCATGGCTGCCGGGACGTTTGGAGTCCTGCCAAAAGCATCCCAACAGCGGCCAGATTTTAAGAAGCTGGCTGTAAACATTTTTTTTTTTTACGGTCCTGGGCAGAAGTTTGTTTGCACACCTCTGTGGCGTGGATGCTAATGGATGTTCTCTCTCCCTGTATGAATCGGGTTGCGGGGACACGGGCACCCCCCAAACCCTCGTGAGCTCTGAGGGACGGGATGCTGCAGACCCTGCCCGGACCCCTCCGGCCTCAGGGGCAGGACAGCCGCAGAGCTCCCCTTTATGCCGGGGATGTTAAAGGCCAGTTGCCGAGGCTGAGTCGATCCCGCGTGGGGCAATCCCGCATCCCTCACAGCCGCCTCTGAGGGGGCGGCGGCCGCCCCGCCACCCGCCAGGGGGCAGGCGGGGCGCTGCTACCGCCACCTCCCCGTCCCGCCCTCACCGCGCCGGGGAGGTTCCGCGGGCCCCAGAGACACCTCAGGCGGAGGCGGAGGAGGAGGTGGAGCGCCCGGTCCAGACCAGCCCGCCGCTGCCGGCTCTTGCGCCGGCTGCAGGTGAGAGACGGCGGCGGGAGGGGAGCTACCCCAGGAGGGCGAGGGACGGGGGTCGCAGCCCGCTGTGGCGGGGTGGGGCCGCGGGGACCCAGTCGGCGGAGCACGAAACTAAAAGCGTCGAAGTTTCCTAGCTAATGGCCATTTGCTACCCGATATTACACCCCTCGATACGCATGGGAACAGCGGACTAATTTTCAGGCACGTAAACTTTTTTCCAAGTTTATTTTGCTTAGAAAAGGCAGATTTGGTGAGCTGCGAGGCCTGATTATTTATTTATGTGTGTTCCCACGCACGGGATGAATGGAGAAGTTATTTGTTGGGTTCGTCTTTTGTGTAGTAATGTCCTCGAAAGCCAAAAGCCAACTCTTCTCTTACAGAGCGGTTTAGGTCCTTTTTTGCTTGTACTTTTTTTAGCATAATAGGAGTTTAAATTGCTGAAAGAGGTACTTTAATATCCAGGGAAAACTTGAAATATCTGCAGAAGTTTGGTTTGTACCTTTATTTACTGCTGAATAGGGAAGTCGCTTCTAATCGTGGTAGGCCGTGTTATGGCGTTTCTAGAGTGCCCTGTGTTAATAAAGGGATTAAAATGTTTTAATACATATAGTACAACATTTGATATTGCTAGGCTTCTCTCTCTGAGGGTGGCAAATAAAGTGTATCATTTAGCAGGGGCATATCATCGACTGCCCAGGACGATACTGAAGTCTGTTGAACCTGAGACTTCTTTTATGGATGTGGTCAGCAGAAGTGCTGAAGACTGGCAAAGACACTTGGAAAGCGTTTTTGGACACGCAAAGTAAATACGTGGTGTAATATTTTAATTAGGTTCAGCATAGAAGTCTGCTTTTCCCGTGTCAGATGTGTTAGGTTTTATTTGCATTGCTGTGTGCCTGAAACACTTGGTCGTAGACCAAGACCATGCTGTGCTAACTGTTGTGCAAATATAAGGTGGGGAAAATCCATGCAAGTGCATGTGAAAACTGTGGGTTTGATTCTGAGGTGGTTGTGATTTATTATAGGAAATAAAGTATCCTGTGCTGGATGCTGCAGTATGAAGATATCTTAATAGTGGGAAGTAGGATGTAACTGTACCTGCATTAGTGACCTTACTGCTTTGTGCTAAGATGCATGACGTGGGGGTCTCTTTCAAAAAAAAAAAAAAAAAAAAAAAAAAGCTAGGAATTTTGAAAGGAACTCTTCAAAAAACAACAGCAGCAAAAAAAAAACCACCCAAAACTTGTTTACTTTATGTCTAAAAAGGAAAAGTACTAGAAAGAAATTCTAAAGCTATTACATATTTTCAGGATAAATAAGAGTCATGTGGTAGGGTCATTTTTTTTTTTTTAAAATATCCTTTTTAAGCAACCAGGATTCCTGGAGAGAAAGACAAATTTTCTAGGAGAGTTTAATGATTGTGTTTAGGTCAGAAATAAATAAACAAACAGTGTGGTTGTGTGTGTGTTGGGGCGGTTTGTTTAGGTATCCTGACCTTTCAAATGTTGAAGTCCTGATCTGGAAGTTTTTTTTATGATCCCCTATAGGTGGAAGATGAATGTGTTGCAGGCCTATGTCAAGGCCTGGGATACAGTGTACTCACGGTATGTCTCTGTGTATAGTGGACTAAGGACTTTTGGAAAAAAAAAAATCCTCATTGCAATGGCTGACATTAAAACCACTATTTGCCAAAGACACATTGACAGTTTCCCCTCTCCAGAAACGTAGAATGGAAAATGAGGAGTATGTGGAATACAGCTCTGAGAACAGTAAGCCAATACTGGTTTGTAATGGCCATTATAGCATGTTATTTATGCTTCCAGCAGCCATTACTAACAGCAATTAGAGTCATTGGGGGTTCTTGTAAAGCAGCCATTAAACTTCTTAATATTTTTCTTAATGAAGCTAATGTCAGCACCATTAAGAGTAAGCAAGGAAGAGACTTCATTCCTTAATATATGTGAATATTTATGGTCTCATGGTTTGTGCTAAGTGAAAGAGCAGGTGCTGGTTGAGAACTAATTAGTTTAGGTGTTAGTCTGGAGACAGATGATCATTGTCTTCTGTTAATGTGGGTGTTTGGTCAATTGCCAGTGCTCTTAGACTAAAAAAAGAAAAAGACAATATCCCCCATGGAATTACAAAAGAAATATATCTCTCTAAATTGTATTCTTAGATTTATTCTTAGGTTACAGCTTTGACTTGGGTTTAACATTAAAGAATTTATCAACGTGACTCATTCTGATTTTAATTTATTATGAAGGCTGTAAAACATAGGCTGAAGTACTTCACCCAGCAGTTCCTCCCTTAGTCTCATGGTTTGTGTTGAAGCTACATTTTATCTTTCTGGGAAAAGATCCAGTTTACCTAGACTTGTCTGGTGGTTTGGATTAACAAAATGTGAGAGTCAAACTGCACTAAGCACCTGCAGGGCTTCTGTATTGAAAGTGTCATTTGGGACTTTTTCCTATATAGATATATATTTTTTTGTGTAAATCAAAGATTGTTTTCTTAAGAAATCAACCTGGGAATTGAGGTGTGTAAGAGCAGATGGCCAATGGAATTGGTGGTGTTCTTGATGTTACACAGTTGTCTGCTTCAGGGCTGCTTTGACTTACCAAGGTGTGAAGATCTGTATTCACCAGCAGCGAGGGCGGGTTGGCTGCTGTCTGTGCTGCTCGCTTGTTTCCGCTGTTCTTTTGTGCTGCATTTGATGCTCTGTGTGAGAAGCATGAATGTTCACAAATGGTTCCAAAGATTCAGGCATATGGTTAAAGTGGAGTCTCAGACCTTACTTAAACCAAAAAAAATTTTCAGACGAAGACTGGGACCTGGCTGATCCAGGGATCACTCTTTTCTTCTCACATTAAAGCCCAGTCAGTATTCAAATTTTTACATGCAGTCTCTGTAAAGCACCGTTTGAGGTGGCGGTTCTTTCAAAGACCCAATACTGCATAAATAGGAAGATAATCTATTAAACTAGCATCTGCAAAGTTTCAAGATGATTATTTGCCAAGCTGACAGGATGTTACAATGTGAAATAGTTGGTAACCACTGTGCAGTTAGATCATCTTGTATTGAAATAAGGAAGTGCAACTTCTGCCTTAAGTATTTATGGTATACTTCACAAATAGTCAATGTCTTGTGTTTGCTGGAAAACATATTTTATATTTACATTTTGAAAACAGTAAAGGCTGGTTTTTAAAATAATAATATGAGGAAATCTGGGATTTTCACCTGGAAAAAATGCTGTCTTTAAAAAAAAGGAGTTTTATAACACTTTTGTCTTGTAATTAATATCACTGTCATTGGTATTCCAGAGACTTGCAAATCGTTTCAGATTTGCTGTTGCTTGCCTTTTGCCTCTTATACCATCCTATCTTCCTGAGTTGCTTTGGGTACAATCCAGGCTCTGTCTTGCGGCGCCAAGCAGCAGGGTAGTCCATATATGCAGGCAGAGGAGCTAGCAATGTATTTGATCTTTCCTTTGGAAGTGTTTTTCTTTGCTTAATAAGCATAATGTAAATAATGTAAATATGCTGTAATAATATTTCCTGTACGTCTTCTGTAGGTTCCTACTCCTGACTGTTACGTCTTCAGAGTTAGTAAAGGTAAGGTGTAAAATGTGAAATAATTTTGTCCAGGGGCTGCTGTTCCTTTTCTAATCAAGGCATTGCTTTACCTCCATAGCTTGGAGATAAGACATGAGTTTGTGTCAAAATGTATGCTTCAAACTTACTCGCTTTGTGTAGCTTGTTTCCAGTAGCATTTTTATAAAAATCAAATAAACCTTCTCCTCTGTGGCAACCAGGCTGCTGTTGTGATTTTTACAGCACAGGCCCTGCAGTTTGGAGGCTTCAGGTCTGTTGGTGCTTTAAAGATGAAACAAAGTCAAAGCTGGCTCTCGTATGACATGGGACTGCATATACTACTTTCCCTAAAAGCTTCCTTCACAGCTAATGGCCAAAATGTTCCTCTCTTTAATGGCTGTTCTGCAATCCTGATTTCAGCATTAAAAGTAGCTTCTGGTCTGTAATTAGAGAGAAGGAACAAACAGGGTGTGTTTGACTTCTGTTTCTGGGCATAAAACGAAGTGAATAATGCATTCTAGTTAAAAAGCAGAAATAACAAAGATTGCTGAGGCTATAACTAATGGTGTAAGTCAGAGAAAGGTGACAAGTTTTGTTGAATAGGGCTGTCTGTTTCTGGCAACTTCTCTCTGAAGTGCCCCAGTGCTATGCGTATGTCTGTGTTTGCTGTAGTTTGCTCTGCTCAGGTAGCTTGCCAGGCCTTCTGAGATAATTTTCAGTCTCATTCTCTTGGATCCTGCATTGCAGGTTGCTTACGAGTAGTGGTAGGTCTTTCTACCATCTTCTGTTCTTTGTGATGCAGAAACAAGTACTGTTTGACATGCAAGTTGTCATTCAGCCCACAACAAAAGTATAGCAATAAATTCTTTTATCTGCCTTGTAAATGGATGGTTGTAAAGCCGCAAGCATACTCTTGCAATATAATCAATGTGAAAATGTTTTAAAAGAACTTTAAGTTGTAAGGTCTAAGGAGTGCATGCTTTATATTTCAAGGAATGAAACAATATAGGAAGCATTTTATAGGTAGACAAATGTAGAAATAGTTTACATACGATTGTATAACTTTGTTTTTTATTTGTTACTTGTCTCTATGAAGTCTTGTTATGATTAATAATGGTGAGTGAGCATTTCAATGAGTTGAATGAAATATTTCAGTAAGATGCTCTCAATTTGTAATACAGCCTGGGTTTTAGTCATTATTTACTTTACATCCAGTCTGCAACATTAAGTTTTCTGCTTAATTTTATATAAAATTGTAATATTTTTATGCTAGGGGCTTCTTTTAAAGAACTAGTTGATGATCAAACCACCTAGCAGTGACTAATTCTTGCTCAGATACTGTTTTCCATCCAAGTAACCAAAATGGTGAGGAAACAGGAATGCCAATAGAGTGACAAAGCACATGGAAGGGCTGGGCCTGAGTGCAGCAGGGAAGGAGCTGTCAAAGGTGGATTCAAGCAGGCTGAGCTCACTGACATTTATTCAAATTCAGCTGAAATTAATGGAAATGAGCAATAAAACTGATCGTTTAAATACCAGATATTCTTAGCACCTGGCTCATGTCAGCCTGAGTCCATCTGTTATGATATTTCAGGCAGGGCCTGCTTGCTGAAACAAACTCAGACTTAGGCTGAAGGGAAGAAACAGGCTGGGTCAAGTTGAGAGGATGAAATTTGTACTGGGGCTTTTCTGTCTGTCTGTATCTTTGTTGTTGGTACTGACTTTATGTGGGACTAAATAAAAAATAAATTTCCAATAGCAAAACAGAATTTCAGTTTCAATTTCCTCATTTGAAAGGAAGCTGGGGTACGGCTATCAAAACTTTTGCACTTCCTGACACTTTTCTGCCTGATCTGTGCCTCCTTTGCTGGTGACTTCAGCCTGCTGCCATGTAGGTGGCTGTTTCAACACCAGGGAAACAAACATTTATATATTTGTGAGATACACATTTATTGGAATAAACTAAAATAAATGACAGAAGACATGAGAAATATATGTAGTCATTGCTAGTATGTTGTAATCAGGAACTGGATTTTGAGGTGAAAGTGCTTTAAAAATTCTTATCATGGGTAAAGCCAGTGAATCAATTCTGATACTTCGTTTGTGCAAGTTCTTACTGTCCTGCTTACTCTATGTGTAGTACATATACTAGTGTGTGCAGGCCATGTGTGGTTTATTAGAAGACAGGAGAAAAATAGAGGCAAAGAATACTTCTGTGGATTTATAACTTGTAGGTCATTGGCCTGATTTATTTCAGTCTGCCATCAGAAGGGAGGGTAGGTATTGCAGGTGTGTGAGCCATTTCTTTCAAGTTGGGTCAGATGAGCATCTGGATTCTGCTCGCGAGGGGGAAAAACAAGCTAAAGCTGTGATCCTGAGCTGTGTAGCTATATCTGCCCTTGGCAGTGATCAGCAGCAAGCAGGTGGGGAGGAGCGTGCCCCTGTGGTTTGACTGACCAGACAGCTCTACAGCTGAGGCTCTGATGGAGCCTGGCTGGGAGTGAGAGGATCCTGGAAGGTCTCTCTCCCACATGAGCCTTCCAGCCGTGGACTTCTAACCTCAAAAAATCTTTTTTTCTTCCTCTAGAATTGCCATAATCTGGCAGTTACTTCACAGTCTTCTGAGCAGGTTAAGGTTTGGGTTTTTGGGGTCCAATTTTGCTCTGCTATGAAGTATTTATGTAGTTCATTAATTTAATGATTTTCCCACCCCCCACCCCCCAGCAGAGGCTTGGGTATTATGTACAGGAGGGCACAGCTGCTTTCAGGAATGACCTGGGAACTTTAAATTCCTTTCTGCTCACTAGTTATGTAAAAATGACTAATGATGGCTGTCTATAATACTGTTTTTTCCAGAAATAATCTTATATGACTTTGAATATAAATGCAGGAGTAAATGCAATGAAGGGTGTGATTTTTAGGGTGTAGCTAAGCTGGCTCAACAAGCAGCTGTCATTAAAAGCGGGCAGTGCTGCTTGCTTCCTGCCCCTGTGCTCCCACTCTCGAAGTCAGCACTGGTGCTCATCTGACCTGCTGGTGAGCTGATTCATGAAATTAAATGGGCAAAAGCTGTTTTTTTAACAGGATAAGCATTTTTATACTCTGATTTCCCCACCCCCACTCTGTAGGAACAGAACACCCAGGCTAGAGGAAGTGGTAAGAATGTACCATTGAACTTCTGGAGAGGCAGGCGCGGAAGGTTCCCTCCTTTGGCGGTGGCTGTACTGTAAAACTGTGCTCCTAATCATCTAAGTAGAAAGTTATGCTTCTGCAGACATGCTGGAAAAGTGACCTGAGCTGTGTTTGAATTTGGGGTATTGCCAAATGAATTGTTAGTCCAATTTCAGTACTTATTAAGAGCTCTGCTCCTCTGCTTTACTTGTGCAGCAGGAAATGAATTTGAAAAATATTTCACTGTAGTACTTTTAAAAAATCACCTGTAGTTTTTTGTAAGTTCGTTAGGAGTATCCTGTTTTGTATTTAGTAGTTTTTACTTTTTTGTCTGCTAATTGTAATACAGTAACTGTTACAAAGCCCTGACTCCCTTTTTCCTCAGGATGCTGCACTTTTAAAATATGGCAGAGGATACGTTGCAGTGCTATAGTGACAGTTGTGTTGGCATATATTGTGATTTGCTTAAAGTGCAGTGTTGTTGCTCGTAACATAATACAATGTTCATAGCTGTTGGAAGGTAGTCAAAGCTAGGAGTTGCTATGAGAAAGTAAAAATTTAATTTGATAACAGTATAAACACCATGTTTAGCTTTCAACACTGTGTTTAGCTTTTGAAGAAATAGGAAAAAGCCCAGTATAGTTACTGTGTTAAAAACATTTGATGCAGTTCTTACAGTGCCACAATAGGCAAAATTCCCCACAGGCAGTTTTATTTTCCCTGGCGAGCTGACATGTTGATTACTTGCATGTTCAGAACTCACTTGCAGAGTTGTAGAATATGATCTAGTGACACAGGTTGTCAGTGTGAGCAGAGCTGTGTGTGGGTGTTAATTGCTTCTGGTCAGGTGCAGACCAATAAATTAACAATGTTGCTAGATAAAGGAGCTTAATTTAGAATTTAGGAATAATATATTGAAAGAATGAAGGGGAAAGTTTTGTTTTTCAAGATTCTGGACAGATTTAGGCAGGAATTAAGAGTTTTTCTTTTTCTGTGTTGGTTGTGTGTTCCATAACTGTTTATCAAGCATGTACTTGTAGCTAACCTGGTTTACCAGAGAAGCATTAATCACTTGTTTTGCATGTTGAATTAATTTTTTTCCTACATTTGTGCAGGCTGTTGTATTTAGAAATGCGTTCTGCTGCACTTGTTTTGAACTGCATTGAAATACGGATCCTTAATCAGTGATGGTTAGGCTTTTCTTGGAGTTGTCTCTGCTGCCAATGAAATACGTATATATAAGATACATATACACGTATATGTATAAATAAAACTAAGGTGTCATTTCTGGAGGCTATAGAATCTAAGAGATACTTGTGCTTGTTTCTTTTTATCTTTCTGGATGGCTTCTCATCACATTCTGTGTATCAGTATCCCAGGCGTCATTCTTTGGGCTTGTCCATTTACAAATGGATAACCAATATTTTAAGAGGCACTTACCAAAAAGAAGAAAAAACCAAACAAAACTTATTACTTGCTGGTACGTCTGAGGAGTGCTGGCTGTAGGAAGTGTGGGAAAGCTGGGGATCAGCTAAGTTGCTTTTTTATTTAAATGAAAGCAGGGAGTGAGGCGGCACATCTCCAGTGCAGTGTATTCAGTGTGCTGAAAGCTATGCTGAGTAACGTAGTGTTTAGTTGGAAAGAAGGTGAGGTGTTGCAGTTCTTTCGTGCTATAAAAATGTTTCCACTAGAAATAGAGGGGCTTTCGTGGGGCGGGGGGGAAAGCAGGGTCGGCGGGGTGGACAAAGGTTTTCTTTAACTGCGGCACTGCACTTATAGAAATGAGATAACTGTAGGTTGCAGACAGTGCAGACCTAATTATATTGTATAATAATACTATAGTGGACCTTGGAAAAAGTTGCCCAATCCAGAGTCAGGCTAGGTTAGGGATAACATTGAGATGGGGACTCTGGACATACCAAAAGGGAGAAGGCAGCATATGTCTTCTGGAAACCGGGTGTGTTTTAAAAGCACTTTTGCATGCAGCTACCTAATGTGTTGGAGATCAAATTGTCCACAAATATTTTTATGAGTTGCTGCGACATGAGCTCTGATCTCAGAGCCATGGCCTAGCAGTGGGCAGGGGGAGCATGTCCACTCCAAGTGGGGAACAACTCCTTCCCTCTTTTCAGTGTCATGGTTGAATTTTAATAAGTTATCTTCCTGTATGTTAGCTTGTGGTGTCACCATGATTTGTTCCTTCTCTAAAAGACACCAGCTAGCTGTGTTTGTGTCCACCCTGTATGTGACTGCTTTAAGCACCTTGGGGTTCTGGTCTCTGGGCTTGCTCACTGAGCCTGGACCTTGGGAACAGCTGCCCAACGGTTGTGGGGAGAATTTTTAAAGCAGTTTTCCAGGTGATGCTGGTGATTGCTGGTCAGTCCAAAATAAACCATACTGCATGCTGTTCCCTGGATCTCCCTTCTTTGGAGTGTTCTTTGGCTCTCCAGGGTTCCCATATCCATGTTCCTGTCCTTGATGCCCCAGCGCAGGCTTTTCTTTGCTCTGTGAGAAGGATCCAAGCAGACTTTGATTCTGTTGCCATTTCTTCTGCTGCTGTGTGACCCTGTGTTCAGTCACAAGCCCTTGGGTGGTCTGTTGCGTTGTTACTGCACAGTTTGAGTTCAGACCTGAAAAACACTTTTTTACAGGCGCTAACCACCTGTTCTGCTAGAGAATGGCCCAGGTAATTGCAGATGGTCTTTAATGATGTCTTGATCAGCAACGGAGACTGAGTGCTGCTCCTCCCTCTGTGCAATGCCATACAATCAGCCCGCCCCAACTGTGTTTCCCTTCTTGAACAAAAAAATCTTACGCTTAAAAAGCTTTAGTAATGTCCAGCTGAACTTCAGATTATGTATGTAGGTTCTTGTGATGGTCATAAGGAATTTGTGATTATGGAGCAGAGCTGCTTATGATAGCATTGTTTCCTCACCCTCTCCAGAATTCTATGCAGTCAGGCTGTGTGTCTATCTTCTAACATAAACATATATTCTTACATCAGGGGAGCAACTTGGTAATTATGGCCACGCTAGTTTTTAGGCAATAATTGAGCAGGTAACAGGTTTGAAGTTCTAACCTGGGAGGATCACTGCACAAAATGTTGCCAGGGAACAAGCTAAAATGCCTTAGTTATTACCTGTGTTTGATGTTATCCTACAGAAGGTGAATGTGAGACAGGTTATTCCACCTTCCCTTACAGAAGGCTGTGAGTTTGTACATTGGCAGTTACTATGGGAGATTTTAAGTGCTATTAATCCTCATGTTTTAATCGATCTACTAATAATTATTTTGTGTAACTAGGTACCTTTACCATGGTAGCCTTTTAAAAAAAAAATCTTTAAAATCTGGATAATTTGATAATTTGGATAGAACATAAACTGCATTGTACCTGTGTCAGAATGACCCCAAGATGTAGTTGTATGTAGTTCTAAGCTGCTTGGGATGTTTGTATGTATTCCCATGAACTGTCCATTACTGTTAATTCCTTTCTATGTTGATGTATAGCTATCAGGATAGAATGGTAGGCAACAGGTATTTTTGCCCACCTGCCCTTTCTCTGTTTATAAAAAGCCCAGGGTTTTTTTACAAGGTAGTAACGTGGCAGGGGAGCCCCCTCCTTGCAATAGTGCCAAACATAGCTTTTGGTTATGTCATTCAAAAAAGAAAACAAACAACCCAAAAACCCATGCCCAACAAAAAACCAAAAGGCATTTCAAAACTGTAAGGCTCATCTTTCACTTGCCTTAAGAATTTTGATCTATTTTTGGCCTAAGTTGAGTTTTTCTGTGGTCAAGTGCTAAAAGCCTTGTTTAAATACAGTTTTGTGACTTAGCAGGCATTTTTAGTGGATACTATCATTAATACTCTGATAAAGGACTAACCTTGTGAGCCAGCAGGCTAAATCACTCTTATAGCTTCCTTTCTGTCCTAATGGAGAAGTCAGCAAACTTTTAAGCCCTTTACTTGGGCCTGTGACTTGCATTTTTACATCTATTCCCCTATAATACTAATTTTAGATTTCAAACATGCTAAATGAAGGAATATATGGCTAAGATTATATTATATGCTTCTGGAATATGCCATATGGTTTCGTATTGATGCAGCTACCTTGGTTTTGTATTTCACTATAGCTTGTTTGTGCAAGAGACTAATTTCTGTGAACAACAACTAGAGGTACAGCCTTCTCAGAGTAGGAGTACTGACACAAACATATACTTGTATTGATGAGCTTCCTGGCTTTTCTTTTGTTTGACTTCTGCCCGAGTGAAAATCTACTGTTACTTATGTGGAAGTTCTTGACTTGGATTTACCATGCACTCTGAGTTCCTTGATGCATCATTCACTGGAGAGTCCCTATTCCTTAGACTGACCTCCTGCTAATTGTTTCTGTAGGGTCATGAAAGAAGGGCAAACTGGGAAAGTCACTCAAGTGCTTGGAGGTGAGCAGTCATCAGGCCAAGTGCTGCTCCCTGTCTGTAAAGGGGGAGGATCAGACCTCTGGTCCCGTCTGTATCTGCTCTGGGGAGGTCACACACGGCAGTGATCGCAGTTCCTCGGGAGTGGGGAGGGCTCCACACTGGTGCTGCAGTATGCCTTCACAGTATAAACTGCAGGAAGAAACATGAGATATGTAGCGGTACTTAATTCAACATTTTTTTCTCACATTTATGACTTTTATGTATTGCTTTTTGTTTAAATGATAGGCTTCTAAACACATTTTTGTGCCAGCTTCCTGGCTTCATCTCAGCCAAGGGAGGATACTTTAGGGATATTTTATAATCAAACAATACCTGAAAGAATTGATGTATTCCTTATTGCATTTGCTATCATTAACATAATTTTCTGGAAGTCTTTAATATTTGTTTGTTGTGGGTTACTTAAGTCCTTGTTTTATGTTCACAGGACAAGTTTCTTTTCAGCTGTGGCATTGACAAAGCAGACATCTAGTATTCTAGTACATGTAAAATATTCCTTGTACTTGGGATGCTTGATTACAGCTTTGACTTTACTTTGTGCATCATCCTAAGAATTCAGGATTTCATAAATCAGTGTTTTGGGCGGAGAGTTCAGTGAATGTTAGTTTCTCTGTTCATTGTCCCTAGCTATTGTCCTAATATAAAGAGCTTTTCTTAATGCTATCTGAATTTGTGCTTGATACTTGCTACTGACTGTACAATTTGTTTCTCAGTGGGACACTTTTTTCTTTACCCTATTGATTTTTTTTTTTCTTGGAACATCACTTGACCCTTTAGTACCTTTCTTGCAACTCTGCTGTGTCTCCCACACACACTTAATTTAAACTCCATCTAAAGCTGAGAGTTTGTGTGAAAGACAGTCTTTTTCTGTGCTTGTCACTGAGCATATTCAAGCAGTTGGGTCTTTTTGTAAAAACACTGTGGAGCAACTATAATGTTGTGAAACTTACGTTTTGACTGTTTGCTTGTATTTAATTGCAACTTATTTTCTCATCTGGTTTTTGTGCTTGAATATGCTTGTATGTGTACTTAACAAAGAGATGGTAATGAAATTATTGGTCTAGTCTAACATATATGTGCCTGAATACGTGTATCATCAGATGGTAACTACTTAGTTATTTCAAGGAGTTGATTAGATTTTTTTAAACAAAAATACATACATTCTCATTTATATTTTGTCCTTTCCCTTCCTCATTTCTGACTTGCTGTGGTGTCTGTATGCCTAGACTTAACCTGGTGATAAAGTAGTAAAAGTCTAGGTGTAAACTAGTGTTTTATGATTTAAATAAGTGTTACAGCATTTTTATGTCTGTGTGTAATATGTAGAGTAGCTAAAAATGTAGACATGCCTGTTCTGCGCATGGTTTAGGTCACAGAAGGGTTACATAAGGCTTATGTTTTTCCTCACCCTGAAACATTTGGCTGTTAGCTCTTGGACAAAGTGGGCTGACTCAGTGCTAGATACAAATACAGGATTTGTCATATTGTACGTTATATTGTATTTCAGTGGTTTCTGTTAATTTGTTAAATTTTTGCCTTTGAGATACTTTCAAGCATCATGGTATTTCGTAGTGAAACTTTGTGAAAATCAATTAAATGGCAATTTAAAACCGACAGAAATGTCTGAGGGAAGTGTTTTTGGATTTGTAAGTATTTGGGGATTGTGTTATTTCAGAAATATTCTACACATAAATGTTTGGCTTTTTTTTCTTTCTCATTGGGAGCTCATATGTCTTTCTAGACTGGTAATGAAATGCAAAAATACTTGGTTTTGAGATTTGCCTAGGGAAGGTGTGTAAGATACATAAAATGTGTATTACAAGCTGCAAAATGGTCACAGAATATTATTTCAGTTTGTGTGCTTAACTCTCTTTTGACTAAAAGCGTGAACTAAGCCTTTTAAATGGTTCTTTTTATCTTGAAACTACTTCGATTAATACTACCCCCTTTCCTGCACTTGTCTACAGATACTTTTGGTGTACATCTTGCCATACAACTGTTTTAAGTTGGAAGTAAAGAGCACTTTTTTTTTCTCCCCACATGAAATTACCGTGTTTTTAGGCAGCAAACTTGAAGAGTGATTTAGTGGTGGAAGCATAACCCTGGCCGTCAGAAGATGTGAATATTGTTTTTAGGGTGATTTTAGCAAGTCAGACTTTTCTTCTGGCTTTGTCTTTCTGCAAAATGTTGATAGAAGTAAGAGTATGTGATGTTTTATTTACTTATCTTGGAGGCCCCCAGACAGAAGTGGAAAACGTTCTGGACATTAACAGTAATTTGGCTGCTGGAAGTTGCCCAAAGTACTGGCAGTATGTTCTTGCTCTTACTGAAAAATAAAGTAGCAGTTCTCTCTTTTTTTTTTTTTTTTTTTTTCTCTTTTAAATACGTGTAAGTCAGCTTGTATCCTGCTCAGCAATCTGTTGTGAAAATCATCACTTCTAATAGCACAGTGCCCCAGGGACCACTGCAGGGCATTGACTGGCTCGGTTCTGACTCAGAGCCTAAATCACTGACACTGCTCATCTAGAAAAATGTTGCAATTATGACTCTCCTCCCTAGTCTGGGAAAGCATCTTGGATCTCCTTGTTCACAGCTCCAGTTTTCAGAGATGGCGTGAGGCAGCCTGACTGGGGTGAGCCTTCCCTGCTTGTGTGTAATTTGTTGGTCCCTGTTCTTTAAATTCTTGAATATTTCCTGGAAATTATGGACTGGGTATAATGAAACTGTTAATGGCTTTTGTCAGACATTAAAATAGAGAATTACAGACCACCCTGACTACTTGTTTAGCAAAGGCATTGAGGTGTCTGTTTTGCCCCGAGAAGTTGACCTTTTCTGTTGCTGGCTCTTGCCTAGCATCTCTCTGGGCTGTCCCTCATCTTGGGGTACACACGGGAGCCCAGTTTCTTCCCGTGATGGCTGCAGGAGCATTTGTGTGTTAATTTCCTGCCCTCACCTCTGTGTCCTGCCTCTGCTCTGCAGCTGCCCACCCTCAGCTGCGCTGCCCACCCTCGCTGATCCCGCTGCATTGTAGGCAAAAAGAAACAACCTAGGAGACACAAGTGGTTGTTTTTGAGCTGATCTGGCTGCATGTGGGCCTAGAAACCGCAACCTGCAACAAAGTAATGGCATGGTGTGATAACAAGATAGGAATGAGCGGTGGAGAGGGGAAGAGGAGAAACTCGTTGAGTGAATATTACTGGAGAAGCCCCTGTTGCAGATCCATAGCCAAGACCTGTGGGTTTTGTTGTTTAAAATGAGCAGCAGAAGTTTCCTCTCTAGATTTCTGTTCATTAAACCAATTTAAAATGTGTGTAGGGAGGGTGGTAATTTATTTATCTACTACAGCATTTGCTGTAGTAGATATGTGTTTGAACACATTCCTGGTAGCGATACCTCTCACTTCACTCATAGGACCTTCCCCCGTTATATTAGATTTGTCTGCTTGAGTAATGAGTTGTACTTCAGAAATAAGGAAGTGGGGGTAATGCTGCATGTGTTAGCTTAAAGCATACATGAAAAGGTAGTGGTTGTGTTACAATCATATGAAAGGAATGAAAAAGGCACTTCATTATTTCACCCACTGCTCTGTCTTGCTATTGCTCAGAGATACTGATTTCATTTGCTACTGAAAAAAATGGCATTATTTCTCAGATCGTCAAAACATAAATTAAAGAATCCCCCCTTCCGTAACCAAATCTACAGCGCTGATTCACAGTGGTGTTTTTGTAACCACAATGTCTGTCAGTGGGAGCTGAAGGACTGATGTTCTGCTCTCCTTAACATCATGCATTCTTATTATATTAAATAAATATATAATTAAATAATATTACATAATAACTTAATTATTATTTTGTGCTATTTAAAGCCCAGCATTTTGCTTCCTGCCACAGCTGAACAGACATTCTCCTCCAGGGATTTTATCAGTTTCTGGAAGTATGAGAAGAAAGTTCCAAAAAAGATTTAAGTGCCAATGAAGATGCTTACTGTAATATGTTGTTGTAGTCCAAAATTATTTGTTTTATAAGCTTGGGACTACTGTATTCCTAAAATGTCTTGTGAGTATTCATGATTTTGCTGGCACTTTTTGTGGCTGGATGATGGTATTATGTCAGCTCCTTTGGGAGAGAAAAAGGGATACCACACACACAGAGCCAGCCAGCTGGAAATCCTGTGGGAGAGGTGAAGTTAGAAAATGGGTTTTGAGTTCTTTGCTTTAACCACAGTGGTCATCCTTCTCATACAAGGGCTAAGGGCTTCAAGAAGGTCTTGAGAATTTGTATGCGCACAGGATGGAAAGACAGGATTACAGGCGAGAAAAATATATCTGGGAGTTTATTATGCTTTAACCAGAGGATGTGGCTGTTGAAATACATTCTTGGGGTTTTGGCAATATTTGGATTTCAGGCCTGCTCTTAAACTGTACCGGACAACTTCAGTGAAAGTTAAAAGTAATCAGAATTTTGAAATGCAGGGAAATGGCTGTGACGCTAGGTAAATGAGTGATTTGTGCTTCCACAGGAGCTCCCTGATCTACCAGATAAGATTTGGCCAGTGACCTACCAAGCCTCAGTTCTCTTCCCAGATCTGCATTTGAGGTGCTTCATGCCATGAGTTTTGGTTGAGCACTTTCCCTATGTGTACATGTGTTTCTGTGTAGAATGTGAAGTCTTTGAATAACCAGCAGGTAAGATCTTAGGGCTGTAGCTTAAGTCCATTATTATTTTGAATTTTGTTGGTGTGTAGTGTTCACAAAAACTGTTTCCTCCCCCAACATTAAAAGACAAACTCAGGGACTTTATGGAATTTAGTTGTATAGTTTAATTACATTTTCATTAAAGTATATTGCTTTTTCTCAATTTTGAATGGTTACTTCCCAGACTGTAGTTTCTGAAATCTTGTCACCTTTACTTTTTTATCTCATTATGCCATTTGATCTGCTTATAAGGTGAATAGCTGAAGTCCACTGCTGCATAATGGGTTTGCAACATTTCCTGTCTCCTTTGGTTGATCCTATAGGGTTTCAACTCTATAGTGCTTTTCACTTAGGCTAGTTTTGGATTCAATCCCTGTCACCACCAGCCGTGCCAAGGTACACTTGTAAACCAGACGGTAGTATGAATGTGCTGAGAGAAAGCGAGCTTCAGACAGACTAGCGCTGAGTTTTGCCAAATAGCTTCCACTGAACTGGAGAGCCGCAGCTGCAAGAGTGGAAGCCATGTATTCTTTGAAAAAGTCTTGTAGTAATGATATTTCTGTTGTTGCGTTTGCTTATTAAATAAGCTGCAATTTGAGATGTGAAATAGTTTAAATATGAACTAGTGTTTCCTAAGTTCTTAACTAACTTATTGTACTGGCTACAAAATCCCTAATCACTGATGTTGAAGACCACTCCAGCAGTACTACATAACCTCTCGACCTGTCAGAGCAGGAAAGATTGAACTAGAACCACTTGGAGACCATCTTACCAGTACTTTTAAGATTGGCTCTGCATGTGTGTGTCCTTACTTCCCATATTCAGGAAGCAGTTCATGCATTCAGGAAACAGTTCATGCATGAATTAAATATTACTCTCAAGAGACCAGAAATCAATCTTTGTGTGGAAATCCAGTTTTCTAAGGGTAACTAATTTCATGTGAGTTTATAAGACAGTGGTAGCCAAGTTCAAATGCAACAAGAGGTAAAATGAAGAAGGGAACTGAAGACTGTTCAGTGAGTTGTAACACGTACAGTCAGCATACTCCTTCATAGTGTAGTTTTAAAATTCTTAAATCAATTTCTGGGAGAAACTGATACGCTTTTTTCAATGTAATTTTTAAGGTGGTCTTGGAGAGGAAGCAGTGCCAGTTCTATCTAATATTGTTGTTTTGTTTTAACTTTCTTTTTGTTCCTGAGCTTGTGTATTGTTTCTAAAATAAATTGTGTTGGATGTTTCTGAATAAAGTAAACTTTAAGCTAAGCAGCAGTTCAATTTCTATTTCATTATACTATCATTTGGAAGTGATTTTTAGATCTGTTTTAGCCAGGCAGTAAAGTAGAAAGAAACATCATAGTATTTGTAATAACTTTAGTTTGATTTGTAAGTTATCGTTTATTTAAAAAAAAAAAAGACAATATGAAAGATATTTTAAACATTTCTGAAAAAATAGAGTTCTTAAATATGGACTATCTGTAGCTGAGGGGGAAATAACTTCAGCATATAACACCTCAGTGTTATAGAAGGGTGTCTGAAGGATCTGCCTGTTAAGATATCGTTGAAGTATAGCATGGTATTTTAATAATACAAATTAAATTTTTGTTTTAAAATACTTCAGTTAAAATTATTGTAATGATGTGTATTTTTTACCGATTTGATGTAAAATACTTCCAAACCTGTACCAGCTACACATGGTGCTACTATATTTTGTCCAAAAAGACTTCAAATCAGTGTTAGTATTTCAGTTCAGAATATTTCTTAGTAAAGTCATTCAAAAATGATACAAGAGATTTCCTGTAAAATATTTCACTTCTCAGTGTAAATGTGATTAATTTGAACTGAATTAAGATATTTCTGCAATTGTGGATATTCAGGATAGGCATTCAAATTAGAGCTCCAGCAGTATTGGTGTTGCTGTTATGCCTACTAGCAGGGTAAACTCCTGAGACTCATGGTAACTTTATACTTTTAATATTTCAGTTAATAAATAAACTAAACAGATAACCAGAAGCCCTTGGTACACTGCAGCGTTTCTCCACAGAGGTTTGTGGAGGTGTCCACTGAACTAGTCAGAAAGTCTGAGTAAGGATAGTGTGAACACTTCTGAAAATAGTAGTCAAAGCTGTTGTTATAAATAATTTCGACTAATGTATAAAAAAATGAAGCTGCTGGTCAGAATGCAAAGTAAATCTCATAACTGGATCAAAAGAAAAAAGTGAAGGGGGCTGCTTTTTTTGAAAAAGAAAAAGGAGTCAAACAAAATTGATGTTTTGTTAACTTCTTTATTGTTTCCATAACCAGAGTGAAATCTGGATTTCCACCATTCATTTAATATGCTGGTGAATGATCAGTGAACTACTGCATAAAATAAAACTGGAAAGAATCGAAACAGTTTTGGAAGTCTTTGCTCTAAACAAGTGTTACATTTGGCAAAGTATGATAAATCTGGGATTTCATAATACAAAATCTATCCTTCTGTTCTGGAGTTTCTGTTATATGAAATTTGTTTTATCTTGAAGTTAATGAAGTTTCCCTAAAATTAATCAAGAACTATTGTCATGTCCTCCTCTTCTTTATGCTCTAATAGTCCAAACCTAAAACAAAGGAAAAGTCTTGAAAATAGTAATAGACAGATGTGTTACTAAGGAAAAAAAAGGAAGATGTTTTTTTAATACTGTAGGGTTTTTTTCCTACCTTTTAACACTTTTAGCTTGATAAAGTTTTTAGATACTTTTTAAAAAAAAAACACAATAAAGCAGACCTCTGCTGCAGGTGCGGCATTGATCCACCAGCTCAATACTACACAAATAACAATTTGGTAGGCGTGAAAAGCAACTGCTGTTATAGCAGCAAGGTGCAGTGCTCATAATGTCACTGGTTAAATGTTCTTCAGTCAAAATGAAAATGGCCTGCAAGCTGTTGCTAGGGTAATAGGCGCCTGTGGTTAGTGTTGAATGCAGAGGGGTTTGTCTTGCAGACAAAAAATGGCTTAAAGTACTTAGTCTATGTATCACTTTACTTCCGGAAACTTGCTGGTTAGCAGCAGACTGGTGTGTCTGCCTCTGAGGAGCTTCAGTTACAAATATAGAAAGGATCTTTTTTTTCCTCTCTCCCCTTCCCCCCCTCCCCCCCCCCCCCCATTTTGTTATACAGTATTTCTCTCACTGTTATCTTTGTTTATAATGCCTGTGTTTGATAGGAAGTACACTGTCCTCAGGACCTGATCCTGAGAACACTTCTGGGGGAGCAGCAGCTTGATCCCTCTGCAACTACAGTGAATCTTGCATATAACTGTTTATCAGGGGCTCTGACAAAAGTTATGTTTTCAGACAGATCTTTGCCAAATTCACAAAGTTTCACTGATTCTTTTAATTTTTTTTTATTTTATAAAGTCCTTCATTTAATCCTCTAAAAGTTAACTAGCTACAGTGCACATATGAATTAATACAAATATGGCCTTTCATAAACATTGAGAGCAACAATTCTAGGTCCTTTAGCTCCTCTTCTAAAACCTCTGAAAAATGTTGTTTCTGGGATGCTGTTTAAAAACTGTCATAGTATATTTTTCTAAAAGGCGTTATGAAATTTTGGGACACCCTAACTATTTGGGCATCCTCCTCACTTTCCCAACTGAATACCAGCAACTTGCTGCCCCGTATTGCTCTCCAGACAGCACCGGACTGTTTCAAAGGAACATGAGGCATGCCCTGCTGATTACCAGGGACTCGTCCTTAATACTAGATACCTAGAAATGTGAAAGTAAAGGCACATCTTATTTGGGCATTCCATATTGAACATGCAACAGAGGTTAAAACGGGTTTTTTGTTTGTTTTTGGTTGATGGGGTTTTTTTTGGCTTTTACACAGGCACAAACACAGCAGATTTGTATCTGCCTTTTCAGATAAATTCTGCAAGATGTCTTACTGTTTTTTCCTTTCTCTTATCTATCTCTTAGGCTGCCAGGGGCTTTGTCAGGAACTTGACCTTTTTCTTAAGAACCATCTCCAGTTTCCACCTAACTTTTATAAATACTGATGCCTGTTGGCCTTGGCTAGGTGGAGCTAACTCCTGGCCCAAAAGTAATGGGATTTGATCACAAGTGTCCCAGGGCTTAGGTACAAACTGGACATTTAACCCACAGTGACAGAATGGAGTGCCTATTTGGAGTAATGATTAAAGTAGTTTGTATTTCTGAGCAAAAATTTTTAACTGAAAGTTACTATAGTTTATGATAATTCTTTTTGCAATAAAATACTTTTAATCCACTCTGATTTTGTGCCAGATTATTTGGCAGTTTCACTTGCCTTTCTGTTTCCAAAGTGGGTCTCTAGTGACGGAGCTTTGGGGTGAACAACAAAGTAGGTGTTGATATGTTCCCTTCCCAGCAGAGCTATTTAACTTGTATCAAGTTTCCCACTGACATCTAATTTCCAATTTCCTGCTCTCGGCCTCTTCTTCTCTGGGCCATCGTTTCAACACTGCTGTATAACCATTTACTCTCTTTGGTTCCTGTCCCTGGTGAGTGTGTGCTGGATTCCAACAACAAATAGTGAGCAACCATGCTTCCTCCTGGTGCCTGGCACATTGCTTGAGGTATTGAACTTCTCTGGCATCTTGTCACATCTAAACAGTTGTTCCCATAATACATGTGAAGATGTTTTCCTTTCCTCCTACTTCAAAGGCAAGAGCTGTTATGTGTGATATGGATTCCCCTACTAGATGGCTGGTGCACTAAGTTCAACCTGACCATGTTTTCTCATAGTCTGTGTACCTGGAGATACCCATTCATGACATCCTAGGAATGTGCCTTTCTGCCCTTTTCGTGCTCTAAGACAAGGAAACCTAGTGAGCAGAATCTCTTCATTTCCACACTAGCAGTAGATAAGCCTTTATCCAAAGCTGCAAGGTGCAGGGCGGTAATGCTTGGTTTTGGATTTTTCTGGGGGGATTTTTGTGTTTGTTTTTTTTGTTTGTTTGTTTAGCTGGTTTTCCTGCCATATTGTCATATTTGCTGATCTGTGATCCAAAACCTCAAACAATATTTTATGCTGATTTGAATTATACGTTGTTCAAATTTTTCTTCTTGGGGTGTTTTTTTTAATTGCTGTTATCTTGTGTGTAATAAAACATACAGAAAAACTTAGGGCTTTCTTTATCAAGAATGCTGTAAAAGTTAGTAAAACATTCTTTTGTTTTTAGCAGAGTATCCTTTGCTGTCACACAGGCCTTGCTTGAAAAGCATTGGGATCAGTTAGCATAAAGATGATACCTCTCACCAGTCTTCAACCTTCTCAGACATTTCCATCTATCATTATTTCAATCAAGTTACATTCATGCTGCAACTTGCCACAGTATAGTTAAGTAATTTTTCTTCTGTTGTTTGTGTAGGTAAAACATTCATAATATGTGGAGATGGAGACTGAGTAGTTTTTTCTCCCTTAACCTATGAGGGGAAGAAATAGAAGCATGATTAATGCTTACGGTGGTCCTTGGAGTAAAGTTTCCCTGTCTTGTTGCAGGTTGGTGTGTGTGATACGTCAAAAGATGTAGTGTCAAGGATCATACTTGAGTGGGCTGCACTCATTCTACTGCAGAAATTTCAAAATGATCGAACAGACCGTAGCAGAGTGGAGAAATACAACTTTTGATGATGAATCTATGGCCTGTAACAGTAAGCAAACAACAAGCATGTGGTTTTTGTCAGTAGTCTCAGTAAGATTTAGGACCATAAAACCCCAGAGTAATCTGTTACGCACAGTTCAGCATTACAGCCCAGGGAAAATGTGCTTTCTCAATGGCTGCACACAGCCCTGGGGATTGCTTAGGTACTGATCAGCAATAACCTTCACTGGGGTAGTGGCTGCATAGTTCGATATTTTGGAAAGTTCTTCTGTGGACTTCATGTTGCTCTGAGGCAGTAGCTGCATAGCTTTTTAGAAAAGTGACTTCTGTCATATTCTGATGTTTTGCTGCAACTATCGTATTATTTCAAGTTTTTGGTGTTAACTAGTTCTGTTTTAATACTAGTTAACTGGACTTAGTATCAGCGATCCAAAGGATAAAGCTGCTTAAGGAGAATCTAATTTAAAAGTCTCCACTTCATTTTCGCTGTTGCCGGGTGAGATACAAATGTTTCCCATGGCGAGTAGATGCTTTACATGGTGCAGGTTTCCAGTAGCCTCTTGGTGTTGGGAACAGTAGGGCTGGCTGTCAAGCAAAGCTCTGAAAATGGTAAGGTGAAAGATAAGATGAAACGAGAATAATTATAGTGATTAGATCTGTGTTCAGACATTCCATTATCTTAATAGACAATCAAAACTTAGCATGGAGAAAAAAGTCCCATGAGACACGTGAAAAGCTCTCACTGCTTCTTTACAGCTTGGTTCATCCTGTGATCCAAGAGAGCTTACCGAGGCACTCATGAATGCTTAGCTCATGTGGCATGTCATCTGGGTCAGTGAAAAATATGTATACAGCTCTGAACAATTTTGAAGGGTACACTGCTCTCAAGTGGGACTTAAAATACAAGATTTCAGAGGTTTGCATCCCATTATCAGTGTTTTATTTCAGAATGAGTCAGCAAAGGACCTTTCCTAAACCTAATGTTACATTTTGGAAACTTTAAAAAAAAAATTGTGTGTGTTTGACTGCTGTTGTGTCCTGAGGTAGGGTATGACTGCAGAAACAACGCTTCTCTTGGAAGTGTAGGTATGTCTCCTTGGTGGTGTTTTTAATACTTAACCTCCAAGGGAGGGAACTTCCTTATTGCAAGTGTTAGTTTTAGTTTTAGTTTTTTTGGCTGTGAAGTACAGATGTGGTAGTGTAACAAATGTTGCATGTTTGACATGTGAAGAAGTTTGGGGAACATTAAATTTCCCTGTAATAAATAGTATATAGAAATAAGATTTTTAAGACATGTGGTTGATAGGATTTACTCTTGAAGTATTAGTTGTTAAGCTAAGTGGGGATTGGATTTAATCTGTCTCCTTCCCTCCCCCCTTGCTTCATAACTAGTATGAAGGCTTTGCTTTCTTAAAGAGCATTTTATACCTTAACAAAAATATTTGTACTGTAATATCAGCCTGTTATACACTGCTCCGGGTACTGATGCGCAATTGTGTTCTTTGCATTGTCCAGCTCTTGGCCTTGGGCTGAGGTTTATTCCCAAAGTGAAATTATCAGTGGGTCTGATTGCTTCAGGAGGAATACTAATCTGAAGAATGACACAGATGATACTGTTGAATAAGCAGAAATTCAGATAGAGACAATCATTTGGCCTTTGGCAGCAGACACAAGTGACGGTGTTCTCATATATGGTTTACTCTTGCATTTTTGTTATGATGTTTGGCAAAATTGCTTTAGAAATACTTGATTCTGTGATAGAACTCTGTACTGATAACAGAGTACAGGAGGAATATAGTGCTGATTTATGCTTTGAGCTGCCTTAAAGGTCCATTACTTGCTATTCAGTGACACATTTTCATTCTACATGTCAATGTTAGTTCATCTGAAAAATTAGAGACTGGGAGGGGGGAAAAAGCCAAAGAAACTGAAGTTGTTGATGTCAGTGCATTAGCTGAATTTCAGCTGCCCATATGTATTTCTACTCCCTGCAGTAGTGTGAAAGTACTGTAGATATGAGAGTGGTTTTTATCTTTGAGCCGCCTTCTCTGTTTTACTGGTTTTAATTGGACTGAACCTAAGCAAATGATTTCTTATCTTGCTCAGGACAGGTTTATCTTCTTTCTGCCCCTGGTGTGGCCCTTATCCCTTGCCATATTATGATTGCACCTGTTCTGTGCAAATATACTATTTACCCTAGAGGTGGGAAAGTTGCATTTCTATGTTGTGCTGTAACACACCTCCTAAATAACTGAGACGGGAAAAACCAGAGTAATGTGTGAAGCCCATTATGCTTCTGTTCAGTGATTATTTTTTATTTTTGAACATCTGTTGGCATATCTAGCCATAGTTACAAGGGTCAAGTTGCATCCCTATACTCTGGCTCTGTCACATCAGCAGTCTAAGCTTCTTGATTGCTTTCGTGAGATAGAAAAGTTGAGCCATATTTAAAATATTGGTATACAAACGAGAGGGATTTCTTTCTAGATGTAATTAAGTAATTGAGCTTAGTAAATTTGTCAGTCTGAGAACTTTCGTTTGCCATATGCTTATAACTCTGCATCCTAAATTATAATGTCTGAAAAAAACCTCTTGACAGTTTAAACATACCTTTCTTGCAGTTATTTTTTTTACTTATTGCTAATTTCAATATAGGCTGAGTATTACCTAGCATAATACATTTTTTTTTTGTTAAAAAAATCTTAGGAAAATATCAGGGATTTTAATTTCTTTAAAAATCGGGTGTTCTAGTAGAAATTATTGAGGCTTACGTGTACTCCATCCCTATTCATATCTCAGTTGAAAAGTCTGTTTATCCCCATAGTGTTCAAGTTAAATATTCTATGTTTCAGGGTTTTCTTTTCTGTAGTTTCTATGGCTTAATATTGCAGGTTTTTTTTGCAATAAATAACTGTACAAGCATTCTGCTTTTGAAATAATTAAACCGAAATTACACAATGAAAGCTGTCCTGACTTCTGAGGCTGTTGTGTTCAAAGACATGAATTTTAAATAGGTCACTGAAAATTTAGTGTAAGTGGAATATTTACTTTTATAGTGGTAAGTTCAATTTTAAACTGGCTAAAGTCAGGAAATCTATCTGTAAGATGTGACAGGGAGTCTGGGAATCATGAAATAATCACACACCTTGGACTTTGAAAGGTGCAAAGCACAGCTTAATTTTGTTCTGGTATGATATATCTTTTTACACCCTGGAGTTCGCTGATTATGAAAACCAGTATTATGAAAGGACTTTTTTTTCCCCCCTTCTGAGCCAAACCCAGCAGTTAGTTATGAGGCTTAATGATTTGTTGTTTGAACCATCATGTGTTTGCACAACAAACTACCTTAGAACAGTAGCAAACCCTCCCATGTAATTCAGTTGCACTAATCTGGTTATATGGATTCTTCTTTCTTTTTTACTAACTTAGCTTGTGAGATAGTCTTAAATTATAAATCTTCAGTTTCCTGAGCTGCTTTCTGTCACCATTTCTCTGTCCTACCTGGATCAGTAGCATAGAGGTTTCTTTATGACTGTAATCTCTTTCCCCAAAGCACATCCTGTAGTAATAGTGGTATTTCAAAATGAGCAACAAACCCCCCCAACCCTAGAAGTGAGATCTTGGTATTCTTTTTCTTTAGGCTATGGACCTGTGAGAAGTGATGAGTTAGTTTAATGACTCACTGCTACCCTTGCTTTCCTACTTTTGGTTTGCCTTTCCTTTCCAAACACTGGACCAGCTCCAGAGCTCACCTATACTTCTGCCGGCTGTTGCACTCCACCACCCTGACAGAGAAGTTACCTGCCAAAAATAGCTTTCTGTTGTTGTATTTGGTGAATGGGCTCCAAACAGAGCCCTGTGGGTGCAGGAGCTTGGTGCCGGGCAGGCAGGCCATGCAGCCGGCACAGGATGCAGGGTCTGAGAGGGTGCAACTTCCTCTTTTGGGTGGTCTGAGCTGGCTGTTGGGCTCTGGTGGTTGTGAAAGCACAGCCTCTCTTATTTCACATCTTCTATTTCTGCTAGTGACTGAAAAACTGCTTTCAAATTACACACCTTGTTATTCCTATATTAAAGGCTATTGTGGAACAAATGTCACAAGAAGCAGCAATCTACTGAATTAAGAATATGAGTAAAAAAAGTTCAGTTTCAACACTTTCTTTACAGTATATTTATTACTATCATTGCCATGGCTTTCAATGTTGAAGGGCACAGCCTAGGTGATGTAGTGTCATAATTTGCCCTGATTGTTCTGACATGTGGTGGGATTTCTTCTGCCTCCTGTTTTTTTCTTCCAAATGACAGACTGGTTTTTTGTATTGATTTGGCTTTTTTATGTAAATATAGTTTTGAGTGATGTGTTGGAAGTGGGTATGCTCACTTCTTGTAAGAAAATAGAAGGTAAACATAAGTAAGATTTTTCTGTATAGCAGAAATTACGTGTCATTAAGGAAGGTGAAATGTCACATGTTTACCACTGCTAGCAGATAGATCGTTAAAAATGCATATGTTCATCATTTAATATTTTTGTACAAGTAGAAGAAGCTAAGGCAACTGCAGACTAGCATTTGAAAGCAAATTCTAAAAGGAAGAAGTGTTGTCTTTAATATGAGTGGTATTTCCTATGATGACTGCTATGAAATACATTTGGATTGCTGACATTCATTTCCTAGAATTAATTAGCTGTGGAATCCACCAGACAGGAGATTATTTTTGCCTGAGACTCATAATTTATCTACTGTTCTCCTTCAGTTATTCAGTTATGCTAAAGTTATTTCAGAAACAGTTGTCATTTGTGTGAAATGAAAGTGGAATGGAAATCAAAACTATACCCTCTGTCTTTGGTACTGTAGTAGCTAAAGAAGGAAAAACTGGTTCTGCTTGCTTTTGTGCAGCAGTTGAGAGGAATAAGGCAACATGTATCACTTCACTTGGTTCTTGCTGTTAGGGTTTGTATTAATATTTCGTGGGTGAGACTGCTTTTTAGTAAACAGACAGCATTAGGTGAGCAAGACTTCAGTCCTTGGCAAATGAACAGCTAAGTGAAAAAATAGTTTTAAAATTGTCCAGGTGGTTACTGTGGTTGTGTTTGTGACTACATCAGTACTTTCGAAATGAAGAACAGAACTGCAGCATACTCGGATCCCATTCAGAAATGCATTAAATTGGTCAGTAGCTGCTGTGAATAATTCTCCCAAGAGAGGGGAGAAAGGATGTGATCGCTGCCCGTCTGTGCATCCTGTTGCATGACTGAGCGGGCAGGAGGGTGCAGGTTTACCAGATCCACTCCCCAGCCTGCAACTGAGCTAGCACCTGAAAACTGTGCTCTGCAAATACAGAGAATAAAGGAGGGCTATCCCAAGACTGCTTTGTTTTGTCAGTCTGATTTTTGTGTCAGGTAGGACATCATTCTTTCCATTGTTCCACCTTGCCTTGCCAGGGGGGAGAATGCTCTTTGTGCAACAGTTCAAGAGAGAAGACACTGTGACGAGTGGCTTTCTGCTTTGCTCTCTCAATGCCTTCAATGTTTTCCCGTTTCTCCCTCTTCTGCCTGCCCGTGCATCACTCCTTGCAGACAATTGCTGGGGAGGAAGGTGCTGAAGGTACCCCATGCATCAATACCTTTGGGCTGAGGTATGACCTGCAGTGCTTTAAAGAGGGGAGGAAAAAAAAAAAAAGCCCAATGCAGTGTGCATGAAACAAATGCACCTGCATGATGTGGGGAAAAATTGATGGGCCTCTGCTACGTACGTGAGCTCTAGGTGGAAAGTAGGTGACGAAGCCATAATTGGGATGGATGCGCATAGGAAAGCGACTCCTACCTTTGGCTCCAAGCAGGCAGTGGGAACTAGGGTCTTTCTGGAGGCAAGGCAGTGGTCCAGGCAGCAGGAAAGGTTGCTGGAACTGAAACGAAGAGCTGCTGGATAGTGTTCACTAACTACTGCTGGTCGAAGGAGCTGGGGCGTAGGGGTAAGACCTTGTAGTTATTACCAGGACAAAGACTCAAGCCAAACTTCTGATCTCAATATACTTTGAGAGGCATCTTGAGAAGCCTGGAGCTTCGCAGCATTTGCCCATTCAGTATTGTTTCAGAGGAATAAAAGCTTTGCAGCCAGAAGATTCAAGGGGCTTACGAAATGCAAAAATTTGGTGTGATTCTATTTCCAGTTGATAGAAAAATCAACTTGATTTTTCTTGTCTATTCAGTTCTTGCTTCATCTATGCTGGTTGGAGTATGCACAAGTAGGGCCAAACAAGTTGCTGGGAGGCAAAAATCACCTCCATCTTGCAAAGATTTACATTATTTTACAGATGGTCACCTGACCAGAGAATGAAATTTGAGGTGCTAACAAAATTATTTGGGTGACTGTTGGCTATTAGAATGGAAAATACAGTGCTGATGTGCCTTGGAAAGTAGTAGTAGCCTATTTAGAAAATAAGATGGGAGGCAGAATGCTCTGTTTAGAAATTAGTCATATTATGAAAATAAATTATGAAAATGTGCCTGCAGTGCGTGGGGGGAAGGCTGTTACCTAGTGATACACTGCACGTTCTTTATGACAAGGCTGGAGATGGGAAATGAGGGAAGTCCTCAATACTTTAGAGGCACAAGGACTTGTGTTCTCACCCCATCAGCTGATTTGCTTCGTCTGCCCTGAACTTTCTGCTTCGCCTCAGTAAAGGGTTGGTTTCTGTGATGCATGTCCCCAGACCAGTTTTTCTTGTGAAGAGACTTGCTTTTGCAGTTAGTTATCTTGAGCAATGTGCAAAAGAAAGAGGCTTCTCTGACTGATGTAATATAACTTGTTAGTGTAGCCCATGCTATCATGTTTCAGTTAGTTTTCTTTAAAACATTTGGTCTCTATAGGCTCTGTAGTATGGTCATGTCTGTTCTGCAACTGTTGAGTCCAGGCCAAATCTTAAGAAAATGTTCTGTATTGACACAAAGCACTGTGGACAGTTTTAACTAGCCCGGGAGAGCAAAAAAGCTTCAGTGCAAGTTTAGTAGCGTAATGAAATGTTTGCTTTCATATTTTTGTAACAAAATCCTATGGCTTTGTCAGTAGGAGACTGGAGAGTTTAGCAATGCTTGAGAAATCCTATCTATGGGTAGGAAAGCATAGAGCAGTCAGAAATACCCAGATTTGTGGAAGACAGAAATGTTGTGTGTTTTGCTTGCAAGTGAAAGGTGGCTATGCGTGTGCCCAGTACTTGCCTAGATAAGTTTCTATTGCTGAATCTGAACACAACCTTGTTCCCAGTAGCTTGAAACAGAGTAGATTTGGTTGGCTGTAGCTGTTCTCATTCATGTTCTGGAAGGAATCCTATTGTCCAATTTTTTATGCCTATCACATGTCCAGTGTTCTTAGATAGTCATTGGGCAAATTTCTTTATCTGATCAAACGCTTTTCATGTTAATTGGCATGCAGATGGCAGTGGAGCTCACCCAGATCTGACTAAATTGTATTAGTTTGTTTGATAGACGCTCCTGTAGGTTTTCAGTGCAGTTTCTAACCCATACTGCTGGGGTTGTTTCTTAGGTATACTAATCTTGTTTACAATTTGTTCCTTCTAATTCTTTAGAACACAGTGAAGGCTTCTAAAGAAATGAGGCCTTTTCTTGATAAACTGATGATCAGAGCTCCATGGTTTTATAGCAGCAGCCCAGACACAGTCCCCATTTAGCTTTGTGTATTTGCTACTGGTGGTTCTGGGAGTGCTCTTTGGTTTTTGTGGCCTGTTTCTGGTTGAGGGTTACACCTCTCCTGTGGTGTCAGAACAGCAAATCTCCAAGAAACAATGACCAAAAAAAGTAAAAGTGATGCTGTGGTGCACAGTGCTCATGCGTTCCTTAAATATATAAACAGGAGTGTGTTAAATTGATGATTTTACTAGTGTGATGCCACCCAGAAGACAGAATCTTTTTCTCTCTTTCAAGTCTGTCTTCTACATTTTCAGAAGGTTGCTGAAAAAAATTCAGAGAAAGGGGAAGGGCACAAAAATGGTGAATTTCAGCTATGTCTATTGAAGTTTCTTAAAAAATCATTGTCTTTTATGTTAATGGAAAGAGGTAATGCCAGTAATGTTAAAAAAGGGGGAAAAAAAAAGGGGGGGCGGTTCTGGGTTCTTTCTCCCCAGAGCAATAGCCTGGGTACCATGGTGACAGCAGTCAAGTGGTAAAGAAGCTGTTGTCCTGGTATCAAGTTTTAATAAGACTTCTTCTGAAATCCTGTTTTTCATGCTTCCCTCTAGCCCATCCCCCTGCTTTTTTGTTTTATGTCTCTTGGCATTGAGTGAATTATATTAATGGATCTATTTGAAAAACATTGGTCACTAGTAATTAACAATACAGTTCATTCCTTAATGTTCATTGTTAACAAAACACACCCATTGCCTTGGAAACACTATTAATTAGAGTTGAATTAAATATATAGAACTAAATGTTAAGTATTTTTAAAAAAATGAATTTTGGCTTTGGCAGCTGTATCCTTTTCTCATTTTCTGTGCCTTTTAATTAGTGTGAAAGGAATAAAAAAATTATTTATTAATTTTTAAGATCCATGTTTTGAAAAAGAATACAAAGTGTATTGTGATTAGGGATTTTATATATATATACACACACAGGCATGCATACCACTTCAAAAGAGTTGTTAGTAGTCAATTATACAACATGCTCATAGAAACTATCATTTGCTCAAAAGGAAACAAAATAAATTTAGTACATTTTTCGTATGAAAATGTTTCAGTTGCTAGAGAAAGGTGTTGTGGCTTGTGCAGAGCAGCAATTGGCGAGCGCTGCCTGAGCCCTGCCTCTGTGGCTGCTGGGGCTCTTGGGCTTCCACCCCGACAGCAAGAAATAGCTTTTGCTCCCTGGTTAGACCATATGCAGATAGGAAGTTTAAGGAATGTATTTTTTCCCCCTTGGGGAACACTGTGTGCACCTAAGTGAATACATGAATTTAATAATACTGTCTCTCTACAGAGTTCATCCCAGGAAGTGAGAGTCAAGCTTATGAAAAGGAGTTAGAGACTTGCAAACAAATAAATAAAGAAACAAGCCAAGAACTCCTATCTGCACAAACACAAGTTGATCTAGAGATTAATGCATAAAACTGATGATGAATTGCCTGTGGTTTTGGGGAGGCTAACTCTTGCTTTTGATTGCATTGGAAATTTGAAGTTAATGCTCTTGAGAAGTAAAATCAGAGAACGTGGGTTACTTGGTGTGCCTAAAGATCACAGAGGCAGCAGTGAAAAGAAAAACCTTCTCTTTGAAGCAGTAGCTTCAGCTGTGTCTGTGTACACCGGGAACTAAGAGAAATAGCAGCCAACCTGGGAGAAAATGCCAGCTAAAGGTAAATACTTCTTCAATGAAGATGACGACTGCAGGATATCAGACCCGCTCTATGAGAAGTACTGCTATACAAGCCAGCAGCACCCACTTCTGCTATTGTTGCTCTTCATTGCAATAATCTTCTGGACTATTCTAATTATAATCTTTTTTGTCACTGATGTAAGTATACTTTTTTCCTTTGTGTTCTGTGTTCTCAAAGATGATGAGGAATCACTATAACAGCACACAGAACATTTCTGGCTAAATTATTCTTTGAGCTACATGGTGTCAAAGTTGCAGTGCTGAAAGAAATCAAGTAATTGTGTATGTAATGCTGTGTATGTTTTTGAAGGGACAGGGAAAAGAGGAGACACTGTTGTCAGACACATAATGATTGTTCTTTCCTTCCTATATGCTATGAACAAATCATAATCTAGACTAAATGGTGGCTATGATAATAAGTAAGTAATAAAGGGGCCAAGGAAGGAACAAGAACGTAAGTTAAAATGCCCTGCATTTCTTATATTTTCTTTTTAGGGTCGTTGAAGAAATGTAAAATAATAGGTTCATTGGTTATGAATTCCTGAAGGTGATCTTTTTAGGGATTTGTAAATATTAATTCCTTTTTTTTCCACTAAGAAAAAACACAACAGCAGTCTCCCAGTACAACGGGTGATCTGTTGAATCAATAGTTAGTTAGCAAAGAGCAGGGATTCTATAGGTGTAGGAAGATGCAGCTTAAAGAATTTTTTGTTGTGTAGTGTAATATGATTTTCTGTAAAGAGATTAGGTGTTCCTCAAGCCAGCCCAGTTGATAGCTTGTAAAATGGGGAGTTGATTTGAAGATAATGTTGTAAAAATGTAATAAGGAGCTGTTATAATTCTTCATTGCCTTATAACACTGCTTTCCAAATATTGCGTTTCGTGATGAAGTGTCTTTTAGTCTTTTCAGCAATAAATCTAATCTTACCAATTGCATTTATGTCCCTTTTAGCTTTTATTTCTTAAAAAAGAAAAGAAGTAGCAACAGTATTTGCATGTTACAAGTCATCTCCTGTAAAACTTAGGAAAAGAGTTGTTATGCTCCCTTTCCGCAAAGCTTGAACTCCTTAAATGCATTTCTTTGGGTACATCTGCATTGTACAATATAGCATAGTTAAACCTCCGTTTAAAAGACAAAACCAAACCCACTAATTTTGGAAATAATGGTGGAGCTGGGGTAGACTGGGTATCTATAACAGTATTTATATTACCTCTGTATGTGTGAATGTCAGGAAGTGTTCATGCTGCCACAGGTAGGAACTCAGGTTAGCATATTTTAAAGCTAGCTAATCTGTTTCCAGGACAGTATAGATACATTTTCCACTTTTTCTAACGGGGATATTTAAACCCAATATAACACACTGTTTTTCTTTTGCAGGAACCACATTATCATCTTGCCTTCATTATTGCAGTATGTGCTGCTTTTGTCATATTTGCAGTCATGTACTTACTTTTATGTATTGGATCCCTATTTCGGAGGTGGCTAACATTATTTGGAGTTACGATTTGGATTTGCTTCTTAATTGTAGGATATGTGTCTCTTTTTGAAAAAAAAAATTATCAACTGTGGGAACAGGTATGTATATCTTGTTCATGCCAGTACTCTCACAGAACTGGTAATCAGTATATATGAATGTGTGTATGCACTTTATTTTTTCTGACTGTTATAACTGCATACTAACTTTTCCTTGAGATTTAGGTTCACTTTCCTAAATTGGTTTTATTGGTTTCTTATAGTCAATTTTAGTTTGTATTCGTTATTATAGTGAAAATACAGCTCAGCTGAGAATGTTGGATAACTGCTTAAATCTATGCGGGAATTGCATCTTTAAGTTGTCATTTAATTGTATTTTTAAGATTTTTACTAAAGCTTAATTACTATGAATAGTTCTTTAAGATAATTTCTTGTAAATAATACTTGCTTTGTTAATTTATGTGCGTCGAAATGGTGTTTAAGAAATGTATAAAGGACTTTAGAGCTGGGTGTGCCCTAGGGAGCATGTTTTCAAATTAATGGGAGAGGTGAAGTGAACAATAAGAATTAGTGATAACATCCTGGCATAGCTGGGTGTGGCTAAGGTTCATTGCTGAGTATCTCTGATCGGAAGACTGGCGATTTCATGATGCCAAAAATATCATAATCTGTAGGAAACTCCTCCTAAGCTCTCATAATGTAAACAGTAAGAGTTTTTAATTACATAAAAATGACTTTTTATCTTGTTTTACTAACTGTTCCCCTTCCCCTCTTTATTTAAAATGAAGAAAGGTATAAATTATCAGTTAAACAACCAAATCTGATTTTTATTATGGCCTGGATCCAGCATCATGTATTTACAGTTGCTATTAGTATTTTTTAACTTAAGGAAGAAGCTATTACCTTAGGAAAAAACAAAATTTACTGTTCTTAAGTACAAACATGTAACGAAGCAGGATTTGGTTTTGCTGCTTTCAGTGCTGCAAGCCAATGTCTTGTGTCATTGTCATGTGGTAATAATTCATTAATATTGATTTGAAGTCTAAAATATAAGGAGACCCTAGATTAGAAAGCCAAAGTGAATAACTTCATTTCAGACTTTATCTCCAGTTATGAATTTACCACTAATTAAAGCTACTATTTCAAGGCAGGTATGACCTTTGGTTGTCCATGCTTATAAAATTATTACACAATGTTAAGAACATGGTCTGATAAGGGTTGTATGCATGGCAGAAAAATATTTTTTCTTTTAGTCCAGCTAAAATAGTAAAGGTGAACACGAAAAGATTACTTTTGTTGAATGAAAACTTTCATTTGCATGTTTGTTTGTTTATTGTTGTCCCAACCAAGCTATCTATTCTGGCAAAACATTTAGGTTCAGTCTGGGCCTTGAGTTCCTTGAAGGAAGCTCACATCTGGCATGGCACAAGTTGAGTTGTGGTGATGAGATGGAGCTGAGCCAGAAACACTGCAATATTTTCCTCTGATCAGGGTTGTTAATTTCCATACATATGAGCTAAACACTATAACAAATCTATAAATACAGATTTAAGTCTTATAGACCCTCCTTCTGATCCCTAGCAGTTTAGTGGTCCATTGTGCATTTTGTAAAATCTGTGCAGCTAAAGATGTAGTTACCAGCATTGATGATTATTCTCATGTGTCAACACCAGGAAGTATTGGTTGGAGTTTTGTTTTTATCAAATATAGAGTAAACATATCACATGCGATGTTAAAGTTAGAATAATAACTTGGAGGTGAGAAATCTGATGCTATGTAATATTGCTATCCTTGCTACATACTGTTCCTGATATGTGATGTACAAAGTGTATCTTCAGGTGTAATGGATAAATTAAGGATGAAGGGCAAGGACAACTGAAGAACTTAAAGCTGATAAGACAGTTTCAAATAACATATCTATGAGCCTATAGCTGCTAATTCCCTCAAAGGTTTTAGGACTACCATGGTTCTTATGTTTTTAATAGTGCTTTTGAAACATTGATATTTAATTGTTCAGCCTGAAAACGAGTAAGAATCGTGCTGCTTTGTTCTGTAGTGATTTTTGGCAGGCACTTAATAATGTGTATTTGGTTTTTTGTCTGTCATTCTCCCTTTCTTTCCAAAGGTGCCATTCTTTCTATTCATAATCTTCACAGTTTATACCATGCTCCCCTTTGGAATGAGAGGTGCTGTCACAGTTAGTGTTCTTTCTGCTCTCTCCCATATTACTGTTCTAAGCACTGTGGTAAGCCTTACTTCTCAGGAAAATAAGGAATCAATTCTGTTGCAGGTAAGGAAATACTATGTGGTTAAGTAATTAAGTACCCTAGTCATATTACCATTTGATATTGGCCTAACTATCCTGTTTAGATAAGTTCCAGACTTCCACATGGACGTTCCAAATTCATGGAATTGGATCCAATGTGTTTTGCATGCTTTTCAAAAAATTGCAGTTATTTTAATCTGTAATGCATTTTGGTTTTCTGACCTAAGTGGAAGATGCAGAATTATTATTTTAATTTTTTAACTAAGTTAATCAAAATACGACCAACTTTGTCACAATCATTCTTCCTAATCTGTGCTGTTTCAGATGGGTCTGTCTAACTTCACCTGGCACTGCCTGCAGGGTGGATCAAAAGGGCTGTTGCTGCTCTGGGGAGTCAGCAGGGCCTGGGAGTGCTACTGGGTGCTTTCTGGGTTCCCAACACGTATTAATAGGGTGTGTTCAAAGGAGCACCTCAGCTCTTTTGATGCTGGTGTGTGTCAGACTTCACACAGCATGCTGATGCATGAGTTTGTAGACTGGTTTCTCCCTAAGTCAATCACTGGTGCCTGCACATAAATGTTAAATGATATAGCAGAATTTTCTGTTTCATTATACTACTGGACATTCATACAGGAATGCCCGTGACTGTGAAGGTTCATTTGTATTTCCCGGCTACGCTCTGGCTAATTGCAACACTGTGTGTTAGTGTGTGACAGGGTAAAATAAAAATTGAATGTGGCCTGAGATTGATTGTCTTTAAGGGACTAGTATGTGAATTAGTGAAGTATCAATGACTGTTCTGCAGTAGGTAAATATTTTTCTTCTTCTGCAGCTACTTGCCAATGCTGTCATTTTTCTTTGTGGTAACTTGATGGGTGCATTCCACAAACGCCAAATGCAGATTGCTTCATGGGATTTGTATAGATACACGTTAAAGTGCATTCAGGTCCGAATGAAATTGAAGATTGAAAAGAGACAACAAGTGAGTGAACTACTTCAGCTTATAAATTGCTTGTTCATTTCTGAAGTCTGTATAATTTTATAAGGTTGGTGACTAATGCATGTTGAAAGTCTTGGTCCAATCTTTGTGATACCCACCTAATGTCAAAAATAAATGTTGTGCCATTTGTAACAAAAGAAGGAAGTTAAAGGGAGGAAGCTGTTCTTTGTGGCTTGTCTATGTGAAAATCACAGTATTTGTAACAGGAGTGTAATTGCCAGTTATTTTAGTTACTTTTTCCCCAGTATAAAATGTTACTGGGACTGGCCCAAGGTAACTTAGAAGAACATATCTTTAATGCCCTGAAAAATACTTGTAAGGTAATTTCAGCTGTTTGTTTCATGCTTCCTTTGGTTGCTTTTTTTTGTTTTGAATTCTAAAGTATTATTTGTTCTTGTATTTTTTTGTCTCAAACTATTTTTCTTTTGCTAGAAGGAGAAAATTGGAGCCTAAGGGAGAAAAAAAGTTGTATAATAGATTACAGTATTTGAGTATGACATCGTTATTTCCATAAACTGCATATATAAAGAATGTATGTATATGCATATATAAAGAATAAGCAAAGAACATTAAAATATGTGTATATAAAGAATAAGCAAAGAACATAAATTTCTTACTGAGGAAGGATTGTAAAGAAGTATCAAAGCTTGAAACTAGGGTGCCTTTCCTCTTTTATCCTGGTATAAGTAGGGTGAAGAACAGCAGCTCTAGAAGGCTAATGTGTACCGAGTTCTCTGCCTACCAGTTATTAGATAAAAGGAAGGGGCTGAAAATTGAAAAGAAGAAAATACCACAATGCTAGTGTGATCTGTCCTCTGATGCTAATCTTGTGAGATGAGATGACAAATGTGCATGAAAGCCCTGGCAGAATTTTCCCATGTAGCAGCCAGGGAAACATCTGATCAGCTTACACACGCAGTGTGTGCTCATTCATTGGGCAATGTGGTAACTGGCATGGCTGTTTTTTTATGGTTGGTTGTTTGAAGTGTAGATGTGCTTAAGTCTTATGGACAGCTTTCTTTTCATCTGTGTCTAATTTGTCACACAATTTTGAGTCTTTTTTTTTTGCCACCCACTTTTTCTCTGTGAAAACGATGTGAGAAATGCAGTTCGGGGTTCATCATCACTTCCTTAAACTGTGTAATGTGTCAGCCTCAATTGGCCCTGTTACCTTCACTGGGGCTCTGCTGTCAGTTTAAATTGTTCCCCAAGGCTGAGTCTCCTAGTATTAAAATGCTAGAGGATGGGAAAGGGAGGTATTCCTATTTCTGGGGGCAGTCTCAAACTAAGCTGCTGTCTACACCTAGTGTGGGCCAGTCCTTGATGCTCAAGGACTCCCTCTTCCCACTGTGATCCCAAGGCATTTCTTTTTGGTGGCAGGCACTGGTTAAGTAACCCTGGCAGCTTACTGCCATCTTTGTACTGCTGCATTGGGTGTTCAGGAAAAGGGGGCAAAGATTTGGTCCGAAGGGACAGCATTTTACTCAGTTGTACAATATGTTGACCTTGCTGCCAATGTAATCTGAAAAAGTTCCCGCTTGTAGCTGCTCCACAGAACATTTCCTCCTCTGTGGTGACTCTGTCTCTGGGGCAATAGAGCCCTTCCTGGGTTAAAAGTACTCTTTTTTTTTTTTTTTTTGTCTTCCTCTTCTGCCCAAGAGCTTAGCAGGGTCATCTTTGAAGAACAGGCTTTTAAGTCAAAGCCAGTGTAAAACACTGCACTGAATAGTCAAACAATGTAAGTGGTTTTTGAAGAGTCTGTATTCTCACTCCATTCAAAAGACTTTATTTCAGGGGCATCAGTTCCTGGCTCATTTAAGCTATAGCAGCATGTTGTTGACACTCTTGTATCTGTTGCTGCTTTTCCAGCATTTGAGAATTCACAAAAGGTTTTTAATACTGAACAGATACTTTGTTATAGAATATAAGCTTTTACCAGAAGCCTTATCAGATGATGCTAACATAACACTGAGATTGGTGGACAAAATAAATTTTCATTTATCCAGAAATTGTAGTACCGAATACTGAGTTTTTGTGTGTTTCATGGTTACAGAGGGGTGTCACATCTAGGTCACAAGAAACAGAAGAAAAAAATATGCAACACCTTCACTTAACTGTAAAATTGGTGATTTTGAGAACAGAAATGTAAAAGTCTTTTCTGGAAAACCTAACATTCATTACTCAAAAGCTATTAGAATAAAGGTGTTTTATTTAATTCCTTCTTGCAGAGACTAAAATCCTACAGTTTCAATTTTATTTGCTGCATGAAGAATTTTGCGTCATTAATTTTTCTCCCTCTTTAGGAAAACTTGCTTTTATCCATACTGCCAGCTCATATCTCTATGGAAATGAAGCTAGCAATCATAGAGCGACTAAAGGAAACTAATGATAACAGGCAAATGCATGACAACAACTTCCACAGCCTATATGTAAAAAGGCACCAAAATGTTAGGTAAGTGGAAACTTTAGAAGTAATTGTATTAATATAAGCTGCTGATTCTTAACAGTCTATGTGGTCCAGAGAAATTAAAATATGGAGGTAGACTTTCAGGCTGAAGTGAGCTGCTTTCCTGTTGTGGGAAGATAATGTGTCTTGAACTAATGGGCTGTCTTCTAAATCAGATGAGATACTTTAACCCTTTTTTTCTGGAGTTGTTTTCCAAAGAGACAGATGCTTTCTGTTAAGTGCATTTTAATATTAAGCTGACTGTGGAATAGACATATCTTAATATTTCAATTATGTTGTTTTTTCCTTTTGTTCTTGTCTAGCATTCTTTATGCAGATATTGTAGGATTTACTCAACTTGCCAGTGACTGCTCTCCTAAGGAACTAGTAGTGATGCTGAATGAACTTTTTGGAAAGTTTGATCAGATTGCAAAGGTAGGTGCTGCAGTTTGTTGTGCAGTAGGGATAAAGGCCACCATTGGAAAAAGAAGTCTTTTCCACAAGACAGAAGGCAGTTGGTGTCAGTGCTTCTGAAGTCAACAAGGGAAGACTGCCCTGTCTTTAAAACTAAACAGCAAAATAACATTGAAACAAAAAAGGGAAATTTAGCAAGTTTTTACTGTAATTCCAATTCAAGTCTGGAGGCTTAACTATTGTCTGATGGGAATAAATGATTAAATAGGGCTGTAAGAGGTACTGTATACAAGCTCTATTGAGGAGCTTTGCTGTGTTTGCTTAGAATTGTTTGTTGGATCTACAAATGCAGAACTCTCAGGCACACTTAAATGAATATATTCAGTCATATTGCATCAGACCAAGGAGTTGTTTAGCTCAGGAGTAATAATTAGTAATAGATGCTTACAGAAAACTGTAAGAATGGGAAGTGGATTAAAATGGTCCCTATTAAGACATACCCTCACCACTGGCCCTTCAGGCTGGCAGTTGTTCTTACAACTTCCAAGTGCTGCCTTGAGGTTAATTTCTTTGCAACTGTAATCGCAAACTCAGTTTTTGAGGTCTCAGATTACAGGGACTGTATCATACACGTTTGAATGATTGACTCTGTGTGGTGATTTCTGTTATCTTCTAAAACACTGCATTTTGTTACATTCTATGTGACATCAAAAAACAAATACTGACCCAAACTCTGGTTCTAGGAATTAAGCATTGGTAAAGCATGAGTCAAGTCTAGTGACTACCTATCAAAACTTCCCATGGTTTAAAGATGTTGGTTTGATTTCATAATTGACTATATTTGGATATACGGAATGAAAATTAGAAAATTAATGGAATTGGAAAATCTTGTTTTTGTGAAATTCTAAAAATTCTTCAGAAAAAGTGGGGAAATTCTAAAATATAGCAGAGGAGTGAAATTGCTTTAATTAAACCTTTGTGGATGTCATTGGATAAATTTTTAAATATATCACTGATTAAAACCTGGCTAAAATTCTCGTTAACATTTTTGACTGAATTACTTTGCTAATCTTTGTATTTATATGAATTCAGTTCCTCTTAAAACTTTAAGTACTGGCAAATAAGGGAGTCATACTAACTGTATTGTAACTTTGTTGCAAAGCAGCTATTAAGAACACACAGAGTAAGTCATGTCATCTTACTTGCCATGAGCTTTAAGTGCCAAAGTAGAAGCTGAGGTTAAAGACGTCATCATTTTTTGCAACTGTTCCTCAGATACAAAAATAGAAAAGATTCCAGATTTTAAGTGATATATTTTAATTTCTCGCTCCTGTCTGCAAATTGCACTGTTTAAAGAATGTCTGGATTTAGTGAGTCAAGGTCTCTTACAACTCTGTGGTTGAGCCATAAGAAGAGATTTCTACTTTTTGTGTTGTTTTTGTTCTCCCGGGGAGTATTCTTAGTCATCTTTTCCATAATGTAAAAATGTTGTAGACTCCAATTTACCTAATAAAAGTCGATGGCTAACCTGGACACTGAAGTCTGACAGCTCTAATCTAGGACTAGGTTCCCCTGCTGATCTCTGAAACTGAAGCACCGGGCTATCTAAGCTTGTCGTTGCTCCAATGCTGACAACCTACTGGATGGCTTAAGATGGTGGAGGATGATGAATGTTCTCTTAAGGCTTTGACTGATGAGGAAGAACAGCTTAGTTTGGTAAATTGCTGATTTTGGAGTTGATTGAAGAATTGCTGGGCTGTTCCCACAGCAGGGAGGATTGGGCAGCTGAATGTGTCAGCTGGCCCAAATGAAGCCACCTCTACTCATCAAACACTCTACACCCTTGCAGAAATAGGCCTGGCTTGCTTGCAACCTTTGTAGTTAAAATTCTTGAGTAATGTTTAAAGAAAAGACAGTACGGGGAGCTCTTTGCTCTTCCTCTTTCCTATCTCCAGGCAGTCATGGGCAGCAGTATCCTCTGTTGCACAGTTAGGCAAAAGTTTCCTGCTGCCAGATAGTATTGCCTATTTTTTTATTAGCAATAGCAAACTGTAGTGTGTGCCAACTTCTTCAGTCATATTTGAAACAAAAAATCCCATTTTGCTTCTGCAAAGCTACCAGGTTGGGCATCCTAATTCCTAATTTCTCCCTAAATTCTGTGCAGGTTTTGTAACACTGCACAGTGTTACTTATGGGGCTGCCATGCAAAATTGAGGAAAAGGTGAACAAGCTGCCTATAATTCAGGTGCCTATAATAAAGACCAAGATTAAAAGGATAGATAAGTAGATTTCATCCTTTAGATGGTAATTTTTGTGATAGTTTTATTTTTATTTATAGTTTCTTAATTGCACACAGTTCCAAGAATAAAGTCAGAAATTAGTAAGATGATTTGATTTCAGAAATGCTTGAAGTGGTAATTTCTGTTACCCTCCAGTGAGCAACATCCAGGCATTTGGATGTGGGAAAAGAGAAGTAAGCTTTGCTTGAACAATGATTGAATGAAGCCTGACTTTCTCAGAATGATATAGACAAGTCTTAGTTTTGGTGTCATTAGCCTACTTTCAGTTCAGTTTTTCCTCTTACATATGTTTACTGTAATTTCACAGGAGAATGAATGCATGAGAATAAAAATCCTGGGAGACTGTTACTACTGTGTCTCAGGCTTACCTGTGTCCTTACCGGTTCACGCCAGGAACTGTGTTAAAATGGGACTTGACATGTGTGAAGCAATAAAGTAAGTATGGCACAGAAGACTTTTTAATGTATCAAAGTAATTCTTAGGTTTTTTTGACAACATTAAATGTGTATTTATTAGCTGTAGTTGGATAGTTATGCATAAGGTTGTAAATTTGTCTTTGCACTAAGTGTATAATGAGACTAAACATTAACAGATCTTCAGAAGGAGGAGAGAAAAATCAAAAGTGTAAATCTAATACCCTCCTCCCTCCATAGGCAGGTGAGAGAAGCCACAGGAGTGGACATCAACATGAGGGTTGGTATTCATTCTGGGAACGTGCTGTGTGGTGTGATTGGCCTCCGGAAGTGGCAGTATGACGTCTGGTCTCATGATGTGTCCTTAGCGAACCGCATGGAGTCCGCGGGCATACCTGGGTGAGGATTTTTCCTGTCAGTGCTGGTTCACTCTGTCATCATGGTTATCGTAATCCTGGTTTATGAGTCTGGAATTTCTAACTGTGCTGTGACACAAATCCTCATAATGGGTTGATAGAAATAGGACAAATGTGTCCTTACCAGAGCTGTAAAATGTTAATATTTTCTGATTCTGTTTTCAATAAACTATAAAATTCTATTCTTAGGTAAGCAATGCTTCTTGACCTTCCCTTCATTGGAGAAACCTGTGCGTCTTCAGCAGTGCATTATGTTGACTTAACTCATGGTGTCCACAGGAATAATACTATATTTCTAATTTTAGCTAAAGAATAGATATGCTACTTATGTTGACAAGGCAAAGCTGCATATTTACCTAGTGTTTCTGCTCATATATTGATTAGTCCCACTTGATTTTTATTAGCTTTATTTTCACTACCACCCCCCGCCCCAAAATACACAACACAAAATGCAGCTTGACGAGGAGCACCCAAGCAATGAGTTTGGAGCCGTTGGTTGTCGCATATTCTCTCTGTATAGCATTTGTCATGGGCAGAACGGGAAGGAAAGTCCTGAGTGGAAGTGCTGAGGCAAAACAGTAATGTAACTTGCCACGTGCTGCTCAGCACTGCAGAAGTTTGGGTCTGAGATTGATACTCAGGCTGCCTTTTTAAAGATGCTCATTGAAAAGGACAAACATAGAAATTTTTAAAAAATCAGCATTTTGTATTTTCCTCATTTAGGAAAGTATACTTCCCCCCCCCCCCCCCCCAAGTTGAACTTGGGGATTAGAATTTAGCTAAGAAACTGGGGTTTTTTGGTTGTCTGTACCAAAAAAGACCATATTAAGAGTTTCTTTTTTTCCATTTCCAAATGAGATCTTCATTTTGTAGGTTCTTGGTAGTCTGTGCCAATTAGTACTTATTAATTAAATGGTATTCATATGGGTATATGTTTAAGCATTAAAGTATTGCTTTCTCTGGGAAAGTGATTCTAACGAGTGACACTATAGGGTTTATTTTTATTTCTATGCCTCAGACAGCTTTTAGGTATATGCTTGTAACTTAAAAATTAATTTCTGCAAAGTGATAAGGGGATATGAATATAAAATTATTTTCTTGCATTGGTGACCGAAACAGAAAGAAAACTAATTGGAGCCTGGTTAACAGTTGCAATATTGTCCAGGCTTAAGTGTTTTAGTGTGTTGACTCAGCATGATTAAACAAGAGTACATAGTTGTCAAGTTTCTTTTGTTGGTAAAGCAAACAACAGGACTCTGAATATGGCACAAAAACATACTTTACTGAGTCACATTTAGGACCATTGCCTAATCTTGAAAACTTCAATTATTCCATTACATTCTTTGTGCTTGTGTTTGATAAACTGTTAAAGAATAAAGCTGGTTTAGGTTGGCATGTTGATTCTGAAACACTACACTTAATACTTCCTATATCTATAAATATCTAGCACTTGCTTACCATGTGTTTCAAAATTAGCCACAGGAAACCTTCCACTTGTGGAAGACTGAGCCTCACAGGGAGGAAGGGTTTGCATTCGTTATGCAAATGTTATATTTGGTTCCTGCTTTGTGGAAAAATGATGTGTCTGAGATTCCCCATTCCAATGTTGTTAGCTAGTCCTGCTCCTTTGGAAGCAGAAGTTTTGTCACAGTTTGAGGTTTTTATTTAAAACAGGGAGTATATATATTTTGGGTTTCTGTAAAAGAAGGAATTCTAAAGACTCATTATAGGATGCAGGAAACTTCTAGATTTATGCATATTTTATTTCCATTGCCAGAGTATCCTTGTTAATATTTTTTCTGATTTTAAAATTATTTGCGTTCATAACAATGTAATATGCTAGTAAAGCAGAAAGGACTAGCATAAAAACAAAATTAAAAATGCATTTATGACTAATTTTTTCTAATAAGTATATGCCCGAAAGATCAGAATATGTTATTCTCAGGCCTGTTAGCATAGGAAAATGAGTGCAATATGTTAGGTATTCTATACTAGCATGGTGAGTGCAATAGTGCATGTTACAGCTTGCCTTTGAGAGGCAGCTTTAGCGGTAGCAGCTTTTGCATATGTGCTGATTCTGGAATCCAGTAAGCATTAGTAACTGCTGAGACATCATTGGCATAGTAATTTCAGTGGAAAGGAGTTTGCAGTAAGGTCTGAAATATATTACGGCAGTGTGTGGTTTGGGGAATGGGAGGGAGGAAGACTAGACTGGTAAAATGGAAAATGGTGGATAGCGAACTGCCTTTTGCGATTAAGTGGAAAACCACAGAAAACTTGCTGCAGTAAATGACTGTGTTTTAAGGCTCAGGTAATACAGACATTACACAGCATGCCTCAGTCTCTATGGGAGAAAATGATGTTTTAAAGCAAGCTTTAAAATTTCAGATTTGAAGTTTCACCTCAATTGCAAAACTGTGTAGTCAAGGTAACAATTAAAAAAAACTGTTTTTTTTGAGACTGTTAGCAGTAAACAAATAAAAACATGCATCCTCTATATTCCAAAACTCTTACCTTTTGCCTCCAAAAGTATTGAGGATTTTTTTTTCTTTGTGGGAAGCCACAGCCAGTGGTTTCTGTTTTGGCTAAATTATCTTCAGGCAAACCTACATGGAGCATAAGGAAGTAGAGGCAGATAGGACAGTGATCCCCTTGCTCTCTGTAGTTGAGGAGTACTGCACACTGTCAGCTTCCATTCTGGAAATGGTCTATTCCCAGCTCTGTGCTGACAGGGTTGTAGAACTGACAGCAGAGTGTTTAACCCTTCTGTGCCAAAGAAAAGTGAGAAATGCTGTGGGAAGATGAACAGTGAGAAAGTAGAATATAAGAAAAGAAATACTATTTTATGAACTCACTCAAGTCTCTTGTTGAGAAATTCTGTGGAAAGGCATGGGTTATAATTTATATGGAACTATGTGACTGGGGATACTGACCTAAGTAATGCTTAAGGGAGAGTGTGAATGGGTACAGAAAAATACTAGTTGTTCCCCTTAGAAGTGTGTTGCTGTTGTTGCTGTATTATGCTCTCCTCTGACTGTTTCAGTCAGAAAAGACAGACTTTCAGAATTATCCTTCTAGGTGACAAAAAGCCTTTTTCAGCTTTTTTTGTCCAGACTTTGTAACCACCTCCTCCCCTTGTGGATTTCTAGCATGAGAGAGTCCTCATTTGTGTTTTGTTTGTGAGCTTTTCTTGTAGCTCTTGCCATCTGAAACAACCTGCTTGTGAGTCTGTCTGTCTTGTCATCAGATCTCCTTTGATCACATTTCTTCTTTTTCTTATATGTATCTGCTTATTTCAATTTAATTTTATACTGTGTCATTCTGGGAAGTGTTTTTTAGCATACTTGCTATGAAAGATGTGTGATGAAGAACTGGAGTAAAGGATTGCAGATATGGTTTTAAGTACTGGCAGGATTTTGCAGTTGGCTGCCAAAGCACTAGATGGCTGAAAAGCAGAAATGTCAGCAGTGGCCATTGAAATGTAAATGAAATGCTTAATGTGACCTGTGTTTGGGTCTCTTGTTCTTTCTCCCCTTCTCAGCCGTGTACACATCACTGAAGCAACATTAAATCACCTAGGCAAAGCTTATGAAGTAGAAGAAGGGAACGGACACCTGAGGGATCCTTACCTTGAATCCATGAATATCAAAACCTACTTAGTGGTTGATCCAAGGGTATGTGTATGTTTTTAAACATGGATATTTATTAAAATATATACATACACTTTAAGTGTGTAGGCGTCTGTGGTGTGTACACCTTTTTTATTCAGGGAGAGAATTAAAGCATGGTATGAGTCTTCTGAGTAGGTTGGATGTGGGACTTCAGATCTGAAAGCACGTCCTGCTGTTTTATGATACGTCTATTAGCTTGAAGGTAATAAGTGTTATGCTGAAGCCTCTTATGTGGTCCACTTAAAATAAAAATACATATTTGACTACCTATTTACAAGAAGTGTGTGTGTCTCAAATCCAGGCCCAAAGGTGGGATGAAGTCATGAAAGAATACCTGTACTGTGAGGGCGCTTTCAGATAAAATATTCCCTGTAAAATCGCTTCTGACATCTTCTTCCTCACTATCTTAGATGTGAGATTCACTTTCTTCTCTAGGTGTCAAGTTAGCAACTGTTGGTTGCCCCTTTAGAGCCTGGTAACTGGAATATTGTGATTTTGAATTGGCTTGTAGTTGATGAGTAAAATATTTCAAAAGGAAAAAGTACGAAAATGACAAACTTGTTTCCTTCAGGACCTTTACAGGAAGGAACAGTATAGAGCCACTTTTAACTAGCAAGAACTCAATCTTCTCTTTCTTGCACATTTTACGTAGTCAACACTGCAACCCCCCTAGATGTACACAGCATATATTCTCAGAATAAAGATCTAAGTCTGTTAAAATGGTCCCTGTTCACTTGAAGATACCTGTGAGATGTTAGAGGCTAACCAGTCATTGATGTATTGGTTTATTCTGCAGTTTTAGCTTCCTTGTAGACCCACAAAAGCATTTCCTTATATCCTGTCTCTACTGCCTGACACTTCACCTGTGGTGTAGGGGTATAATCTAATGTCGAGTCTGTAATTTGTGGGTTCTTCTCCTAACCACTGTTTTGATACGCCCTAGCTCAGGAATTGGGAATCTTTTTCCCCTGCTGTTGTGCTGACTGCGAGGAAATTGTATCTATACGTAAGATCCTGCCACCTCTTGCATCATTGTAATAAGCCAGGAAGTTTGAATGTTGCTGTGGTACAAGCAAAGACTTGTAAAGGCAGCTGAAGCAAATTCATTAACTCATGATTTGCTGGAGCTCACATTAATTAAATGAGGTAAAGGAATTGTGGTTAGCTGACATGTTGCTGATATGTGTTCGAGTCCTACTAAATAGCTAGACTGTATAGTCCTAAACTACTCAAGTACACAGACCTTCATTTCTTTGTAATTTGTATAATTTTTTTGTTTTGTAAATGAGTGTTTTTTTCTGTTAGTCCAAACAATGCACATCAAATAATCATCTCCCTAAAACAAGAGTTAATGATGGGCTGAAGATGCGAGCATCTGTTCGGATGACACGTTATTTAGAGTCTTGGGGAGCAGCCAGGCCCTTTGCCCACCTGAACCACAGAGAAAGTGTGAGCAGCGACTCTTCAAGTTCACAAGGAAGGCGAAGAAAGGTGAGGTTTGAAGTAGTGATTGTCATCCTACAATTGCAAATTACTGCTTGTGTCTATGGTGTGAAACTCTAAACTTGACATGTTTTTTGTGGCTGAATATCTGCTGTTACTCTTGTTGTTAAGTGTGTACACAGAACTAGGAAAGTATCTGTGCAACAGCTATTGCTGTCGGAACTTAACAGTATTCAAACTCTGCCAGTCTCTGGCATGCTATACCATAGTAAACCTTCAAAGTAAAACCTTGAAAACTATCTTTTTTTTCCTGATGTTTTTCCATCTTGGGGTCCTGCTTGCTACATGTGGTTTTGGAAAAAAGATAATTTATCCCAGACTCCAGATGCACTCAATGTTTACTTAAAACATATAGAAAATAAACAGTCCCTTCGCATGCTCTGCCTGCAACAGGATTTTATCAGTAAAGAATTTTTAATATTAAGAATTCTTAAGATTTTTCAGATGTTAAAATTTAAGAAAAGTAATTTTTCCTTCCATCTGCCCTTCCTGAAAGCTGGAAGGAGGACATGTAGAGATGTGCTTTTAGGTGTGCTCCTGGAGGCGAAGCAAGGCTGGTACCATTCTCTGTGGACACATAGCTGCAGTAAATTTTAGGTTAAGTATCTATCCATCCAGGTTTGTGGAAGTGGTGTCCAGTCTACTTTCCTCTGCTGATTTTAGTTATTTCAGTAAGTGGAGGATAATAAGAGGGAAGATCTGTTGAATTATTTTCTAACAATTTTTTTTGGGTCAGAAAGTCCCTACTTGTTAAAGCAGGAAAAGTTGCTTGGAAAGGGTAGGCCGTGTGTTTGTTTTTTTTTTTTTTTTTTAATTTGTGAATAAAAATGTTTTTGGCCGCTTCCTGAAGTTCATTTTCAATAGTTGTTTGTCATTTACTGAGAGTGTAACTTATCCTTAATTCCTTATTTGATTTAGGAAATACCTTTGTGTTCCGCTGGGCGCCAGAGAACTTCAGATAGGTTTGTCCAGTACTCTTTTTTTTTTTTTCCCCCCCTTTTTTTTTTTAAATACTTGATCCTCTGCTCCTGTTGCAGTTCAGTGTACTGTAAGCATGTGATCTTTTGATTGATCGATCACTGCGTGTATGATATTCCTGCATTAGAAAGGTTAAGCTAAATCTTTGGCCTTTAAAAAGCTGCTCAATTCATGTTTGTTTTTGTTAGCAGACTCTAAAAGGAGTTTCCCCCCTTTCATCTTACTGGCTGCTCAGTCATTCGGGTTGCATTTTGCTTCATGGGCTGTAGCAGGATTGAAGGGAGTAGGGAAGTAAGAGATCTACAGAGCAGCGGAAAACAAATCAAAACACTTCATATACTGTATATGTGTATACATTGTAACCACTTGTGCTACCCTCAGCTTTTACTTTTCTTACTCATAGATCCTAGATTTGTTTGTAACTATTATAGTACAAAATAAGGAAATATATATTGTATTTTACAAGATATTTCTTTGGTTAGTAGTATTAATGTATAACACTGTAGTATAATAAAAATCGGCACTGTATGTAGGAATGCTTACAATGGTACCTGTACCACTGAGTTAACTAAGTAGATGATTTTCACTTGTGAAACATTCTCTTAGTTTATAAAAATATTGTCTTGAAAAATGCATGATTTAAGCATCTAGAGAAACGCTTAGTAAAGTCGTATGGATGTGTAAGTTTATCAGTTTGGAGCATTCTTGTTTAACTTTTCTCTGGTAGCTTAACTACTTGTGTAATGATAAAGTATGGTCTTTTGTAGCTGTTAATTATTTCTGAATAGCATTGTTGACACGGACTTCATTTTGTTCTCAGAAATTCATCTCAAAAGGGAAGGATAGAGGAAGATATTTATGATGAAATGATGTCAACCATTGAGGGCCTCAGTTCAACTAAGTATGCAGTATTTTACTTTTTTCTTCATCTTTTCTTTAAGAATAATCTGCATTCTCAATTTTAAGTCTAGATATAAAATTTACTTTGCAAAAATTAAGTTACAAGGATTTTTTAATTGCCTTTTTTGGTCTTTGTGTTTTCCTTATTTTAGTTCCTTTTTGGTATTAATTTGAACATAATGAGAGTATTATTATACCAAGAAGCCAATGGTTAGTCCTGCTGTTCAGTGTGGCATAGTACTACAAAATAGCAGAATTACTGCTTTGTTTCTTATGACTGTCCAAAGTAATGAGCTGAACTGCAGTGTAGGATGGGATAGGCAGTTAATGTTTGTGTTCTGCTTATTAAAATAAGCAGTGTCAGGAAATGTGGTGCAGTCCTGAACAAAACCTATGTATAGCGTCAAAGCACAGTTTTAGGGGTAATAATAAAATTGCTTTAGTGTCTGGTTCACTGAAGGTAAATGATCTATCAAGAGCTGGTGGTGCATTTAGCACTGTGTTTGAATTTAAGAGCAGACAAGCAGAGGCAATGTTGTTTGGTTTTCTTTTTAAATTTAAAATACAATATTTAAATTCCTAGCAAATATAAAACAGTGAATTTGAGAAGAAAAACTCTTTATTTTATCTAAATTATAACAAGACTGTTATCACAGTACCTCAGCTGTTCCTAACAGGGCCCTGATATTATTTAGGGGAAGTCTTTGGAGGCTGTGAGCCATCTTTAACATCTGCTATTATACTTTCCTATTTGTAAACCTGAGGGAAGGTCTGGGGTTACATTTTGCATGTAACTGGCAGATGCTGCTGTCTGTGAGTGTGTTCTGGATCTGCCTGTCAGCTACATCAACACATAACTGCCCATATGTTATGCTATGAAATATAAAGACCTTGCAGAGCTGTCAAATGTGTGTAAAACAGTGGCACTCTCACCCTGTATACTATGCAGTCTCAGCTGTAACGATGCTTTTGCATACTCTCCTTGGCCTGTTGTGTACATTTTGTAATGTGTGTCTCTCTGCATGCAGTCCGTGGTGTGGCAAATCAGATGACTTCTGTGGATTTTCACTGATTTTTGCAGAACCTGGCCTTGAAAAAGAGGTTGGTAAGAGCAAAATAATCAATTTTGGTCTTTGATTTGCACTTCTGAGCAGCATAAGAAAATATTTGAAACTGTCTGTTTTCATTCTGAAACTGGATTCTGGAGGCGACTGCACATCCAGAGAGGTTTTTGGCAACTAATGGAAAGCAGATCTCATGATTCCTTTGAGTTGGTCATTCTTCCTTGAGAATGCTAAGTCTGTAGATTGAAGGAGGTTGTCTCTAATCAGTGGTTAGATTCTTGCTGTAAGGGAGTTAGTAGGGGTTTGGCAACTTTACTTTTGAGAGAAGTTCTTCACATACTAATAAGATTTAAGAAAAAAAAAAGTTTTTCTGCATCCATAATGAAAGTACTTTGCTTTCTGTGTGTTTTTCATTGCAAGTCTAATGCTGCTGTTTGTTAGGTACAGACTTTCTCTCTTTGAATAATTGTTCTTTAACTTACTATGCTGTGGTGTACTGTATGTCATTACTGGTGGGTGTGTGTATATATACACTTTAGATTTACTTCTGTGTATATCCTTCTTTTATAAGGATTTTGACTATGTGCATCTGTGAAGAGCTGATTTACATATTCAGTGGATTTCCTCTAGGTTTGAAATTATCCTTTGGTCTGGGCTGCTTATTTTTCTTGACAGATGTTCAAGTGAATTTTATTTGGTTTTCTTTCGTTCTTTTTTAGTTCTGTGTATATCTTTAATAGTACAGTATAAACTTACACATACATGTTATTACAAAAATGTAACAGAATTTAAAACCCCCTGGAATTACACTGAAGATTTGTTATAATCTTCATTTCAGTATCGCACCATTCCTATCCTAAAACTGAAGAGTTACTTCGCATGTGCCAGTTTTGTGTTCCTCTGTATATTTCTGATACAGATGTTTATAATGCCAAAGTAAGTGTCAGTATTTTAATAATTTATAACTCAAATTAACCAATAGATGAAGTGAAATTCATGTGCATGAAACTTTTTAAAGTCTTTTGGAATTCCTAAGGGTTTACATTTAAGAAACATACACCTCTTAGGACTGATTTACTGCTTAATAAAGGAGTGCATTCTTGTTGTTGACATAAGAGCAGATATATCAGTATGAAAATAAAATAGAAATATTTCTTTAATATTGTGTTTGCTTAGTACACAGACGGAGATGATCAGTTAAGTGAGGAATACTATTTTCTAAGAATACTTGGCTGTAAGCACATTGAGTGAGCAAAAGAAAAATGTGATTAGCTGGTTACAATGTGCTCAGTGATCCTTTTGTCTGTAGAGATACAAAGAGGGAACTTTGAGCTTCTTCTCATACCCCCAAGAAAGCAGATACTTGATAATTCTGAAGTTTATGGCATATTACTCTTTCATAGCTGTTGCAGTGCAATTTCCATGTGGTTCATACACGGGATAGTGGTTCAGGCTGTCAGTGAGGAGTAGAATATCTTAAAGTAGTATTTGTGCAACAGAGTAACAATAATCTGTGCAATGTTATGGTCATCCAGTGGTAGTAGGACAAAAATTCTATTTAAATTTAGAGAAACACTGTTAGCAAACATTAGCCTGAATTGTGGTTTGAAAATTTTTTTCATTTAACACTGGTTTGTTTAATTGCTTTCTCTTCTGTTTAGAACTGCAAAACTAGGAATTTCCTTTGGAATTGTTGCAGTCATCATTGTAATTATTTTGTTTGTGTGCTTTGCTGAGAAATGTATGGTAAGTTTATTTAAAAAAAAAAAAAGTCCTGTTTTCAAAAGTGGATGGATGTAATTCAGCAACTTGGTCTATCTTTTAGCATGATGAATTAAACTGTTAATTTCAATAGGAGTTACAGGAGCCTGAACCTCAGGTTACCAGGAGATTTCATTGCCTGAAACAGATACTCATGTCTGAAAATTCTCACTGTAATTCAGAATTATTTGGGTGCCAGAATAGATGGGTAGGTGGGAGGAGGATGATATTAACACTTGCTAAGTGGGATTGGGTTTTTAAAATATATTTTTATTTTAATATTTGTCCTTAATAGTAATTTCGGTTGTAAATACTGATATTTTCTATCTTGGAAAAATATTAAAGGTAAAATAAGTTTGAATGCAAGATTAGTTTTCATAATCATTTATAAAGCACCATGAAAATTACAAATATCTGAATAATTTATTGGCAACAGTTCCATAGCTGTTAGAATTCCAAATTCACCGTTACATCAATTAGGACACTTTGCATTTGTAGTTCCTTTTTCTTTGCATTATTATTAACTGTATGCAATTACTGTTTAAAAATTTATAATGACATAGAGTTCAACAATACAAAATAAAAAAAAAGCCTGCTCTAGTCCAAGAACTCTGAAGGCAGGGGTGGGATAGAAAAGGGACTTCAGAGAGTTCCTTACACTCATTGAATCTGTGTTGAGAGGGAATACTGAAGTCGTGTTGAGAACATGCCACCATCATCCTATTTCAGATGGGTGATGGTGGTCTCCCAGGAAAACTGCCACGGAAAGAAACGGTCTCTTACAGAGTCCAGATCAAGTTGTGTAAAAGGGAAAGAAAAAGAAATAAAATTGCATTCTGTACATGGGATAGTTTTATGATTAATTTAAAAGTACAGTTAGATAGCATGTATGGAGTTTATGCATGTGTGGTTTTTTTAATATATACATATGAGTGGATGTGTGTGTATCTATATATGTCTATGGAGAGAGAGAGGTGTGAGTATGTGTATGTGAATATGGTTTCTACATATGTAAAAACACATGGAGAAAAGAAAGAAAATTCCAAGATTGCAAATGCGTCAGACTAGAGTTTTACACTGGGAGTGTTTTGGTATAGCATCCTTGAATAATGCCTGTGATCGTTAAAAGTGTATGCTTTACTAAGAGGTTTTTCTCTATAGCGACAAATGGAGGATATAAGGATGGCAAGACAGGGGACTGTGACTGGTTTCAATTTAGTCATCTGAAAATATAGTTCCGAATACAACATTATAGCTCTGTAACTAAAAAATATAACATAAGTTTTCACTATATTTTTAGTCACATTTCTCTAGAACTTTCAACCGGATCATAACTTTGTATTTTTAAAGCAGATATTCAGAAAATTTTAGCACCCAGCCTCTTTGAAATAAGGAAGCATTATCTCTGTTTTAAGTTGTGGAAAGGCATTAGGCATTTAATCTGAATGACTAGATTCAGGGTTCTAAATTAGGATTCCAGTGAAGACTCTTGACACTCTCCTGCTGAGAAAAAGTATTTTATATTGAGAAATATTTCTTCCCATGTATCAAAGTGTTATCCATGTTACTGAAACAAACTAATTTTGTTTACAGAAGTGCTGCTCAGAACAGTGTCCCTTCGTGCACCATCTTTGTGCTATCTCAGAAAAGGTAGAAACAATGCCTTTACTCAGGCTTCCTTTAGCAGTCATCACTATAGGTGCCTTGCTGATTATAGCCATTTTTAATTTGGTAAGGAATAACATTATCTTTGTTCTGTGAACTTACTGTAACATCCACAGTTTAAGCAACTTCCTGTATTCTTTTCGTCAAGTACCATGCTTTATGCTGCTTTTTCTAATGTGTGATTTGCAACCTGAGTTAATTTACACAAGGATAATGCACAACATCATGTAAAAGCATTAAAAGTAAAAACTCCCATTTTGTAGAACTAAAAGTGCATGTGACAGACTTGAGCTCTAGTCTATGCCACCTTTTCTTGCTTTCAAGATGGCATTTATAATTAATGTTGGTTGTAACCCTCATCACTAAGATGATTATTGAGCAATTCATTGAGCTACTTGCAGTAGCTAGTAATAATGCAGTTGGGGGAGGGAAGAATATAGCTTGGCTCTCTTTTAAACCTGAAGACATTCTGGGTAGCTACTGTTAGACTAAAATGCAAATGGTGCCTGTCTTTTAACTTAGAGTATTGTATTGCACCTCGGGTACATAAGTTTGAAAAACAACCCTTTGGAGTAACCTCATATTCAAGATCCCTTTGATGTGTGGAATTTGGGTGGTTTTTTTTTTTTATTTGGTGGTTTGCTTTTTTTAAAAAAAAAAAAGCTTTATGTGACATATCATGTTAACAAGTAAACCTATCTGATAGCTAGCTATTAAAAGTGATGTCCTTCTGATCCCACGTGCTTGGTCTGCCATTCTTCTGGTTCCATGGGGAGTTTATTCTGAAAGCTATACTGCAGAAAATACTTAATTTTCTTTTCTGCTGACTTTGGTCCTAGAATTGACTCACAGTGGTGTCATGTGAACACCACCAAAGGCAGCCTAAAAGAAGAAGGGAACAGCAGCTGTGAAACTAGGGGGTGAGACAGAACCACATGTTTGTGCCAGGTAGCTGTTAGATTAGCATAGCCATAATGTGAAACTTCACCCTGAATTAAAAAATAAGTAAATACTTGTCAATTTTAACCTTCTTGCACCTTGTGTGTGCATACCTGTTTAATACAACTATATGGGACATCATCGTATTTCAACATTTATATTCCAGTAGCACTGAAAGGGCAACCAGGTCAGGACTCATCATGTAAGAACAAACTTAAAATTAGTGACTACCTGCTAACAAGTTTATATGGTGGCTTTGTTATTGTGTGGTTTGGTGTTTTTTGTTTTGTTTTTTTTTCTCCAATAATTCAAGACTACTGAAAAGAACAAACCTGAAAACATTACTGGATCAAATGACCTGTGTGCTGCCGCCTCTGTGAGTAGAGTACTGTCTTCATTTCTAAGATTAAAATGAAATGAGTCTTGGATGGTGTGTATAACATAGATGGATGGTAGCATTTTGATATCTTTTCATCTTTTTATAAAGACAGATTTTTAAATCATTGAACTCAAGGACTTACTTGTGCCACAAGGCAGTTCTAGGGATATTTTCTATCATTAGCTATGGCTTTACTGTGCATCTTATAGGATTTTTCAAAAGTCTGGAGTACTCGGCGATAAAGCTGGAGTTTTGGCTTATTTTGGTTACTCAGCATCTTTGAAAGGTGTCCTCTAGCATTTCTATAAGGATAGATTCAGTACTTACTAATGACACAAAAGGATTATTTCTGAGGGTTTAATTTTTTATCTCTCTAATTCCAAAGTAGCATTCTATTTTGAGATCATCCAAATGTTTGAGATGCTCCTTTGTCACCTGGTCACCCCTTTAGATGATGGACATGCTTTTGAACAATGTGCAGCATGTTGTGGGAGGCCCCTTTCATTCAAGTCCTTATCATTCATCATAAGTCACACATATATAAAGCACATTGTACTCATCTGGTAATTTTCTGTTCTTACATGTCTGTAAACCAGCCTTTTGGAAACACAGCTCAATTCTGTGTTGAAGAAATGGTAAGTAGTGAATGCATGTTACTTTAAAACCCAGATCTTTGAATATTGTATATGTTACTGACAGCTGGGAGTTTCTGTTGCTGTATAAAACAGCTTTTTTAGGTATCTGACATCAGAAAAGTTCTTCATGAAATCAAGATGTTTCAGCTGCTGTTGCTGTGCTAAATAAAGTATGGCTTTGCATTTTTTTTTTTGAAAGTTCAGGCTTAAAAGTAGATCTAAAACTTTGAGGAAAAAGCAGTAGAACAGAATGATGATTATGTTAGTGTCTGAGAGAGGAGAGCTGTACTTGCGAGTGTCCCTGTTAAGGTATCTTGATAGAGTGAATGGCCAACAGACCTGTGCCAGTGTTCTCTACTTAGTGACTTCTTTTTCAGAGATTTGGCACTTCAGGGTTATAACTGTGAGTGTTCATTACCTTTTGGAGGTTAGACTCAGTGCCTTTAGGATGATGGAGTTGGTATAATACATGACTATATGGGCTCTGATCTTCAGTTGCCCCAATAATTCGTCTGATTTCATTCACTTCGATAGAAATGTTAACTGATTAGCTAAGAATCTCCCAGTTCCGTGGTAGGTCTGCCCTATTATGGGTGAAAAACTGTGCTTTGTACATAAGAGAAATAAACTCTTGAGGAGCAGAAGCTGACGTAATTTTTTAATTGTTTGTAGACTAAAGTATGCTAGCTCGGCATCTTATACCTGTGCCTGCGGTTGCAGGGAGCACTTGTCTGCACAACACACTTTGTACCACCTGATGGTTTTCGTGCTCCCAACTGCATGCTGACCTTGGACACCACCCCTGGACTGTCATCCCCCTGAGAGATTTTTCAGTAGTTCCATTGTATAATGGCCCTAGCTTGATAATGCTTATTAGCATCAAAGCTCTTATGAAGAAGGCTCTCTAAGGTTGGAGAACACGTCATGGTCTTCACCTGTTACAGGTGGGGGAGATGGGAATGTGGTGTCTGCTTAAGCTTACAAAGGGGGAGCACTGTCAAAAACAGGACCAGAATGCTGGAGTTCCTGGTTCAGAGCCTGTTCACTGGAGACTGAACCTATTTCACGTTAGTTGTGAACTTTAAATAAATAATTGCTTAAATTAATGGACTTCAGAAGATAAATTCTTAGCACTTGTCAGTTTTTATCTGACACTGCTTATGTTGGTGTGATGCTTTTTGTTTAAATCTTTTTGTTTGTCTTTAACAAGGAAGTAAACAAAAACTAGTGTTCAGTTCAGCCTTGTAGTGCAATTAAAAACAAAGCTTTAGGTGTATTTAGCAAGTGATTGTAATTTCTTCTATTTAAATTAAAATGTCCATGAACTTATAACACTTGCTATGGTTTGAAAGTCTCTTATGACTAAAGTCTGAAAAATGCAACTGCTCTTTAAATTCTTCTTTTACAGTATTATGCTTACTGCTGCATTCTGGGGTTCATTGCTTGTTCGGTATTTCTTCAAATGAGCTTCGAACTCAAAGTTCTCCTCCTGTCCATTGCTGTGACTGTATACCTCATCATTTTTAATACCCTTCAGCACAGAAACTTGAGCTTCTATGGCAACAGTACCAGGTGCAGTGTAAAGTTTCTTATAATTGACAATAATGTTTCATTGATGCAGGTTTTAGATTTCTGTACACTTACTGAAATATTGAAATTTCAAAATCATGTAAGTCAGACATTACAAACCCTTCTGTAAAGTTAATGACATGGAAATAATGTTAGATGATATCACCTCTGTTTTTTTATAGAAGGTTTGTTTTCTGAAGAATTGAGTCATGCTTTCTGAGATCTCTGGAAGCTTATCTTATATTAGAGACTAGGAGGTAGAATATTAATCTCATAATAAGGTTGATCTTCTGTTAAGCTATGAAGAAAAGCCTTGCTAAAAGTGTGATGCTGTGCTTGCAAGACCTTGCTAGTCAATAGGATAGTGAATTCTTAATTTACTTATCTCACTAAGTGCACATATTTTGAAAAATAACAGCAATTTATGTGATTGAATTGAAGAAACTATGAAAATACGTAAGAGAAATCATATGTAGAAGGGTTTTACTGTTTATTTGTAAGTCTGTTTCTCAGATTCCCAGTATAGTCTCATAGCTGAAGATTAGGATAAATTTATTTTGCAGAGGCTGTGAGCTGTCAGCACAGCTTAAAAAAGCCTAAATGAGCTCTTAATCTAGTTTCTTCATCCCAGGCTATTCATATAATGAGAATTTGGTTTGATACATTTGTGAAAATTAGTAGATGTGGTAAGACAGGCTGATCTTACCATGAAATATGAGTGGTGTCTCAGATTTGTATGCAACTACGTACAGGTGTGACTTAATGGCTGTTTTCGTTTTAGCAATTCAGGGTTTCATTTGTTATCCTCTTCACTTCTACAAATAAGATTCTCCTCCTACTTCAAGTTTTTGTTGGCTCTGTTTTTGTGGGGCAGTGTGGGGAGAAAAGCTGCAACCCAGTGCAAAGGAAATTAAGATGGCTCCATTATGATAAAACTGTGTTTGCTTGAACATCTCACTACAATAGCTACTTAACAAGGTTTCAGCACCCATTTTGTCATTACATGACATGCGGTTCATCTACTGAGCTGAATGACAAACCTTTATCATTCTTAGGGTAGGAACTGTAACCGGACAGCTACTGGCACGAATGAATGATGGCCTTGGTGGTGTATGTCTGAACAAAGACACCCTCTTCTTCTATGCTCTTCTTTCCTCACCCTTCCCCCCACCAGCCCTTAATCATGTGGATTTTCTTAAAAGATACATATGACTCTGTATTGCTCTCTTTTTCAGGCTTTTCATCAAAAAGCCAAGGATGATGACTAATTTATATCTGGTTCTGTTTTACATAACCCTAATTTTACTTGCAAAATGGGTATGTATTAAAAAAGCAATAGGTTAGTTCTTTTTTACTTGCAGCAAGTTGATTTAAATAAAATGCAAAAGTACTGTTCATTGAAATTTTGCACTAAATTAGTATATATTTTAATTTTTTATATGCTTGTACGTAGTTATAGATAATGCAAGAATTTCTACTGTGAAAGGGTGGAAACATTTTTATATTTTTGATAGTGTTTGCATTACAGAAGTCAAAACTTTAAAATTCTTCCAATTTGGATCTATCTGTATTTATATGTCAATATTAATCCTAAATCAAGGCAGTAATTCAAGATAAAAATAATCACCATATTATTAAAATGTCATTTTGGTAAATACACCTGGTCGTTCCCAAATGACATTTATTCATACTGGCTTCTTCCTATTTTTATGACCTTCATTCTCAAAGCACATTTTTCATAACTCTGTAGGCTTGAAGAAACTTTATTGCTACTACACTTTTTGAATAAATTGACTAATATTTTTTAGAAATATATTATATGGATTTAATTTACCATACTTGGTTCCTTTGCAGATTGACTATTACTGTCGACTGGACTGTCTGTGGAAGAATAAGTTTAAAAAAGAACATGAACAGTTTGAAACGATGGAGAATGTTAACAGGCTTTTGCTGGAAAACGTACTTCCAGCACATGTTGCTGCCTATTTCATTGGTGAAAAACGAAATGAGGTGTGCTTAATCTGTACTATGTGAAGGACAGTGAATTGGGCTTCTGTGATGTAGAACATCATGCTAACAAACACACAGAAGGCTATATGGTTCTGTACTCTTTGCTTCTTGTTTGTATCCCAAGACCTTTGTGAACCCAGGAATCTGCTATCCAGGTGGCCTCAAAAAAATGCAAACTTTAATGTCAGTCTCTGATATCGGTTTTCAGAATTGGTAGTTCAGCTTCAGGTCACGTTTTGAGTTTGGCAAATATTTAAAAAGGATTTACTGCTGTCCAAAGATGGTATTTTACCAGAGAAGATAGGCCTTCTTTTTAAAGAAGTTACTTGAGGAACAGGTAGTATTTCCTTGGTAACAACCCCAGTGAGAAGTTCATTGATAATGATTTTTTTTTTTTTTAAAGTCATCCATCTTACTCTGCCAGCATGTCATCAGAATAAATATTGCTGATTTCACAGCCATGGTAAGTGTTATAAGACTGGCGCTGTCCAGAATAGATGAGAATATTGAAGATACGTAGGTATCTCAGCTTTTCCTTAGGCAAATCAACTTCATTAATGTTTCTAATAGACTAAGAGATGCCCACTGTAAAGTATTGTAGCTCACTTCATAGGAAAACCATAATTTGATTACTGGTTACAAACAATAGTCATAGTTTTGAATACCTGTGGTGGAAGGTGACTGCTGACAATGTGTGGCTATATTGTTTTCCTGTAGGACTGGTACCATCAATCTTACGATTGTGTGTGTGTCATGTTTGCATCAGTACCTGATTTTAAGGTGTTTTATACTGAATGTGATGTCAATAAAGAAGGCCTGGAATGCTTGCGGCTGTTAAATGAAATCATTGCTGATTTTGATGAGGTAATTAAGCTTCTGGCAAAAACGGACCAGATTACTTATTCACTGCCAAATAAAATGTTTCACTAGATCTGTGAGCATTAGAGGGGGGAAAAAGACTGTCATGCTGAACTAATATTCTGAGTTCAGCCCTGCAATCTGGAAAGATATATTCCCATCTGATGGGGTTTTTCAGTTATACAATCTAATGCATTAATAGTATGGTTCGAAAGTCCTGAATTTCAGGACTTTGTTTCAGTAATTCAGTGATTAATTTCTTTTATAAGCAGGTAGAGCAAAACTGTGAAACTAATCTCCAGTACTTTCTTTTCTGACCTACATGTGATTGATAGTATCCCTAGAGATGTTTAATGCTTATTGTAGACAGTATAAGATAAATGCGTTCAGTGTTAAATCCCACACTGAAATATGGTACTAAAGTCTCAAGTTTCTGTGTTCTTTCAAACAGCTCTTGTTAAAACCTAAATTTAGTGGTGTTGAAAAAATAAAAACCATTGGAAGCACTTACATGGCAGCAGCTGGTCTCAGTGTTATGCCAGGCCAAGAGAACAACCAGGTACGTTGTCTCTGAAACCTGCCTTCTGTATTCTGTGTGTACATAGGTGCGTTTCAAAGTAACAAAACGTAATGTGAAATAAGAGAAAGTAAATCACCAAGAGTGACTTTCTGAAATGTGGAAAAAGATTATAAAAGTGTATTGTCTCCTGTTGAATTCACTATTGATCTCCTAGTTCCATTTTTTTTCCTAAGCAGGTATTAAGTCTGTAATCCCAGCATACTTTTTACATCTTTAATCTTTGATTCTAGTATCTTAACATTTCTAGATGCATAACCGAATAGCTCTAATAATAGGGGAGTCAAGGAGTGGCTGCCAAAGAAAAGGCCATCTCAGAACTGCACAGTAAGCTTTTTGTGATACCTGAGAACTGGCACAAAAAGAGAATCCTTAAGTGCCACACTAGATCTGAATCTGAAACTGTTTGCCACCCAGAAGAATTAAAACCAACTTCTATACTCATGCTCACTTTCACTACAGCAGGTCCCTGTATGACATTAGGATGCACGTGTGAAATATATAGAAAACATGTAAAATTAGATCTGGAATACCTAAAGGACAGACATAAATTCATTATAAAATTTAATCATATCATATGCTTGTTGCCTCCTAGCCATTCCAATTTAATTTAATGTGTTTTTTTTAAAATCCATTTTGAATGTATGTTAGAACTGTGTACTTCTGCACAGTTACAAGAATGAGTGGTCTACTTCTTATAAATATATACTTTATTCAATAATAGTACTGGGTTGGAATAGTAGTCTGACACAACCTTCTCTCTTGTAATTTGATCATTAATATGTGTTATGAATTGCATAGGAAAAGGAAAGACAGCATGCTCACATTGGGATTATGGTGGAATATGGAATTGCCTTGATGAGCAAGCTGGATGGCATCAACCGACATTCCTTTAACAATTTCCGCTTACGTATTGGTAAGTTCAGTTTGTGAAGAACATGAACTCTGCAGTTCTGTAAAAATTACAAATGAGGTAGGATATCTTAGGTAAATTGCTGTGGAGCCCTTCTTAACACTGAACACAGCATCTGGATGATTCTGAAATGCTGAACAGCCGAAGGTAGCATTGTCCAGTCTAGCTTGTACATGTGCCAAGCTCTGCCATGATGGGCCTTTCCAGTCACTGGAGGGAGCGATATGGAAACTGCAGCTGGATGAGTCTGGAGAAGATGACAGGTGCGGATGAGGAGGGAATTACCCTGTTATTAACTGTAGACTACAGACAGTATTGTCATTACACAAATGTTTATTTATGTATATTAAAAGGAGAAAAGGAAGAACTTTGTTTTAGCATGAACTTTGCCATAGCTCTTTCTCAGACTTCCCTTTTTACAATTAATGAGTCACTTCACATCTCCTGAGCCTCAGTACTAATACTTATAGAATAGTGGTAATACTGACTGCTAGAAATGTGTTGCAGGGTTAAGTTTTGGGATTCTTTTCTCTCAAGCACGTGACTTATGGCTAATAATGAAGTTAGATATCATGTAACTTTCTACTTCATTAATGGCACTTTTTTTTGTCTATACAGGGATAAATCATGGCCCTGTGATTGCTGGTGTGATTGGTGCCCGGAAACCTCAGTATGATATCTGGGGCAACACTGTTAATGTTGCTAGCCGAATGGAGAGTACGGGGGAACTTGGGAAAATCCAGGTAAACATACAAGCCTTGGAATGTCTAGGAAATTATTTCTAATTGGTTACGGATTTTTTAAAATGTGAATAATCGGAAGAATTTCACAAGAGTTTCTAATTCTTTTCACACAAAGGTCACGGAAGAAACGAGTAAAATCCTACAGGAGTTGGGATATTCATGTGAATGTAGGGGACTCATTAATGTCAAAGGCAAGGGAGAACTGAGGACTTACTTTGTTTGCACTGAAACTGCCAAATTCCAGGGTATCGGACTGAACTGAGGCTACGATGAAGTTAATCAAATAGACTTAGAACTGCCTCCCTTCTGTGAAGACTTAGAATTTCCCTCCTTATGTGAAGGACTTTATTCTAAAAACATATATATACTATTCCTATTTCTTCTACACCTCAAGATAAGAGAATGATTATTTTTTTGAAAGAAGTTCTGAAAAGCTCCTAGAAGACATGCCAACAGCAGTCTGAAAAAGACTGCCTTTTCCTGAAATAATTTGAGGATTTACCTGGAATTGCCATGAAGCATTTTCAATTAGCTTCTTTCCTTACCTGCACCGTGGGAGTCTTAACAGTTCTAGTAACAACATACGTGGATGCACTGTAGAACTCATTACCACGTTAAAACATTCCACTGCTTCATTCTTTGACACAGACCTGCTTACAGTACTGCTTTCGTCACAGATGTGTGAGATGATCCTCTGGGCACTGCATATCCTGCTTCTAATGCTAAACAGACTTTACGGCAGAAGACAGCTGAGTAATGGAAAAAGGAATGCAAGTAAACTCAAATGTATCATATAACAACTGTGCTGAGCTCCTTTTGGGGAAAAAAAAAATTAATTGAACAGTGTCAGATCACTTATCTTCACCTCTTCCACAGCAGTACCTTGTATTACACAGTTGTTTTCATGACCAACAGCTGCTCAGAAATAATTACGATCCAGTTAAGAGTGTTCATACTATATTACATATTCTCCTTTGTATTTCTGTGCCTCTGTATTTAGTATCTGCATGCACATTTTATACAGTCGCTAAGAGAATGTCTTTAAAATTCTGGCTTTCAATTTTAAAAAATACACCCAACCTTGAGGAGCACTGAGCATCTGCAGTGTATCCTGTATGCTGCATTAGACAGGCTCTGATAGCAGTGTCTGTCGCTGACACCCGGCAGGAATGCTGCATGCTGACTGCATTCTTGAGGGCACTTATGGAAGAAAAAATAATCTGGTTTGAATGTTTGGAAACTGAAGAACAGAATGAATAAGATAGTATTACAAACAGTAGCAGATACCGTTTAAACAGAACTGCATCTGAGGTGGGTTTTGGGGGATTTTTCTATTCTTGTTGCTTTAATTTGACTGGCCACTGGCTGGTTTATGGCAATGCAGTTTTTAAAGGCAATGCAGTTTCTGATACAAACTGGTTTTGAAGGTTAGAAAACGATGCATGGAGAAAACATTCATAATGGATGTGTTTCAGCAGAGCCTCAATACTGGAAGTATGCACAGAGCAATAGCGAGGAGATCACAGAAATGGGCTTGCTGTAAATTAGCTTAGTTTGTAAAGTTTTAAAGCTGTTAATGGCTTTTGCTAATTTCTAAATTAGCATTTTTCGACTTAAAGCAATCTGTTTTCTGTTGGTGGAGATGATAGTGTTTTGTAAGGCTAACGTCCTGTGCCCAATCCCATGCATGAGGTAAGGATGGATCCCCCCGATATGCCACCTGTAGTATGACTGACCAGCACAGTGATTAATGAGTTCAACATCTGTTTTGTTAAGCCTTACCCTTCTGCAAACAAAGCAGCATTTACTAGTATTTCTGGGTTTAGTACTAAACCGTACTGGAGAAGTGTTTAACAAGCAGTCCTATGCATCACTGCTGCTTTCTAATTACAGTGTAATTTTTAGAAGATGAAGCGAGTATGTTTCAGGACAGGAACAAATCTAAATGTTGTCCAACTGTGGATTAAAAATTGTGCTTATAGCCTTTGTCAATTTGGTAGGTCAAAACTGTGTGCGTAGTACATCTCCAACAAAAGAGCATGTTAGAAACTCTTAGTTTGAGGCTGTCTGGTTCATGTGTGGACTCTGCTGAAGAGGAAGTTTCATACTCAGTGACTTGTCAGTTATAAGGTCAGTGTTGTAGTTCAAACAGCTTTTGCTACCCTTGTATGTTGTATATTTGTAGTAGCAGATGCTCAGCAAGCATTTCTTTTGAGATATCTGTTTATTGTTTTATAAAGACCATGCATGTGTCAAAGGCTCATTTCAGCAGTCTTTGATGTCATATGTAAGATAAAGTGACTATTCAAAATATATTCATGAGACAAAAAGTGCATTATGCCTATATATAGAGCTGGCTCTGAAGTGTTTCTGTTCACAGACCTAGTGGAGTGTAGATGCAAGTTATCTATGAAAGAAAACTTGCTGTCTGCAACAGAATTTTGAAATGCTTTTGTTTACATTATATTGCCTGTCAGGCTAGTAACTTGTTTGGGTGTTAACTCCAATGTAACCATAAGACAGAAGTGGTATGAAGAGCTGTAGCTTTCAGACTGGAAGATGTTGGGGTTTGTTGCAGTTTCAGAAGAATTGTGTGCGCTTACAGCGCTTGCTTAATGTTCGTGTACTGTGCCAGGCGTACCTGGAGAAGATATCAACCATGTGTAATGAAAAAGGGGTTGTACCTGACGATGACCACCTCATTTCTCATCAGAACTGGAACTGTATATCATGAGCTACATTAACCACAGAAGTAGTATAATTTGAGATTCAACTGTATTTAATTGTTTTCAGCCATCCTTTAGAAAGTGAACGGTGAAATTTAAGATAGAGGAAATAACCTGGTTAGAAAAATCTTCCTTACAGCATTGTTTTTCTAAACTGAAAAAATGGCACTGTATCTAATTTGAAGAGCTAATAACATCTTGAATTAGCATTCTAGTATAAAGAAAAACTTTTGTTTTAACATTAAATAAAAAACTCCTGGAACTTATTTGGTTTTGCTATTATTTTGATCAAGATTACCATGAAAAAGACATGTATTTCTTACACCCCTATAGACTTAATGATATTGTTTTTACTCATAAACTCGATATTAAAAAATGTGTAAGTGGAAAATCTGTGGAGTGAGAGACTTTAGGTTCAACAGCTAAAGCGTAATTTCCATACTCAGTTTTCTGTCATCTGTGGCCTTCCACTGTACTCTGTGAAAGGTAAGTGGTGGGAAGTGACATGCTGTATCGTGAGCCAGTAATGATTTGGCTGGCAGGGTGGTTGTGCACCTTGTCTTCTCCAGTAGCAAAAAAAATGACTTCAAATATTAATGGAAAAATTCATTCCCTGGAGTACTATTTCACATGCAATTACCTAGAACTGCAAAAAAAATTCTAGCGGTGCCTTTATTAAGAACTGTTATGGGACAACTACTGGACAAAAATCCAGGCTGACGGTTCAGCCTTTTGGAGCAAATTTTAAGAATTAGGAAAGTTCAAAACAATGAAATAAACACTTCTGCAGCCAGGAAGGGAGGTGGTGGCCATAAGGCTGGGCATAGAGGGATGGAATTAATGATTTTGCTTTGCCTTTAAGTTACCTCTTAGTTTGATCCCTAGCCATTGCTAACCAGCCAGAACTGAACCACTGCATGTCATTCCTCTTCAAGTTCAGGATTGTACTGGAACTACAGGGTAAAAAGGAGGAACATTTAAAAATACTTCTGATGCCTGTGGTGGAACCTATGTATGGCACTGCCTGGTTGGGTGGTAAATAACATGCACAGTGAGAAGTCCCTTGTCCAATGGTCACTGGCTCCATATCTAACACTGCAAATGTGCTTGAATTCTCCTCTGTGCCTGAATGGTGTGCTGTCGCTCAGCTTTGTCTGCACTCTTGGTGAATAGGGAATGGACTTCTAATGCTAGGAGTTTTCTAAATACGCTCTCCTTTCTGATAAGCCTAAACCAATTATCATGGTAGTGTTTAGCAATACCTCCAAGTAGTAAGTCTATGTGAGTGTCTCAGAGTTGACTGTACTATTTAATGTGGTATTTTTACTTACTGGCAGCAAGCTGGTTTGTAAGTCTCAACTTATCGTCACAATACGTTTCCAAGCTTGCCCTCAAGTTTTTGAATGCTGTGAGCAGATGGTGTTTCTTCTCTAGGAGGAGATTCATCTCTATTCAAAGTCTCACAAAGCTGATCTCTTGTTAATTCACCAGTCTACAGCAGTTTTCTTTAAAAAAGTTTATTTATCTTCCTCATGATTGTAAGAGTTGCACAGTAATTTGAAAAAGGGAAACTTGCATGTTCAGACACTAGTGATTTCTGCCCCAACCAGATTCAGATACAGAGGAGTCTATACCTTGCTTTTAGAAACTGTTAGTTGCGTCCCTGCACCAGATACAGGCACATTTTCACTTACGCATTGACTTTTCCAGACACTTCACAATCTAGTAAAACTTAAATGCTGCAGAGGTGCTTTAAAATAATAAGGAATGCAAAAAGAATAATTAAGTGCATTTATATAGCAGAAGTAACTCTAATAACAAACACTTCAAATGTCATCAGTTCCAAAATTTAATAAACAAAAGTAGTTTAACACACAATATACACACGCTCAGTGAATGCACTTGAAGGAAGTTCATCTGGTTCTTAAATAGAATCAAAGAAACGGTTGTAAACTTAACCAAAGCTTCAGACTGTAACTGGACCACACTCATTTTCAGGGATGGTGACAGTCTTTTTTGGTTCTTGAAAGTCTGAAAGTTTACAAAAGATAACAGGTCAACTACCATGTGTAAGTTTTAAGCAAAAGAAATGCATCTACTATAGGGTCCTCCTAAAGCAATTTGCCATTTGTGAAGATAGTATTTTCCTGACAATTACAGAACACAGTCTTGAGTTCACTCTGTGTTTCAGTTGGTTCTGTTAGACAGCACTGTACCAAAGGGGCTAGGAAAAAGAAATTGCTCAACAATTTTGAAAGTGAGATTTCTTGAGTAGCTTCCTTGAAAAGATAAGTAAATTCCTGAAGTAATCCTGCTCTTTTCATTAAATAACATCTTAACTGAAACTTTTTATAAACCACTGATTGAGTAAATCTGTTGTGTAAATTACATTTCTTGAAAGGAAATTCCTACCTGCCTTAAAAATTGGGGATGAACACAAACTCTGGGTATGCTTTTACTGTCTGTGTGCCAAAAGGGGAAGATCTGGTTCTGGCACTTAATTTTCCACTGACCTGACGCCTTAATCCAGCAAAAACAGTAGTTACTTTTGGCTGGATGAGTTGAGCTGACCTGATGCTGTCACCTTCCAAAGCACCACAGCTGGCCAAATTAAGCAAAAGGAGTGCACAGCCAAAAGCTTGGAGAAGGAGGACGCCTGACATCCTTGTTTTAGCAAGTGAGGGATAACTCTTCTCTTGTAACTTCATGCTAAATGGAAAAAATAAAACTGAATGGATTGCCAAGCTTTAAAGTTTGGCAATGCTCTAAGATGAATGGTAAAATCAGCTCCATAAAGGAGTTAACTAAAGTTCCACACATCCAGAAGATTAATTTTGGACTGAGACCAAACACAAACTTTCCATTAGAATCAGAATTTTAAAAAAGGGAGAAGAACTGAAAGTTGGAACTAAATTACTGCAAGTTCTACCAGTAGCCAGTCTAATGACTTGCAGGTGTGGCTTTATTATAGTCGAGCAGATACTACAATACATGTTTGTGTACTCACCCTCTGTCAAATCTACCCAGCTGTCTTCTGTATCAGGTAAAGGAACTGAAATTCCCATGGCTTTCCGGATTCCATACATACTAACGATATCACCTGGTGTCACTTGTTGTGCAAGCTCTTTCAGGTTATTGGTTACTCTCTCCGCTAGAAAAGATAAGTGGGTGTATTTGTATGCTATAGAGACACAAAATAGCTGATACGAGCTCTTCACCCTGTAAACTGTTTAATTATTGAAGTACAAATGGAACTATGTTCAGTAATGTTTCTGCAACAGAAGAGTCTCCTTGTACTGTGTGGAGTCATGCAAGACATACTGGGAACTATAAAAGAGATGGCCACGAAGAATAGGAGGAATGAAATAGCTGCTGACCCAGGCCTGATGCCATCAAGAAACACCCAAAGTTGAGAAGTAAGCCAGTCACGCTTGGGTCACATGGACAGAGCAGCTGGGAGAGATCTGGTGGCACCACCCAGCAGCTGCTTTCAGGATTCAGCAGTTAGTTTGGTATAGAGACTGTTCTTGTTGCTACAAATGTGGTTTTCCTTCAAGAAGAAAGCTGTAAGTACTAAAAACTTTATAAGAAAGGTGGTATTTGATCTGGTTTAGACTTGGTATCGTATCAACTTGGTAATATTTCTCCAATGGTGGGGAATTCATCATATTGCAGCGATGTGGTTACTTCAGGCTGCAGATGCTGTCGTTGACATTGCACAAGTTAGTTTTACTTGCAGAATGAACACCCTCTGCACATACTCCTGTCTTAGTAGGTGGCCAGTAGCACAGGCTGCGTAACTAACTGACCTGTGAGACAAGGCGCTGCGCTTTGCTCAAATAATAGGATGAATGATGGGTATTAATTGGTATAATAAAATGTACTGATAACTAGATCAAACCTGTAATGAAGCTAGCTTTACACTAAGAACTTGGTAACACTTAAGCAACTCCTGTTCAAAGCCACTGTAAAAAAAAAAATAAATCATAGAGGTGTTTGGCTATCGCCCGCCCCATGGCATGGAAAAAGCTCCCAATAAGTTCTAGGGAAATTAATGAAGAGGAAATACCTGTAAGTACTCTTCAAAACTTACAACTGGCTTTACATGGAGAAAAAGTTAAATTAATCTTCTAGGCCTAACAGGGCATGTATTCTGCACTCCAAGTGATAAACCTTGATCTGTCTTGGAGTTGGATTGAGCAAGTTGGGACTTGATCAATTCTGTAAGAATGACTAGAAAAAGTCTATTTACCCAAGTGCATCTCTCTGTAAGATGGACCCAGAAGACAGATCATATTAGGGGGTGGTTTTGTACTTAGTCGTTCATTTTGAGCATCCTGGAGTTCTCTCAGCAGCTTTGTTGTTTCATCAAGTTTCCTCTGGAAGATTTCAGCCTCTGTTTAATGAAGAAAGTCCTAATAGTAAGAGTATATTTACTCACATCATGATATAAAATAGGGTAAGGCTGACTATGGGAAGGGATTGAGCAATTGTAACAGTTACAGTACTTGCTCTTCTGATATGTCTAAGAAAACTCACCCTCAGAGTCAAACTCTTCTACAGGCATGCCGAAGTTCGTAACTGCTTTTAGTGCTGCAAGTCTGTCATTATTTGCAGACTCCAACCTGGCGGCAATATCAATCTCCATAAGCTTAAAAAAAAGCAGCAAGTAATAACTTAGATAATATTTAAACCAGCCTTGACACAGAATTGTTTGGGGAAAATCAGAACACAAAGTTAGTTAAAAATCAGTCTGCTCTACCAAAGAAGTGAATATACAGAGGGGAAAGTGGAAAAGCCACCCTGTGACACTTTCAGTGTTCTACAGTCACCAGGTTACTGTTCTATTCCAATGGCATCTGCCAAAAACACTGGGCGCATGCACAAATGCTGTAGTAGTAACTAAAGACCAGCATCCCAATTTTAAAAAAAAAAACAAACAGGAAAAAAACACTTGGAGCTCACCTACAGCAAAGGCCAAACTTCAAAACCAACCCAGGAACTGGCTGCAGATGAAAGCTTCTGGCAGCCCTTTCTCTAGAACTACGACTGTGCTTTTTCTAATTTAACAAAGCTTGTGTGGAATCATTTGAGAGATATATTGTATGCCTAGAGGGGCACAACGTATTTGAGAAAACTTCTAGAAGACAGCTACATATCATGTGATGTTTTACAAGTTCACATTAAGCCAAATCAGATTAAATATGAATAGAACAACTATAGCTGCCAACCAAAAATCTAACACATGGTTAAACAATCACAAATAAAAATATAGAAGCATTTTCTTTCAGTTTCTTGACATATAGTCTCATTTAAGACTTAACTTTTTGGAGATTCTTACTCTCCAAATGCCTACAAACCAGCATGCCCATGTCACGATGCACAGCACATGGATTTACAGCTTGCCCAAGTCGCAGTGCGGCTGCACAGGCCTTAGCTTTGTAGGCAGTTTGATAACTAACTGTGGGATCAGGGAGGTTGGTTAGAGTGGTTAGCTGATATAGAAAGATTTTACCTTTAAATCTTTCATCATATCACTTCTTTCATGTGGGCCTTCCACTTCTTCCAATGGCTGAATAGAGGAAGGATTTTTTTAAATAAGGCGTTAATCTTTTCTTTACGTTCAGAGCCAAGCCTTACACAATGCAGTAATTTTCAAGTGAGGTAAATATACAGTGTCATAATGAGCTTTCTCTGTAAACCAAGTTACAAAGTAGCTATTTTTTAGAGGCTTTCATCAGATAGTAACGTTTACTAAAATAAATTTTTTCAGCACACATTTTATTGCTCTTTGCCAAGTCCACATGCTTCTTCCCAGTGATGTCATATCAGAGATTATTTATTGGGGGGCAGGAAGAAAAGGAAGGAGGATCATTAGAGGCCAGAATGTATTTTGGTTTCTATATGTAAATATATTTCTCTTAATACTTGCAACAGCAGTGGTTGAACCCTGTCAGTCAGTGTCACTATTGGGTACTAGAAAAGAGCTAAACTAATAATGCTGAGCGAAGGTCTGAACTGGAGCTAAAGGTTGATCTTTGATCCATGACCTATTTCTAATTTATCTAATATCTGACCCATTAGTAAAAGGCTAAATGCTTATTTCAATAGTTCACATTAATCTGAAAGTCAAATCGAGACTTTCAGTTAATAGGAATTGTCTTGTGGAAGTTCTCAACTAATTCTTGGGTTGTCAATTAAGTTAATATCGTTAAATCAGCCCCTTTGATTCCTGTCATGTTTGGCATATACAGGTACTGAAATCTCCTAAGAAGTTGAAGGGTAGCCGTTTAGTGTTTTTTACATAGCACATATTTGAGTTTAAAAGCACTGCACCAGATAAAGGGAGTAACTAGTTACCAGTTCTCCTGAACCAAATAAACAGTGGCCGCTAGGAACAGGATGCACTTCCATGGAAACAAAAACCCCCTCTAAAATCACCTCATATCTAAACTGCTTATTGATATTTTCTTACTAAATGGAACAGGAGCTAGTGCTAATGGGAGTGGAAGAGTAGACAGAGAAAGAACATGTGACTATCTACAATATTTTGTTAATTTTCCTGTTTCACTAATTAACAAGCCAGATTAATCCCTTTCCAGAAAATCCACCTTGTGGAGACAAAGATCAGTCTTCGCTTCCAAATTTTACCAATTAAAAGGGAGACCATCAATAGGATCAGAATCATCGTTTGCTAGCTTTATAGCTTCTGTGCTGAACAGAAAGACCAGACAAGTTCTCAAATCCACTCTTACCGTTTCTAGTTCTCTGAGAGCTCTAGAATGTCCTCCTTTAGTTAGAACATCAAGCAAACTATCAGCCATTAAGAAAGGATAATCTTGTGATTTCATCAAGAAATCATGAATACTAAAAGATCAAAAGATAGTTACAGTAACTACTTTCATACCAAACATTCAATGGGGAAAAAAGTCAAATGTAAAGTCAAACCAGTATGTACAGCATAGAACACACAAAAAGTAGGACAGAACTTGATCTAAATGGCTTGCCTTAGTTTAATTATCCACACCTTTTGTAGCGAAGGAACCCATTCAGATTCCTTAAAAAAAAACTGCCTGAGGCAGCATACTTCTCCTAGTTTTACAGCTTCAGCAAACTGAAAGCAAACTTGCACAGGCACTTAACTTTTGCACTGTACTTCAGTATTCCCGTATTTCACATGGATTTATACCACATGTGATCTATTTTTGAGATTCTCATAAAACAAAAGGACTTTAACTCTGAAGTTATGATAATCAAGAAGAATAAAAACAATGAGAATTCGTTATTTTTACCATAGTAAATAATATGAAGGTGAAGCAGTATACACACTGAGAAGGGAATTGGGAATTGCTAGCTCTGGACTCAGCTCTTCCACTATGACCACAGTACCATGGTCAGTATTTGACATTAACACTCAAAGTAGTAATTAAGTTCATTAACATTAAAAAATCCAGTTTATCTAAACATTTGTGCCACTCAACATTCTTCTGGCTTTGAACATAAGTCCTTCAGAGTTAGTCATAAATATATTCAAGGTTTAGACTGTACATTCTTATGCCTCAGTAGCACCAAAACCCTTCCTTCTTGGCTAACTCTGCTTTGCAGGCACATTCTCTTATTGAAGTATTTCTTAAACAAAAAAACCTCAGTAGGCTATAAAGACAGCAGTAACCCCATTCAGCAGCAAAGACCCAGCCCATACTGCAGTGCTACACATAACTACCTCTGTACATGACAGCTGTAATACGCACCCTAGTTGTCTGGTTACCTGAAAGATCCTTGATTAGAGTCTTCCCCGTATGCTGAATAGATCAAGTCAGAGTCTTCTTTGCTTATGTTGGCAAATGTAGAATCATATGTTGGAGCATAGGAACTATAGGGTCCGTAATTCAAGTACGTCACTAATGAATAACAACAGTGCTAATTATTACCTCTGAGATGCGTGTATCAGAAAATAATGAGAAGGGGGTGTAAAACAATACCCAAAAAGGAACTTTTAGGAACATATTTCTTACGGTGAAAACAAACTTTCACAGAATACCATCTCTTCACACTGTAACATCTTCCAGTAACAGCTACATCAAATGCATTTTTATTTACAGATGTTTTATTAGCAGTACTGAATGCCTTAACACAATATGAAAATTCAGTCTGGTATTGGTAACAGGTTCTCAGGCTCCCTGCTCTGCTTTTTCAAAGCTGGCAAAAACCTTTACCTACCTGGTATAGTTCCTTTTCTCAATATGGATGAACATTTTATTCAGTACACCTCCCCTTCTATATGTGTAAATTAAGTTAGACTTTGTGATGTGCTGTTCAGTCATGTGAGAGCGACATGCAATGATGTGCTTTATCATAAAAAACAACTTAGTTCCAAACATCTGTGTGCTAGTAATGAGATCAACATATTTTGTTCAAATAAGGAGGATTTATATTTTTAAGAAAATCAGCACTTGCCTGGAGTAACCTTGTTTCTTTTATCTTCTTTGAACCCTTGTAAAGTATTAACTCCCGACTGAAGTCTTCCTGCTGTCATACCCAGCTTTACAGGGCAGTAACCTGGTTCTACAATAGGATGTATCAAGATACAGAAATACTGAAGGCACAATTAAGTGACATGGGAAGATGTCCAAACTCATTGAATACTCACAGCCAGAAACTTCAGAATAAACAGGATAAAACTCTCGAACTGTGTTTTCTTCTCCAAACACTTCACACTAAAGGCTGTATGTAGTCTTAAACATGAATCCAGGCCAAGTAAGTGGTAATACTAGTTAAGTATAGAAGATTTAGCCTAAATGTTTTTACTATTAGTCTTCCCTCTTCCTGTTCCCCAACAGAGGCTGCATCATTAAAGAGGATCTGATTCTTAACGTGAAAGACCACACTTCATTCTTGCTGACGTTTTCTACTGCACAAATAGGGCAAGGGAGAAGCCAAGCTTTCAGCTTGGTTTCTGTCTATTCTAGACTTAATCAGTTCAGCTCTGTAATGAGCTGGCACTTAAATAGTCAAGCACCTGCACTCCTTTAGGTAGTGACACTCCATAGATAGCACTGACATGACAAAATGGCTTGGGAGTCAGACAGCTCCCAGTGGCCATCTGTGACCTTCTGTGTCAGCAGATACTGCACTCTGTATGTGGACCAGCCCAGGAATTAGATGAGCCCAAACATAGGGCAGGTAGCCTCTTTTCCAATGGCAAAAGCTTTCTCTTGCAGCTCCCACAATGAGCTGATGCTAAAAGGAGAAGCAACAGCCACTGAGGGCTCCCTCCAGCTGCTCCTAACAGCCCCCACAACTGGCCCCCATCTACATGCTCCCTCAGCTGCAGCTTTTTAAATCCAGATGTCTATCAGACTGTGAAGAAGCATTAGGTTCTTGGCCAGCATTTGCTGCTCTGCCCTAGCAAAGCAACAGCAGACCAGGTAGATTAAAGTGGCTTGTTACCCAAACCATGCCAACTTACCTCCTGCAGTAAGGTCTACAGGATTAAGAAGGCCCAAAGTTGTTGTACCATCTGGTCGTCTTCTTTCAAATTCACACTGAAATAAGATCGGACTATTTTAATTTATGTATTAGTTGAAATTCATGGTCCTAAAACTAAAACATTTAATGAAACTGTCCTATCAGTAGGAATCAGAAAGTGATTTGGAAAGGTCAGACTCAGAAGTGAATGCCACTCTAACTTTTTTATTTTTACTAGATAACTTCATTATTGCTAGAGGCACAAGGAATTAAGAAATTATGATAAATACTAACATTTCTGCAGAGGCTAAGAGATCAAATATGTAACTCATGTAGAAAACTAAATGGGCCCAGTATTACCACACTAGGTTCCTTCTCCTGTAACGTTAATAATCTTTAATCAGATACATGGCTGTTTCAGAACCACAGGGGTTTTTGCAGGTTAGATTTGAGATATTTTCTTGAGATTTCTACTAGTCATCCTTTCCTCCTACTTTAGCTAAAATTTCTGAAAATTTAAGCTGAACTTGCTCTGCTGATGAAATTCAGCATTCAACTCACATGCCTTTTTTAACCTTATGTTACACAGATGATCAGTCACGTACAAAATGGTGTAAACTGTAGTAAAAGCGTACCTTGAATTTCAGCTGGCCTCAGATGCTAAGTAAGCCTGGTTTACAAAAAAGTCAAATGTGCTACCAATACACAAAGATTTACCTGGCTGTTTGCAAGTCGTCTTGTTAACTTCCCTCCAGATTCTCTTACAATACGATCAATCTGCTCTTGTTCCCTTTCCAAACTATTGTTTCGTAATTTGTCTTCAAGTGGATCTTTATCCTTCCTGTGAATAAAGCCCACACGATGTAGTTACTAGCTTTAACAGATAGATTTAACAGACACCAACTGGCTACATATCACGAAAGGATACAGTGGAGGAATGTTTTTGCCAACTATGCAAACTGTTTCTGTGGACAAAACAACCAACAACAACAAAAAGATTTATATCCACAAATGCTTTTTTATGTTAGTAACTGTAAAGGTCTTTGTGTTTAGATTACTTCAGCCATACTGATATCCTAGTCTAGCATGTTGCCAGATTTTATGTCATCACTCCCGTAAGACTAAGAAGGATATATTTGGTGAAATATTAGATATTCTGAATTTTAGTATCTATGTTTTCAAATCTGTAATACAGTCACTAGTATTTCAGAACATTGAAAGCGGTATTTCTAGACATTAAAAGATATTTCAGGAAGTGTATGTTCTGTAGCTATGCTATGTTTCAATGTTCAATGTTTTATGTAGCTATACATGTTTCAAACACAACTGCTTAGGCCAAAAAAAAAAAAAAAAAAAAAGGTGCTTGAAATTGACTATAGTTATTTGTACCAAAGGTCATGTTTGCAAGCTTTCTCCAAAACAGTACTACTCATGTGAAAGGCACTAAAATAGCAAATAATTGAAAGAATGGAGTTGATGAGCAGTACAGGGTTAGCGACATAAAAACAAAATGATGGTATCATAGAAGATTCTAAACTTATTTATTTTTGCTATATGAGGACACTTTGTAGAAATGTTGCTCCCTTGAGGTGAAGAAGTCTTACTGTATATGCATTACCAGAAAGAGGGAAACCCAGGTCCATCAGTCCCTAAAAGTTGTCTTGTTTCAGTAGCATTTAAAGGGTGTATCCTACAATGGTTGTTGAGATAATACTTCACTTTTTGTGTTCTTTGCTAGGTGTTTTGAACGCTTTGATGTCGCCATCCACAGGTTCTCCTTTGTCTTTCCCAGGACCACTTTCATCTTCCCCAGCTTGCTGCAGTTCCATCTTATCCTTCTGCTTCCTTGTCTTCTGCAAGTCAGCCATGAATTCTATACTTTGTTTCAGGCTCTGAATTCTCTCCTAAAAAACACCAGAATCCTTTTATCTGCTACTTCAACAAATCTTTTCCTAATCTACCCACAGAGGATAAAATTATTTCAGTTATTTCTTTCTTATACTAGCAAGTATAAAGGCATTTTAGAAAATGAAACAGTAAATGCAACAAATATTTCTCCAATAAGTGATCTGGTACAGTACTAAAGCATGAGCCTTAAATAATGTACTACTAAAATTTTACTGTGCAAGCATTTTACAAATGTTAAGCAAGTTTTTATTTATTTTCATGAGATCCCTGTCAAGTAGAATGAAAGAGGGGGGAAAAATGAAGGAGCACAGTTTTTAATATTTTGTTTTGTATTTTCTATTACCTGGCTAAGTATCTTCATCCCTGAGTGCAGCAGTTTTTTTGCAGCTTTGTAGTAAATGGTGTCTGGTTTGTTGTAAATCATTGCATTAGTACACATCAGTTTGAAGTTATCCTGTACAGACATTAATAATTTTGGAATGACAGTTAAAATTTAATCATATACCATATTAAGATCTTTGTTGCACACAGTATCTTGAGCTTTGGGGAAAAAATTCAAAGAATTTTTTTAATTAATGAATTTAAGAAATCTATTTAATTAAAAACTTACACAGAAATAAGTATGTAAATTAGATTCAAGTCTCAAATTAGCACCCCAATAAACATCCTGAAAGTATTCTTAAGTGTTCAGTATTGTTCGTAGTCTTTAAAGTTTTAATGGAAGTCCTCTTATCTAAAATTACTCACTTCCCTGACCAATCAGCAGGCATTAAAAGAAAAACAGAGTGAAGCAATGTAAAAAAGTGAACAAAGGTAACTTAAAAAATAGGAGAGCTGCAACTCAAAGTTAAATCATTACAATGAATATGCCAAAGCTTCGGTTACAATGAAGAAAAATGTATGCTTGTTGGAAGTTCATTTCTTGAATGACTGAGCTAGAAACTTAACTTCTAAACTCACTGCAGAGCCTCTACAGGTTTTATCAGGCTCTCAGCTATTTACAAAGACAAAAGTTAAAATGAAAAACTAACCAGAAACAGCTGAAACAACAGGGAATATTCTTCTTAAGTTCTGGAGCTCTGAAGAAGAATGTGCAAGGTAATACAACCACTACTATTAACTAGCATCTGCATAAGTTCAACTCATAATTACACACCAATTATACTTCTCAGGTCCTCGTCTAGCCAAGTAAAGAACTAGAGACTACTTCTGCTGAAAAAAGCAAAACAAAACAAGCCCCCCCACCTTTTAAAAGCTTTAGGGACCTTCCAAACAGGCCCTCAAACCCACTAGACACTACAACACAGGGTTAAGCAGTTGCTGCTAACAGGACTGAACTCATCTTTCCTTCACTAGTTGTGGATCACAGAATCACAGGTTGGAAGGGACCTCAGGGATCATCTAGTCCAACCTTTCTAGGAAGAGCACACTCTAGACAAGATGGCCCAGCACCCTGTCCAGACGACTCTTGAAGGTGTCCAATGTGGCCGAGTCAACCACTTCCCTGGGGAGATTATTCCAATGGTTGACTGTCCTCACTGTGAAACATTTCCTCTGGTGTCCAATCGGAATCTCCCCAAGAGCAATTTGTGTCCCTTCCCCCTTGTCCTCTCCATGTGACTCCTTGTAAAAAGGGAGTCTCCATCTTCTTTGTAACTACCCCTTAAGTACTGGTACATGGTGATGAGATGCCCTCTGAGCCTCCTTTTCTCAAGGCTGAACAAACCCAGTTCTCCCAGCCTATCCTCATCTGGCAGGCTTCCTAGTCCTTTGATCATCTTGGTGGCCCTTCTCTGGACCCCTTCCAGCCTGTCCACATCCTTTTTGTACAGCGGGGACCAGAACTGTACACAGTACTCCAGGTGTGGCCTGACCAGCGCTGAGTAGAGTGGGATGATGACTTCTTTCTCTCTGCTGGCGATGCCCTTTTTGATGCAACCCAGCATCCTGTTGGCCTTCCTGGCCGCAGCAGCACACTGTTCGCTCATGTTGAGCTTTCTGTAGGTCCCTTTCCACAGAGCTGCTCTCCAGCCAGGTGGATCCTAGACTGTACTACACTCCCGGATTGTGTTTTCCCAGGTGCATGACCTTATACTTGTCCTTGCTGAACTTCATTAAGGTTCTTGCTGGCCCACTCTTCCAGCCTATCCAGATCTCCCTGCAGAGCAGCTCTCCCTTCTGGAGCGTCTACTTCCCCACTCAACTTGGTGTCATCAGCAAACTTCTTCAGGCTACACTTGATGCCATTATCCAGATCACTTATAAAGATGTTGAATAACATTGGGCCCAATATCGATCCCTGGGGGACTCCACTTGTGACAGGTTGCCAGTTTGAAAAAAGAGCTATTTACCACCACCCTTCGGGTGCAGCCTGTCAGCCAGTTCCCCACCCACTGCACAGACCACTTGTCTAGGCCATAATATATTAATTTCTCCAGGAGGAGACTATGGGGGACCATATCAAAGGCCTTGAAGAAGTCCAGGTAAACAATGTCCACCACCCGCCCCATGTCAACCAGGCAAGTCACTTTGTCATAGAAGGCCACCAGGTTTGTCAAGCATGATCTACCTTTAGTGAAGCGGTGTTGGCTTTTCCCAATTGCGTGCTTCAATTGACTTGCGATGGCCCCCAGGAAGATTCGTTCCGTAACTTTCCCAGGGATTGAAGTAAGGCTGATGGGCCTATAGTTACCCGGATCCTCCCTCGAGCCCTTCTTGTAGATAGGGGTAACATTTGCCTTCCTTCAGTCCTCTGGGACATCCCCCATTCTCCATGACTTCTCAAAGATTATGGAGAGCGGCCTTGCGATGATGTCAGCCAGCTCTCTCAACATCCTTGGGTGGATGGCGTCAGAGCCCATTGATTTGTGGGGGTCAAGATCCTGTAGTAGTTCATATACTAACTCTTCCTTCACCGATGGTGGGTCAGTGTTTGGTTCAATTGGCAATTTTGTTCCCAAAGCCTGGGACCCTACAGTGCTGGTAAAGACCGAGGTGAAGAAGGTGTTGAGGACCTCTGCCTTTTCTGTATCGTTGGTGATTGATTCTCCTTTTCTGTTTAACAGTGGGCCTACGTTTTCCTTCTTTTTCTCCTTATGGTTGACATGTCTGAAGAACCCTTTCTTGTTATTTTTTATGTCTACAGCCAGTTTCAATTCAAATTGGGCTTTTGCTTTTCTAATTGCATCTCTGCACGCTCTGGCAATGCCCTTGTAGCTCTCGACAGATAATCCTCCACTTCTCCATTTCTGGTGTGCTTCTCTTTTGGATTTGAGTAGACCCAGGAGGTCATGGTTGAGCCATGGGGTCGTCTTGCTCCGCTTACTTCCCTTTCCTTTGTAGGGGATAAATTGGCATTGTGCTTCCAATAGAGAGTTCTTGAAGGACTCCCAGCACTCACTAGCTCCTTTGTCTTCCACGGAGGATTCCCATCGAATCCCTCCCAATTGAGCCCTGAGTGCACTGAAGTCTGCTCTTCTAAAAATCCAGAACCCTTGTCTTAGAGCTGACCTTCAGCACACTCAGCAGGATCCCGAACTCCACAAAATTGTGGTCACTGCAGCCAAGGCTATCACTAACCGAGATATTACAAAGCAGGTTTTCTTGGTGCGTGAATAGCAAGTCCAGCAGCGCCTCGTTCCTGGTTGGCACATCTAACATTTGTATCAGGAAACAGTCCTCTATACATTCCAGGAACTTGGTGGATGACATGCAAGCTGCTGTATTGTTCTTCCAGCAGATCTACATGACTAGATAATCCTGGTTAGCACAGAGGTGACAGGAGGCAAATGACGAAATAGCAATTGGCAAAGCCAGTAAATTCACGAGACTCGTTTTTTGAGAGGCAATACATTCAAAAGAAGAGAGCAGTCTGACAGAAATGCTAACATTTTCATTCTTAAGTAAAGATCTAAAACGACGTGCTGAAGGACAAACTGACAAGTTCTATTTAATCCTGCACAAAACCTGAAACTATCCACATCTTTTTGAGATGCATATTTACAAACAAGAGTGCTTTCTCTTTCATTTCCAGAACTTATTTGCTCACAGACATTCAACAAGAAACATTTCTTCAGGCAGAACTACTGGGTCTTTTGACATCTTCATATTCTCATGAAATACCAGAGTTCGAGTCAACTGAGCATGTAATACATCTGTGTAGTCATCAAGATAAGATTTACAGAATTACCTTTAATTCTTCTATGGACTGGTACCCATTGTTCTTGATCTTCTCTTTCATGGTACTAAAATCCATTGGGTTTTTAATGATCATGGAGTAGCCAGGGGCAATAAAGTCAGTCACAGGAAATGAAAAGAAAGAACTTGGATCCTTTCTGTTAAAGAAAATGACAGGGTTTTTTGTGTTTGAACTTATAACAAAGAACATATTGAGCCTGAAATTAAACAGAAAAGAAAGGACTAAGCTGAAAAGGAATCAAAAACGTAAAGCTAGAAATGGCTTGTGTCAGCAAAAACTTTCACTTTTGAAGGTTGAGAAGATCCCACACGCAAGCCCATATACCAAAGACGTCCTACGAACACATTTAAGAAGTTAGTTCTACACTTTGATAACTACCTGCATCCCAAGAAAATTAACAAAACAGAACAAGCCAGACCCTTTTTTTTAAGGTTTTGGCTTTTCAAAAAGTGGTTTTCTATTATAATTAAGTCATTGAAAAATAAAGGGAACAAATGTCATACGAATCTATACTTGTCATTCATTGCTTACTCTGAAATTAACAGAAGGAAAAAGCTTGTTGCTAAAAACTGTGATAGAACGTACGTATTTACAATTATGTTCATTTTCAGGTTACGTAATATTATAGTTTTTTACATTAAAATTTCGTAAGACTTTCAGTGGTCTCTGACATACACTGATGTTCCTGGGTGCTCTAAATAGCATTAAAATCAAATACAGTTGGTTGGTTTTTTGTCCTTCTGATCAGGCTTAGCTGATAAGCTGGCAAGAATCTCTCCTTCAAAACCACTGTTTGTTGTTTTTTTTGATTGGTTGGGTTTTTTTTGTTTAGTTTTTTTCCCTTTTTTGTTTTTCACTAAACTCTGTAGCATGAGACTGGCCTCCTATGCCAGGGTCGATACGACTCACACTGGTGAAACCCCTGGCATTTCAGGCCTTCTTCCTGAGGCTCACTTACAACTTATGGATTTCTATGCCAAGTTGTTGCAGAACAGTGCAAAGCATTTCTCTGTACATACTGCGGAAGCTCACAGCGCAGATATTCTGCAACACCCGTGGAACACTTGCACAACAGCTTCCAACTGAGACAGGACTTGAAACAAAAAGTGGCAGCTGCTTTCTGTATGCATGGAAAGGTAGCGAAAACGCACACACTTTTTGATGGTTGGTAGTTTCTTGAAACTGACACCTAGGTCTTGATAATTTAAAGTTAAGAGAAAACTCACAAAGTTTCAAGCTTTATCTGGTGAAACAGGTAAAGCGAAAGATCTTTCAACCGCTCTTGTACAAGTCATGTAGATATTATTAAAGTCAAAAGAACATCTTAAAGCACAGATTACTTGAAAGAACTGCAAATCTGATTGTTTTAATCAAAAGACATCTGGTTAATAAGACATTAAGAAAACATAGTTTAAGTTTTCAAGTGCGTACATCCTTTACAGTAAAATGGGAGAACTCAAGGTAAAAGAAGTTTTGGCAAGTTCATTCCAAACTCCTGTGCCTCTCTGAAAAAAGGTTCTTATAAAGAAAGCATCACATTACTGGAAAATGGTCCCATTTTAGGAAGTTTTTTAAAAGTACTCTAAACTTGAAACTGGAGGTGTTTACAAGAAGCCTAAACTGAGGAGAAATTGTAAAGTATGCATTTTTAAACTAGTGCTTAAATTCCTAAAATAGTCCTGTAAACTCATCTTTTTATATGCCTCTTCCCTTAACGTATGTTTTCATTTCATAGCTCTGAAAGCCTGCAGCACAGACATTTACCTCTGCAGCTGTCTCATGAGTTGATTCAGAGCTTCCTGAAGCGGTGTCTGCTCCACCTCTAGACCAAAAAGAAGCAGGGGGAGAAAGGGTGTGAGACAGAACTGACTGCAAGAGGTACTAAACTTCCAAGATACTAGAAATCAACTAAACAAAAATGATGCAACTTGAGAATTCATCATAAATGAAAAGAATACAGTGGCAAACCACACAATGCATATAGGGTATCTGCTTTTCTCACTGGCCTTCCTTAACATCCTGCTCACTCTGCCACAGGTACCATTCTGCAGTACACAGTAACATAATTCCAGAATTTTCTATGAGATGGGGAAAAACACTGAGACGGTAAAAAGCGTCAAGTCACTTGCAATAGACAGAAAGAACAATAAAATGTGAGACAAATAAAGAAAACCGGAATCAGCAAAAGAAATTTTTTCCCCTACCTTCCTGTTTTGATAAAGTACTTGTCAATGGTTTCTCTGATGGCAATTCCAATCTGATAGGGGTCTGACATTTCATTTCCTGTTCTCCCTCACTGTCTGTGTGGTCTCGGTCTCGTTTCTTTTTATCTTCCTAGAAAGAAAAAAGACTGTTCTAGAAACTTAGAACCTGCAAACCCAGCACTATTACTGTACATAATGCTATCTGGGTTTTTCAAGACAACCTCACATAGTTTAAAAAAAGTTTGTCTTTAAAAACTTGGTATTCTTTATGTACTGTCTCCATCTGCTGGACAATAAGGTAATTCAGCTATCCAATGCAATCTATCACAGAATTATTTTCTTTAAAAATGTGACAGGCAGCCACCTATAGTGTGACAGGAATGACCCTGCACTATTCTCTGCACAGAGAATTGTCTCCAGTGGAGGTCCTATGATGATTTTTGAAGGTTTTAGAAAAACAACTAAGAAAGAGTCAGGAAATTTAAAATTAGAGGTAGCCATCATGCTTCAAATAAAGGCATTATAATTACTTATCACGTTAAGAACCCTGAGAAATACATTTTTTTTTTTTAATTAAGAACTTGTAAAGTCTTCATTCTTTTTTATATAAATTGATTTAGACACAGAATTTCCTCCCCTTTCTAATTTTCTATGTTTAATTGGCTCTTATACTTGCCAATATTTTTTCAAAGATGAGAAATTTCAGATTACTTCACTAATCTTTTTCTAATAAAGGTACCTGGAGAAAAGGAATTGGCAAAACTACTATACCGAGTTTGAATGTATTCCAATTCAAGGATACAAGTTACAGTCATAACTGCTCAACTTTTGAGGTGAAGACTACAGAAAGCTGGAGCATTTTTGTTGTTAAAATGCACTCGCATCAATACGTACCTTAACTTTTCTCTTTCTTTTCTCTTTTTCTTCTCCAGGAACTTGTTTTTCTCCTTTCTTTCTCTTTTTCCTTTTTCTGTCCTTGTGTTTCTCATGTTCAGATTTGTCTTCGTATAAGGTCGAATCAAGTCCTGCGTTTCCAGTAGAGAGTTCGGCAACTTCACTTCCTCCAACTTTCAGCACCAGCTTCAGCGGCTTTTCCACGTATTCTTAAACCAGCAGAAAAATACGCCGTGTGAGTACCGCAGAACAAGCACCCTTACGGTCCGCACCAGCTCCCTGCCGCCTTAGAACCCCCCCAAATCCTGTCACTAAACAGGATCTCATTTTCCTTCCAGACCCTGCGACTGCTTCTGCCTCTGCTCCCGCAGCAGCGAAGCTGGGCCCGGGCTAGCCCGGACTGGCGCCAGCCCGCGCCCCGCGGCGGCGCCAAGACCGCCCTCCCGCCCCCCGCTTCGCCCCGCCGCTCTCACGCCGCACCGGCGGGTGGGCCCAGCCCGGCCGGGCCACGCTACCCTGCCCTGCGCTGCGCCGCGGTGGGTCGGACGGCGGCGAGGGCCGAGGGCTTGCACCCACTCTGAGTCCCCCCTCCCCAGCAGACCCTTCCCACCCACCGTCGTAGGGGTGCTTGTCCGACTTGTGCTTCTTGTGCTTTTTCCCCATGGCGACGGTGGGGGCGGCTCGCCCGGACAGGCCGCGCTGTTGTGGCGGAGACCACCCCGCCGGCCGGCCGAATGACAACGCGGCGAGAACGGGGGACCACGCAGCGCCCCCTGGCGGGCTGGAGGTACGGCAAGCGGCGCCGCAGCCGGCGCAGGCGCAGAGGCGGCGGCAGTTGGATGGCAGGGCCGGGGCGGAGACGTCCTGTTGCCGCGAGCTGTGCTCGGGCTAGAGGCCGGGGACGGTAGGCGTTTTTCTGCCGTGGGCTGCGCCCGGCCGCGGTCAGCCCGGGGTTGGTGCTGGCTGGCCGGCCCAGCCCCGCTCCGCTCCGCTCCTCGGGCAGCGCTGCCCCTCCAGAGCCCTCGCAGCCCCCCGCTCCCTCGCAGCTCGCCGCGGCCCCTCTCCCCTCGCACAGCCGCCAGTAAGCCCCCTCCTGCTCCCCTGGAAATGCTCCTTGCGCCCTACCTGAGATGATCTGTGCCTACGGCCCTGTCCCTCTTGTCCCGCACCCTTGGGTCTCTGGGGCAGCACAGCGGTTCAGTGGCTGTGGCGGGATGCAGCCTAAATACTCCTGTATTTACACTAGCCTGTGCTGCAGAATCTCCCCGGCCGTCGCTGTCGGTGTCAGGGGTCAGGTGCAATACTAGCAAAAGGAGTGCTGGGGAAGCCTGCTTTCCCAAAAGTGTAGTTTATGTTGCACCTGACTAGATACAGAGGCCTGCAAGGGTTGCCTGCTTCCTGGCCGTGCTGCCTGTTGAGGCATGCCAGGTAGAGCTCCAGCTCGTGGCAGACCTTCAATCTGGGATAAAGGCCGCTAGGAGCGGCCCCCTAGTCCCAAATGTTTGAGAACCTGTGCCCAAATTTTTGCTGGTGGGAAGAGCAGAGGCTGTATATGCCTGAGGAAGGGTAGAAGCACGGGGATGCTGAGGTATGTACTGATGAAAGGGTAGCAATGATCGTTGTGCCTGTCCTGCGCAGGCTGGGCCAGGCTCAGCCCTACAGACTAAGTGCCTAAATTTGCCAGCTGGTCTTGAAAGAAAATGCTTTATAATCAGTTTACAGATTTAAGGAAAATACCTGTTTATTTTCCTTTACAGGTTAAAAATAACTTAAATAGAAATTAGGACCTGCTAGAAAGAGTGGAAGTTAACACATTTGCCTTGTCTGGTAGTAATTCCCAAAGCAGGCAAATGCTTTTAAAAATTACATATAACACTGATTATATATTCTTTCAAAGTTAATAGTGTATTTGGTGATATTGCTTAAACTGCAGTCACCGCTGTTTCAACAACAGTGTAGGTATTGTTTTCTGCTAACACCTATTCTGTAATAGGTCTTGAAATTTCACTTCTGTGAAGTTTGGAGTGCAAAAATAAACCGTGTCTATTCCAAAAGAGAGGCTTTAATTTTATTCCCACACAATAATCCTGTATTCCACAAGCTTGTTGAATCACATGTGATATTTTATAGCCAAAGAAAATAATAGCTGTTAATTAGAAATTTATTATATGTGTGGCTGTACTTCTACACGAGGTTTATTTTGAAAGCTTGAGAAGTTAGAGAAGTCCATTGTCCATTCAGTCACTGGGAATTTAATCAGATGTGACAGATTTGTTTTGCATTTTACTGGTTATATTTACTGTCATTTAGTAACATACTCAGAGAATTGAGTGGGTGGTGCTCTGTAATAAACCACAACTTTCCTGCTTGATCTTACTCCAGTAGTTTGAAATTCAACTATACTAGACACAGTTGTTTTTCTAATTCACATCTGGATCCTTTAATACTCATTACATATGCAGTGAATGTTATTAAGCATATTTTAGTGAGAGGTAGAGGGCTTTTGCCTGGGATGTGGCCACACGTAGAAAACACAAGACTTGTAAATATTTAAAGGACATGTTTTATAGAAAGAAAAAAAAGTGGCTATATCCTCTATTCCCACAAGAGGATTGGCAGACTTTCTGTTTTTTTCTTTTAAATGTTATATGGCAAGACCATTTGTTCAATTCTTATTCTTAAAATTTCCTGCTTAATCTTGTCCTGAATTTAATGACATTTGAGAGAATTATACACAAACAAGTAATGTGAGATATTACCAGCATTGAAAGCTGCCCTTTTTAGGTGTCTCATTGAATAACATCCCCTGGATCAGACAACGATGCTTTTTCTTAACTGTTAGCGCAGGCACATATATGTAGAATACATATAATTTTTGCCACCCTCATCTGTAGCTCTCCTTTGCAATTAAAAGATCAGTATTTCTTTCTCCTAAAAACACTTGTGCAGCCTTTCAAAGCACAGTTCAGCTTGGGCAAGCTTGGAAAGAGAAGATGCTGCATTTCTCAGCAATGTTCAAGAGCATTGCTGTTGGGTCTTGCCACTTCCTTGAGAAATGAGCCTGTGTTCCTTCATACTCAGCTGGCTCTGCTGTTACCTGTAGCACCAAAGGAAAGCTAAAGGAATCTTATCCCTGCCTCCTCTTCCAATACGTTATGTCTTCTCAGCCCGGATTGGGGGCAGTCCTTCCAATTTCAGGGAAACTTAGGTGTGCAAAGAGGAAGAATGGAAGTCCTAATGCCCTACAAATCAACAGAGAGGCTGGATACGACTTGGAACAGCTGTCATTTAAATATTTGAAAAAGAATTTGTGATATCATCATAAAAAGGAGGCCTTACTATGACCTCCTATTTCCAAGCAATGTTTTTTTATATTTTCAAATATGTTATTTTTCAACAACAAATCACATTGTTTACAAATTATACTTTTGCCAGGTAAAAGTGAAAGCTGGTGGTTTTCAGAGCTGACTCAAGATTGCAAAAGCTTTGCTAGTACAATGTATGCGTGGTGCTGTAGCAGCTGAGCTGTCCGTGTAGGCAGCCTTAGAGCAGGACTAAGTGGATGAGAGGTCTTCTATTTCTTCTGAAGGTTACAGAAACTTTTATTTCATTTGAAGAACTTGGTTGTGGGAGTTGATTATAAAGATTATCACTTCTTATATGGGACTTCTTGAAGTAAATTTATCCTTCCCTGCATGATCTGCTTTTTGAGCAAAATACACACTCTGGTTAAGGGAACACAAATAGAGAAACTTCTGTTAATCACAAAGAAAAAGACAATATTACTTTGGACGTCAAAATATGTTGTCACCTAGGAAAGTTAATAGCTTTTATTGTTACTTGGTCTACATGTAGCTTGGTAACAAGATCTCCATGTCAGCTGAGGCTGTACGATTTTTGCTAATGCAAAAAAATGGTAGAATGCTTATTGTGACTGCAAACTGAAGTGCGTACGTGTGTTTTGCTAGTACGAACAAAGATATTTTAGCTGTCAACTGAATGGATTCCAGAATTGCATCACAGAGTAAGAAGGAAGTTTGTTGCAGCTTACGTACAGAAAAAATGCGAGCCGGGCTAGGATAAGAACCTCTGTGTGAACAGTTGCTTCTGAACAGTTGTTTTGAAAGGTCTTACCTATGCTCTTTGAAATACTTTTTGTTAGCAATCAAATAGCTGGCAGTAACTATCAGCAGGTAAAAACCTGCTTCTGATCACATTGTTTCCATGTATGATATTATCCAGAAAAAGTCTGTTGGGACATAATTTCTAAAATGCCATTTATAAGCCTATGAAGAGTTTTATCACTGTCTGGTATTAGAAATGCAAGGTCTCATTCTTGTTGGTTGAATGTGTAGAATTAATAATTTCCTTTCACTGCATATATTCTGAGGATCATGTTCCTCATCTTAATCAGCGTCAAGTTTCTACAGCAACTAGCATTTAAGAGTGAGAGACAATAATGTGCGTTGCTATCACTGTTAGCCACTAAGTAACGGAGAAAATGTTTGAAAATAGTCGTTCAAGTATTTTCACATGTACCTTCTTCCACCTCTTAAAGAACTTGGATTGAGACCTATGGATAGCGTAAGATCATGTTAATGTATATTCATTTCACTAGACATCAAATAATGTACTTATTTAAATTGGTCATAGGGTTTTTTTGAGATGTAGAGCAAAGAAGGATGCAATAAACACAGTCATTCCTAGGTTTGTCTTTGATCAGTGTGTATATAGCATAACCAATATAATTTAATATGTTAATGGAGGTATAAAGGACTTGGTGAAACTAGTGTAGTCCAGGAGGAAGAGGTAGATTCTGGTAGGAGCAGAAAGATGCAGAGACCACTGCAAAGCACAGGAGGCAAGCGTACTAAAATCTTTGGAAGGTTTCTGTGAATGTACAAGCATGTGGAAGCTTGGGATGCTAAAGTCACTGGGAGTTTTTCATGAGCAGGTTTAATTTGTAGCATATGACACACAGAAAAATTGGGATTAACAGTTTTTGCGACAGACATATATTTAAAACCAGTATTTTACATTAGCATACCTTTCTAAAACTATCCAAACACATATGGCTGAATTAAAGAATGTAGTCAGTATTTTATTGATTCATGTATTATTATCTATATGACTTTTAAATCAGGTATTCATTAGCTGAAAGATTCAATATAACTTTTCTTGATTCTGTGAGTATTAAATGGACACTGTTATTTTCCACGTGCATATGGCCTGACAAAATCTAGTGTGGCAGATGAAAGTTTTTCCCTTAGTTTGACTAGACTGTCTCATCATTAGGATGCATTTTCTCTTTTTTACTTTGGCACTGAAGTGCTGCATATTGTGGAGTGTAAGTCCTATCTGGAAGCACATCATGAATTATTAGTGGTGAAGACATGACACTTTATCTAAGAAAAGTAAACCTAATTCATTTACTCGTGGAAATAGGCAGATATCTGTTTCTACCCCAAGATCCTTAAGACTGTAAGAAACTTTATAACAAGATTGTAATTCAATCATAATTATGGATGATTACCTCATTGTCCATAGAGCAGCCATATTGATTATGCTGTTAGATGTGTGTGGGTATACTTGTGTAAGTCTGTGTTTTGCAAATAACTTTCCTGTGATCTTGTCCAAATCCTGTGGGCACCTCTTTTATAACTCTCTTTTGAAGTGAATTTATGCATCTGAAGAAATACCTGGTTGCACACCTCTCAACTAAAATAGCAAAAATTTTGCTAGATATGTGTGAAATTGCATGAAATCTAAACATTTATGACCTTGGTTCTTGGCTGCTATTGCTACACAGGTTGGGAAAATAAAACAGGATTCAGCTGGGTCCACATAGTTTCCCTCATGAGTGGAGATGGATGGACAAACGGGATTTATCCATCATCCCTGCTACTTCGTAGTCCAGTGGAGGATTTGGAGCGAACGAAGGGAGAAACCTGAATAGCGAACAAGGTGGAACTGAAGCCTGCCTTAGCAGTTGCAGCAAGTAATTTACAGAGCCTTAAGGAGCAGAGATGTCACTGGCAGAGGCTGTTTTTCAATGTAGAGCATTGTCTCCTATGGTGACTTGTTTCAGCCCTACCTGTTTTATCTTCATGCCCTTTCCCCCTTCTTTCCATTTAGCTAGTCCTTTCTGAACGCAAATCACACTTATATACCTGGGTGGGTATAGCCGAAATCTGCATCCCATTGTGGTGTTTACTTTGCTTAGTAGTTATATCCCTCCAGTTCAAACTTACTCTAAGCTCTTTAGGGCAGTACCTGTCATTGAGTGGTCTTCCTGGAACAAATAAGAAACAGAAGCTTCCCTCTGTATGCATGTGGCCACATAGCAGGGAAGTAGCTCTACTTCTGTGCATGTCTAGCTCAAATCTATGTGACTGCTGCATGCAACCTGGCTACTGTCTTTCTACAGTGCTTGAAACAGCAAGGTCCGAAGTTTTGCTTGGCATTTGCTATAATCGTATTGAAAGAAGTGTCTCCCTCAGGCTTGGAGGAGTATTTAACTTTTAATAAGATTCTCTCAGTAAGATAGTTTAAGGAATACATTAACATTAAAATTCTAGCTCAACATTGCCTAAATGGTGAGTTAATACTGTCTAAATAAGGAGCAGATTTCCAGATAAAGCCATGCCATGTTGTAGCAGTGTAAGATTGGCCATTGAAAATTAGGATGGAAAGTTTGAGCTGTAGTTTTCACTGATGTGTGCAGCCTAATATTTTTTGGAGTTGCAGCCAAATTATATTTACTATTGATTCTGAGTCTGATCCTGTTGCCCTCACTTGTGTGTGTAGTCCTGCTCCCTTAAAATACTTGCAAGCTTTGCTTGTTCAATTAAGATATTACAAGCCTGTTATGCATTTCCTTGACTCACTTGCTTGACCAGACTTTATTTGAACTCCTAAAACATTTTTTTTTCCACAGTATGACATATTTTAAATTTAATGAGGTATCTGAAAGTACCTGTGTTCATAGCAGACGCATCAGAGTACTCCATTAGACATGTGTATCACCCAAACAAAGGTGGAGATGAACCTTTTCCTACTAAGTTTTAAGTTGCTGTAAGAGGAGAAGCAGGTAATAATATTTACACCTATATTAAATTTGCACTGGTAAGCTATAATAGGAGAAAGATGAATACAAGTGTCTAGCTGAGTCTCTCAGATTATGCTCCAGTTAATTTTTTATTTTAGGTAGCAATTCAGCTTTTTAATTTTATTTTGTTTCTTGTAGTGTTATCTCTAGAGGAAACACAGTGAACAACAAAAAAAATAAGACCATTAGGCCACTTGGTGGTGTAATATGCAAAGGAAAACAAATCTGCCTGTTCAAGTGAAGGAAATGTAAGTAATAGACCATTTTCATGTGCTTATTATCTGATTAAACACAGTACAAGACACTACCATGAATAGTTAGTTTTTAAAGACCTTTAATTTCAAGCAGGTAGTCGAGTACATTTTGTAGGATAAATTCCAGTTTTAGCTCAGCTCTTACTGAAGGTGTTTGTGTTCAAGCTATTAATGGTCTGGTAGTTGGTTAAGAAATCCTGAACCAGTTCACAGTGGAAAACCTATAATTTAAAAATGTAGAGGGCCACATGGAATCTGCAGCCCCCACCCCCTATGTGTGACTTCAGTAACAGCTCTAGTTTTCATTTGCTAGAGTCTGGCGTCCCTCACATTAATAACAGGTGCAGCAGCTTCTCATCAACTCTGTGTTTTATACATGACTGAGAAGCTTGGGAGAAGCTGTGGCATTGCGGTACTTTGGGAGATATCTTGAACTGCACAAACTCTGGCAAGAAAGCAGGAGTAATGGGTGCCAACAGACCAGTGCACTCTCCTGCAAATGCATGCACCTGCTAAAGATACACGTGAGTTTGTGTGGTGGTACTGAAACACACTAACGCTTGTGCAGAAAATAGCAAAAGGGAGGGTAATGTGTGGAAGATCACATTGGTGGGGCCCATTTATTTCCCTCTGTGCAATAAGAAGACTGAAAGGTCCAGCCTTCCATCACCTTTTAGTTCAAACTTCTTTTAGGCTGATACAAAATATCCGAGCTCAGCAGCATGCCACAGGGTCTGCAGAGCAGTGTGTGCAGAGACAAAAATTTATACTCTGTGCACTGGTGTTCATGTCAAGGGAGTAAAGTGAGGATAAAAGAATCATTATAATGCTGCTCTGTAGATTCTAGCAGAAGTAAACATTTTCTGTGCTAAGTGGGGCCCACTAAGGAATGTCAGTTTTAGTCAAACTATTATTCTGAAATGGTAATCAGAATTTTCTCTTCTGGGGGAAAGAAAAAATGAAGGAAAAAAAGGGGAAGTTTCCGCTTTGACAGAAACATCAAAGTAACAGTTAAATTTCATTTTCAGATTGAGGCAGGAAAAAATAAAGATGTTTTGACTAGCATTTAGCTTGAGTTTGGTTTGGGTTTTTAGCCTACATCCTACAAATGAAGTAAAATTTAAGAACAGCTTAAGCCTGAGCTGTTCAGATTAAACTGAAGATATGAGTTAGCCTTGTCCTTGATGATTATATCAAATCTAGGTACTAAAAGAAGTAGCAGCCACTTGTGAATTTTAAGAACAAGTGACCAGGGTAGTGTCCAAGTGGGTACTAACCTACTGGGACCTTGGCCTAGGAGAATTTATCTGTGTCATATTATTCTGTTCCTCTGTCAGTCCTGAAGTGAGAAGGGGCTGACTCTACGTTGGTATGGAGCGTACTCCCATGCTTCGGGAGGCAGACAGCATTGGTGATGGTTGATCTGTTGCTCGTTGTGCTTGTTGGTGTGGGTGATGACATGCTGGATCATGTCCTCCTGAAATACCTTCAGCACTCCACAGATTTTTACATAAATTAGACCTGAAATATTTTTAACCTTCCCGTAAGAAGCCAGGTGGCAGATAATTGATCTTACGTTGTACATATTATCTCCTGAAACTTCCAAGTGGTACCGATGACCAAAGATGTAATGTGGGTGGGGAACACATGATATGTAGCATACATCTATAGCTCCTGTGGTATCCTCCACAATTTTGTTCTCTGAGTGAAATCTTGGAGGAGGGCAGCATAAAGAGAGCATACTGTAAGGTCACTTGACCCTTCAGATTGCTGATCGTATGTAACCAAAATAATACTATTTCAATATCTAAATATTAAGGACTTGTTACAAGCTATGAATGTCTTAGAAATTACTACTACATAGAAATTACTTTTGGTTTAAACTTCTGCTTTCTTTTTTATTTGGAACCCACTCAGTAGAATACCAGTTCTTTAGAAGAGGTTGGCTTGGAACAGAAAGTTGACAGTTGCAGAAAAGAGATGAAATTAAGTAAAAACTACAAGAGATTTGTCTGGCTAAGCTGATTTTAAGTCTTCCAAAGTCTGTGTGAATAACAAGCCTAATGTGGAATGAGAGGAGAGATGGATGCAATCTGTGGGGAGGAACAGGGCTCCACTGTACTCTTCTTATGCTTCTCTTTATTGTGCTGCTCTTCTGTTGAGAGGGTTTGGTGAAAAAAAGGTACTAAATGACAACTATATGATCAATTTTTTTATCATCTTTAAAGAAAAAAATAACTCATTTGCTCAAGGGAGTGGGGGAAGGAATTTAAGGATTTAAGCCTGTAACTGTTCAGATGGAGTCTTTTTGGTTAGACCTACATTCCTTATGTCATTGCTCATTAATGTTGTTGTACCAAGTGTTTATGCATGAGTGTCTGAGAAGAAGTGGATGTGATCAATTCAAAATGGCCCTGTCAGACTGCATGAAGAATTCACTCCGAGGTATATATGGAAATGCATGCTTTATGATTTATTGTGACAGAGTATTCACATTGCTGCTTTAAGTATTTCTCCAAATCTTTTCACAGTAGATGATCAGTTAGTGCTTTACTTATTCTTTCTATTAATTTAAAACATGAGAACAACAATATGGCCACTTCTCATAGGATTTGTATGTATCCTGTGAACTGAAATCAATCAGATCAGTGATGTGTCTGGTTCTGTCATCAACACGTTCTTAGGAGATCTGCCTCTTGTTGCAGTGATTTCCTTGTTTCCCTCTCTAGTAGAAAGTTAGGTGAATTACAGCACTCTGTAGGCCTTGGGGCAAGAAGCAGATTTGGATCTTGGCATTGGAATGGACTTTTTGTGTAGGTTTTTGTAAACCCTTCTTTCCTTTCTGCAGTCTTGCTGTCTCCTAAGGAGACTACTGATTCTAAAAATGGCTTAACAGGTTATAAAAGTTTACACAGCGTTGCATTTGGCAACTTAAATGTGTGGTGGCATGATTCTGTCCTGGTGTTACATCCTGACATTGAACATTTTCTCTGAAGGACTTTGTCTTGCATGCTGAGGATGGAATGATCCAATACTGTTTGGAGTTTTAAGCTCATGTTTTGTTTTTCACCCTGTCTTATGGCAGTCGGGGTGCCAGGAGCAGCTGTGCCTCAGTACCAACTACTTCTGAAGCAGCTCGGACCCCTTCATATGCTGCCAATATCTCTTTTTCTGTTGGAGTATAGTGGGCTTCGGACCCTCTGTATCCCCGACTCCAAAACCCTAGGGGTCGACCTCCGGTCTCCCCTGGTGCTTTCTGCCAGAGGCTCCAGGTAGGGTCATTCTCCCTGGCTGTGGTGTAGAGCAGGTTTTTTACATCTTGTCCTGCCCGGACTGGCCCAAGGCCTACTGCATGAACTATTTCCTGTTTAATCTGTTCAAAGGCTTGTTGTTGCTCAGGGCCCCATTTGAAATCATTCTTTTTCCAGGTCACTTGGTAGAGAGGGCTTACGATCAGACTGCAATTTGGAATATGCATTCTCCAAAAACCCACAACGCCCAAGAAAGCTTGTGTTTCCTTTTTGCTGGTTGGTGGAGACATGGCTGCTATTTCGTTGATCACATCCATTGGGATATGACGACGTCCATCTTGCCATTTTATTCCTAAGAACTGGATCTCTTGTGTGGGTCCCTTCACCTTACTTTGTTTTATGGCGAAACCAGCTTTCAGGAAGATTTGAACTATTTCCTTTCCTTTCTCAAAAACTGCTGCTGCTGTGTTGCCCTACACGATGATGTCATCAACGTATTGAAGGTGTTCTGGAGCTTCTCCCTGTTCCAGTGCAGTCTGAATCAGTCCATGGCAAATGGTAGGACTGTGTTTCCACCCCTGGGGCAGTCAATTCCAGGTGTACTGGACACCCCTCCAAGTAAAAGCAAACTGTGGCCTGCACTCTGCTGCCAGAGGGACTGAGAAGAATGCATTAGCGATATCAATTGTGGCATACCACTTGGCTGCCTCGGACTCCAGTTCATATTGAAGTTCTAGCATGTCTGGCACAGCAGCACTCAATGGTGGAGTGACTTCGTTCAGGCCACGGTAGTCTACTGTTAGTCTCCACTCTCCATTAGACTTCCGGACTGGCCACATGGGACTGTTAAAGGGTGAGTGGGTCTTACTAATGACTCTTTGGCTCTTTAGTCGGTAAATGAGCTCATGAATGGGAATCAGAGAGTCTCAGTTGGTGCGGTGTTGCCGCTGGTGCACTGTTGTGGTGGTGATTGGCACCTGTTGTTCTTTGACCTTCAGCAACCCCACAACAGAAGGGTCCTTTGAGAGGCCAGGCAAGGTAGACAGCTGTTTAATTTCCTCTGTCTCCAAGGCAGCTACACCAAAAGCCCACCTGTACCCTTTTGGGTCCTTGAAACACCCTCTCCTGAGGTAGTCTACGCCCAGGATGCACGGAGCCCCTGGGCCAGTCACAATAGGGTGCTTTTGCCACTCATTCCTGGTTAGGCTGACTTCGGCCTCCAATACAGTTAGCTCTTGGGATCCCCCTGTCACTCCAGCAATGCTGATGGGTTCTGCCCCTATATAGTTTGATGGCATTAAGGTGCACTGTGCACCGGTGTCCACTAAAGCTTTATACTCCTCTGGGTCAGACGTGCCAGGCCATCGGATCCACACAGTCCAGTAAGCCCGGTTATCCCTTTCCGCCACGTGGCTGGAGGCAGGGCCCCTCTAGTCCTGATCATGGCAGTCACAACTCACTTCCTGTAAATGTGAATCAAGAGTCCCTCTATTACGCTCAGAAATAAAATCTGCGCTTCTACTCCTCTGTCTGGGGACTGGATCACTGGAAATTGGAGCAGCAGCTTTGCTGGAAGAGCCTCCCTGAGTGACTGTTCTTCCTTGCAGTTCATGCACTCGTGCCTGTAGGGTCGAGGTAGGCTTGCCATCCCACCTCATCATGTCCTCTCCGTGGTCACACAGGTAGAACCAGAGTGTGGCCCGTGGTGTGTATCCCCTCCTTTGAGCCAAAGGATGCTTATTCCTAATAGCTGAGACACTACTCTGTAGAGGTGGGGAGCAGGACATACCTTCTTTGAGTTGCTGGACCTCTTGGGATAGTTTCTCCACAGCAGAGACTAGCGAGGAAGAGATATTTGTGTCGTAATCCCAGAGTCTATCAATCACCTCCGCCACCGTTGGTGTCTCGTCATCTTTCCAGGACATCACTGACAATGAGTTTGCATGCGAAGATGGTGCGCTCTCTACAAACTTCCACCACGTGGGTCATGTGCGCTCAGCTTCATCTGGATCTTTGGATGACCGTTGATCGTCCAGGTCACCATAAATCACCTCAAGCACAGCTAATTCTGTGAGATACTGGATGCCTTTCTCCATGGTTGTCCATTTTCCTGGGCAATATGTAACATCATCTTTAAAGGGATACCTTTCCTTCACTCCAGACAGGAGTCGCCTCCAGAGGCTGAGGGCTTGTGTTTTTTTCCCCAATTGCTTTGTCAACGCCCCCTTCCCCAGAAAGGGATCCCAGTTGTCTGGCTTCTTTTTCCTCTAATTCCAGGCTATTGGCCCCATTATCCCAGCATCGGAGCAGCCAGGTCACAATGTGCTCACCTGAACGACGGCTGAAATCTTTTCGCATATCTCGCAACTCACCCAAGGACAGGGATCAGGTGGTCTCTATTTCATTTATTACTTCTTCCTCCTCTCCCCGTGATGGCCCTGCTTTTTCATCATCCCATTCTAAACGAGTTGATGTCCGTTTCCAATATTTCGTCTTGTGTATGGGGCAACTGATACTGGCACAGGTTGATTATCTGAGCCAGCTCCAGTACTTGTCGTGGGGGTTTGAGTGGCCGCAGTGCCAGTCACTTTGCCTTTCAATCCAGAGACCTTCTCTTCCCCTTGGGAGCACTGAATACTGTTGAGCAGGGCTCGGTACGCATGGGCCAGGCCCCAGCACATTACAGTGGTCTGTGTCTCTCTGGAGTTCCCAGCATAACAACATACTTTCTCCAAATATTCTACTAGTTTTTCAGGATTCTGCGCTTGTTCAGGGGTGAAATTCCAAAGCACTGGGGGTGCCCACTGCCCTAGGTATTTGCCCATGCTATCCCACATGCCCTGCCACTGGTAACTATCAAGCCTTGGGGAGATTTCTGGGTGATATTCTTAAGTTGCTCAGTCAAAACCAAAACAACATGCCCAAAAACTAACAACAAGTGCACCTTAACCACCCAAGGATGTTCAAGATACAAAAACGTTGTTGTAACAAAGGCACAGACATCATAGAACAAAGTTGCAAAGATACTATTCTGTATTTCCTCCATATAAAGTCTCTCAGAGGAGGAGGTATAATTGCTAATTGCCTCAACAAGGTGGTATCCAAAGTACAGTAACTGTTTCAGCAAAAACCCCAAATACCAGATAAAGCTGAAAACGAGTGTTTGTATAACAAATCTTGTTGGCAAAACGTTACTAATCACAGCAGAACACAGCAGACTAAACAAACCAACACCAGACCCACAGCTGTTATTATCTCCAACCCTTGAGCCCCACGTTGGGCACCAAAAAAGACTGTTGTGGTTTAGCCAGCAGCTCAGCCCCACACAGTTGCTCACTCACTCCCCCACCGGTGGGATGAGGGAGGGAATCAGAAGGGTAATGCTCATGGGTTGGAATAAGAACAGTTTAATAACTAAACTTAAAAGAAACAACAACAGAAATGCAATGTAAAGGAGAACAATGAGAGGCGCAAAACCTCCGGGGGGTGGGGTGGTGGAATTACTGCCAAAACAAAACCACACACAAGACAGCTGCTCACCACCCACCAACTTGATGCCACACCACTCCTGAGCTGTAAACTGCCCCCCCCAATATACTGTTCATGGTGTCACATGGTATGGAATGAACCTGCCATTGGCCAGTCGGGGTCAGCCGCCCCCACCATGGCCCTGCCGCTTCCAGCCCCCCTGCCACGGGGCAGAGTGCAGGAGGCTGGAAAGGTAGCTGACCCCCCACGGTGGGGAGAATTAACCCCTTCTCAGCCAAAACCAGCACACATGTAAAAACTGATTCTTGTTAGACACTGAAATTTTAGCAGTTCCAACATTGATTCATTTTGTGCTGAACTACTTTTCATTCATAATATGTAGTTACATATTTTTAAGAATACTAAATGATATATATAAATGATGATAGTTTTATGCATGTGCATTTAGCAAGTCTAATTCTGCTCTCAGAGCATGTTCACATCAAGTAAACACTGTCATTCACTGTTTTGATTTGATCCATTATTATTCTGACATAATTAATGATGTATAACATGGGAAGAGATAATGCTAGTATAGCAGTAAGTGGTACACTGAGAGCTGAAACTACATTTTCCAGAGTTGTATTGCTAAGCCAACCTCATAGCCAAAAAGGAACAGAAATTAGTAACTTTGCACTTGGTGTGAGTACACATACATGACAAAAGTTGAACGGATATTATGTATCTATAAATACCTCTCCCAAAATGTGTTCTGTATTGGTATATCTAAGGCAGCAATGAAGACAGAAATGATGTGGACACTATGAACCTGTGTCTGTGCAGAGTTTTTTGTTGATCTGTGTTGCAGTCACATCTTTATTTTGCTGTATCACCATAGTGACATTAGGAGCCACTCTACCTAAGATTTACAACAGCTTCTATTGTAACAGCTTCCACCCTCATCCCCTGATGGTCAGCTACAACTGGCATGCTGCTTTGGGGATAAACGGTGAAGGAGCGCAGACAAAACTAATAATATTTAATTTAGGTCCTCTACCCCCAGCTCAAGATAGCACTTAAGCATAACTTTAAGAGTCAGGGTTCCGAATTAAGAAGTAGAATTGTACATGCAACGTTGGCTATGGTGTTGCTGTTATTTTCTTGGGGCAGGAGGAGAAAGGAGGGTGTGCAATTTTGCTGTGCAATTTTGGAGATTTCGTACATGGAATTCTTAACGGTTTCCATGTGCTGGAATATTTAATGATGTTTCCTACAGAAAAAAAAAATGCTTTTTAGGTATTTTGATTCATGTTTTTGTATGCAATACAATAAAATGAAGTTCGTGTTTATGCAGTAATCCATTAAGGTGCTATGTATTTAATCAACTTTGTCAAGGAGTGGTGGGATGAGGACTTACAGTCAAGAGCTAAGGGACAGAGGCCTAGCATGGATAGGGAGCCTGGGTGGACTACAGCATCTCTAATTACAGAGATTGGTTGGCTTAAGCACACATTATATAGTGGGGCCACAGGTCTGTCCAGAAAAGACAGTTCAAGGAGAGGTATAGTCTGACCCCGAATCTCACATAAACCTTTAGTTACACTGATTTTTTTCTCCCTCTAATCTCATGAACTCTTTATTTTAGAACTAGTACTACACCATGTTTCCTCTTCACTATTTTTGTTTCCTGTCATCTCTTGCTGCATATATTAATTTATTTTAGATTGTTGCTCAGTACACAGTCTTGAAAGATTTCTAACACTAAATCTAAATAAAAAGTAACAGCCTGTTCTGTGAAATGCTAAAAACTGAAGGATGTGAAGTAGAATAGCTTTATTCTAGTTGTTTTTAAATAATTTTCTGCTTTTACTACCACTTCCCAGTTATACAAATAACATGTTCAGGAGAGCTACAGAAAAAAAATGCTAGATACATAAATCTCAATTTCTTGGTTTATCCTGTTCTTTGGATGTGTAAAGATTACATATAGTTCTGGTCTTTATAACTAACATGCAGGTGTTCTACAGCTGCTTGTTGATGCCTCACTCAACAGTGCCTGAACACCTTCCCACCTGCCTGGAGGTGTCATGATGTATTCCACTGAAGTGATTAAAATAAGTTTTATTTTGTGAAAAAAAGGTGTAACACATGAAGTGAGTCTGAGCATTTATTAAGGATGAAGATAACATGAAGCAAACAGCTTTCTCAAAAGGGAGACAATATTTATTTACCTTACGCTCTCATGGTCCTGTCAATATCTCTGTAGTGTTAAAGCATGTCACAAAAATACAGCACTTCTTTAGCACAATGACATATTTAGCAGTCTCCCCAGGCTATTTCAGACTTTCATTAGAACTATATCATTCTGTGAAGGGTGCTTATTTATACACCTTAACAAACTGATTTAAAAAAACATTGGTTGTTTTTCTAGGGTAAATTTGGGATTGAAATCCAGATGACAGTGCCGATATTTTCACCTGGTTTACACAGGTGAATAGTTGACTTGAATGTCATTCAAGTACATTTCATTTTATAATGAAGGACTTGCATGGGCTATTCTTGACTACAGGCAACACTTTTTGCTTTAATTCTTTGGCAGTTATTCACTGACAAAGTTCTGCATGTTTTGCTGTATGACCCAGCTAGATATCTGGAGCCTTTACATTTATAACCAAAGGAAAAAAGCATATATGGCTTAACCAGGCTAGGGTGTGCTCCTATCTAATTCAGCTAAATAGGGGAGTAAAGGTGTAAATGTGATGACTTCTCTTAGCCAACAGGCAGCTAATTAAATAATAAACTTTTCAGTTAAATGCTTGCTTTTTCACACCTTGAAATAAGGTTAGACTTCTAATGAGCTCTGTTAATAGATTTCAAGCCACTTTGTGTTAGAAACAGATTGTAACATGCTTTGACTGTAGCCTTTATGTTATTTTCCTTAAACCAAGAAAGCTTATTCTGTGAATGTAAGGTTCAAGGCACTTGGCAGCCAGGATGAGCTTCTGTTTTTGTAATACTACCATCTTGGCTACCATGTAGGAGAACTGAGAGCAGGTTTTACAAAGGTTAAAAATACTTAAATTTTGATGTCAGGCTTGGTGGGGATTTCGTAGACCACACTGACATGTTCGAGAGATCAGAGGTTGATAGTAATATTGGCTGACCAGGAAGAGAGAAGAGCAAAATAGGCAGGACTACTGTTTCTTTCCAGGAAAGCTATAGTTCATAAACAGCAAAATGCTGCCTTCTTCGAAGAGTTTAGCTTAGCCCATGAGTGGAAAAAGTCTGTTTTACAGTTATTTGTTAGGGCAACTCCTGGAGTATTTTAGCCAAAATCCATTCAAAACTCAATTTTGTTCTAGAAATCAAGTTACTTTAGGATCACTTCAGTGCAGACAACAGACAAATTTGAGCTCCCTGTTTGCTTTCATTATAAATAGTTCTGAGTTCTGTTCCATAGTCTCCGTTTGCTACTGACTGATGCAGAGCTTCAGCTACTGAATGGTCAGAAGACATAAGATGAACATGTATTTTGTATCAGCTGTGAAAAAATGATGTTGAGTGACCGACCCCTTTGCAATCAGTAAGTCAACAGAGCAGAATCGATCTGTTTATTTCCGAGGAAGGCCAAAACTGAAGTGCTCCAGCCACAATTCTGAATAATTTGTACTATTCACTACCACATCCATCTGCATAAATAGACTGCCTTGCAGAATTTAGATGAATAGAAATGCCGCCTCCTTGGCTATATTAATGTCATTTATTTTTAATAGAGGGGAAAATTGAAATAAGGTCTTTATGGGAAGTCTGTTGAGGCAAGGAATCTGGGGAAAAAAACTTAAAAGTTAATTTTTTTTAATCTTGAAATCTTGTGCTTAGTAAGTGTTTAAAAATTTCTGGCAGCCCTGTTAGTAAAAATAATTATTCACAGCCTTCTGGGTGTTGTGGATCTTTTCATTTTATATGTTCAAAAGAAAGGGGGATTCTTCCAAATCTTCAAATGTACAAAAGTACATTAATTTCATTTTTGTCGTATTTCTTCATTGCATTAGATTTGCATGGGTTTTTAACGCAGAGATTTAGCAGTAGTGTGGCAAGGCAAGCTTTTTTTTTTTTCCCTAGGAGGGCATTTTGGGTCATTTTAGATGAAAGAAACTACAGCTCATGCTATTATGTTGGTTTCCTGGTTACAGTTCAGTTTTGATTCCTTTTCTAGAGGACATATGAAAGGGAAAAATGTTGGCAACTATATCGGACCTCTGGGTTGTTGTGTTCCTTTTTAATTTTAGCACAGATTCTAGTTAATACTTTTGAATAACATCAGCCTTCCTTCTCAGGTTAGTCCCACTGATAATCTTTTGGGTGGAAGGATATTTATTAATGGGGACTGCATCTGTAGAACTCTGCAAGTGATGGACCTTTTTTATTTGACCAGGGGAATATGATTCCCTAAGAATACAGAAGACTCACATAGTTAAAAAAAAAAGAAAGATAACACTTCCATTTACAAGAACATTTCCAGACACTCCAAGCACTGCATGATGCAGAGGCTATAAGGATGTCCACCAAAATCAAATTTTTCTGACAAGGCCATTGTTTAGGGCTCAATGTAATGTAAAGGCAGAGGAGGGAAGGCTGGGCAGTGTTTGCGTGGAAGGGGGAGTTCTGCATAGTTCTACTGCTAGTGACTAGTCCCTTAAATATCTGAGTTATGAGAGTGAGCATATCATATCTTTTGGATAAAAGAATTTTCCTGAAGGAAAATGCTAAAGTGACCTCTCAGTGTGAATTCTGTGTTACATCTACTGCAGGTGCAATGATGAATCACATTGCCTTTTTAAAAAATAAATTATCTAAATATATTAGAACATGTAGATTGTTGGCCATTTACTTGGGTGCTTAGGAAAAACATCTTCCAAAGCAGAGTTGTAGGAGTTTCTGGTGTCCGTAGCAAATTTGGTTGTGTACTTTCTTCCCTATTTATTTTTAGTCAAATGTAGATTTATGTTTCACTGTCCTTTACAAATCATGCAACCACTTGCTGATCACTTTATGATGGGGTTCGTTTCTCTGGGAGTGACTGGTACACTGAGTATTCTTGATGACAACTGGTACTTCATAAATGCAGGATATAAAGAGCAGAACAACTTTATTACTTGTTCAAAATTTTACAGGTTGTTTCTGTTAAGAGAGAAATTTTTATGTGGAAAGACACATAGAAGCAGTTCCTTATTCACAGACAGTACTGTTTATCTAAACATAGTTGGGATCAAATGGCAGCAAATAATTTCTTATAATTGTTTATAGTTCCTAGTCCTTTGTTTTAGAAAGTGCACTTGCTCCCTTTCTTTCTCTCTCAAGCTTTCTTGCAGGGGTGTATTACCATGCTTTTCTTCCTGTGTCCTTGACTACTTTTTTTTTTTTTTTTTTTTTTGCCTCTGGCTGCCTCAAGTTGGCTTTATATAGCTGTGTGTGACTCTGCGAGAAATCTTCAGGTGGATTTTAGCATTCAAATATGAAGGAAAGCCTCAGTCCACCTGGCTCAACTTATAGAACTTTAGGGTTGCAGAAACTGTGTTGGGAATCGTGGCTGCCTTGTTCAGCTCTTACTGTGAAAAAACGGCCATTAAGCTGCTCTCATAATAGCACGTAGCTACTGTACCTGCTAGCCTGAAGTCAATTTACAAGACTACCAGTAGTCTTCTAGACTACTTTTTAATGGGGCAGAAAACCCCATTCCTAGGGAGCTGCCTGATCTTCATTATAACATTTTAGCCATTAAGCCATTGAAAAGCTTGAATGCATGCCTATTTCATGCACCAAAAGACCTCGGGAAGACAACTAGAAGGCTTTTGTGTACGGCTTACACCACTTGGAATGCCAATGTTGTGCTACCTCCTTTTTGACTCATTTTATTTGAACATATTATTCAGCATTTCAGTCAGCATTGGTTTTCCAGCAATACTGCATAGAATTGAGATGTGGATATAAATGCAAGGATATCTGACATGATTGCAGATTTGATAGTACAGGAATTCCTGCTTCTATATGGATCTGAAGTTCCATATTTCATTGTCTTAGTTCCACAATCAGCTATACATTTGCTTAACAGTAGGGAGAATCTGCTTTGTGGATCTATATCAATATTGATCTCACAGAGAAATATAACAGAAATTTTCTTATACACTGTGATTATCAAACTGATACTAGCAGCCTGTTGGATTTCATGTTCATGTGACAACTGCTACTTCTTTTTTTATGGAATTTGATAGCCTTAGACCTACATTTTTGTTTTGATTAACTTTAGAATATAACACATTAAAAGGTTGTCTGTTTATATATACTCTTGGTGGCTGCTTTGTTGCTATAGAGGTCAAGGCTTCATTGTGCGAGGTACCTATAGAAACATGGTCCTTATGCAAAATACCTTGCCATCTAAATGCGAACCAGAATGGAGCTGCAACTTTTTGTTTTTTGGTGATGTTATGGCTCAGAATATTTTTCTATACCTTTAGCTAATCATATTTTGAGTGGCTCAAAATGTGATATACATCAGCTCCCATTAGAAACTGAAAGCTTTTAAAACTGAGGAAGAATTTCCATTTCACAGTTTCATTTGTTTATAGATTTGTACTTGTGTAATCTATATGTGCCTGGATTAAAAATAAATGAAACAGAAAGACTAAACAGAACCTGTAGTACTGCATGGGGTTGCTGTTGTGTTTCTGTGCAGTAGGACAGGTGCTTTCAGGGACTACTGATTCACTGGGACTGTCGCTGTACTCAACAGATGTAGTTGAGAAGCATTGAATGTGCTCATTTTTTGTTTATACTACTTAAAGAGTTCAGGGTAATGGGACAGAATATTGTTGAAGGAAACAGTATCTGGGAATAGAGAAAAAAAGATACTGCTAGGATTGAGCTGTAAATCTGATGTTGTTACAGTGTTAACCACCCAATGACTAAGTGTCTCCTTTCTTAGATGACTTAGATGATTGGGCGAGGGAGGGGGGAGAAATTGTGTCAGTGTTTTATTTACGTTGTTTCTGTTCTTTTGGAATGACATATGTCAGCCTTTCTTTAAATGTGATTCTTCTAATGTAACTTGAACATTTTTTTTAATTAATTAATTATTTGGGGCTTTTTACTCAAGTTTATTCTCTCTCCCCAGTGATAATTAATTATTCTTTTATCCTAGGTATTATACAGTGCCCAGTGAAGCACTCATTGAAAGGCTATTTGATGTACTGAAGGAGAGATGAAGGTCTAGTGAGATATAAGTATATAACGGTGCGACAGTGTTGCAGTTCAGATGAACATAATGGGTGATTTAACTTATACGAGAGGTATGTATTATGCTATAGAAAGTTCTTATTTATATGTTTACTATCATATAAGCTAGTATAAAATGCTTTTTTTTAAAAGAGAGTAATTTTGACTAATATAAGCGGAAACTATGTGCATAGTCAGTAATTAGTATTCTCATCATAGCATCAAAGTAAAAATATGTAACATTACTTTGGGGATGTTATTTTGGATGAAAGAATGCTGTGTTTCAAGGCTAGTGGAAAGTATGATTAATGCTTTAGAAATGAATGATTTTGGATGTTTTTATGTGTGGCAATACTGCCATACCACTATGAAGACTTAGTTCTGGGTTGTAAATGAGCTTGAGCCCTACAGCTCCTTGTATGACATGTTTAAAGGTCATGACCCTTTTAGGAGTTTTATTTCTAAAAGTAATGGAGCAGAAATAGCTTCCTTTTTGAAATCTTTCTAGCAGAGGCAAATGTTGAATGCAAATTCAGTTGGGTTCCTTAGTAGTTCCTTCACAGTGTCTGTCCCATCTAGTTTCTTGTTTACAGCTGCTATCCCAGCTGCTTACAAGCAGATGGCTGTTTACACCTGATGCGAAGAAATGACAAATGACGTTGCAGTTTGAAACTGGTCTTTCATTAAGTGATCTGCTAGTTTCTGTGTTTCTTCTCTGTGGTCCTGTGATAGTGAAAAATAGTTTGAACTACATTGATTATATAGATTGTATTTCTGGGAGAATGGTGATGGAATCATTGAATGACATGAACCTTCTATCCAAAAGGAAGAGTCACTCTTTGAGCTAGTTTGTACCGGAACGCTTATGGTGCAGCAAGGATCTGACGAAGTCAGAATGAGGTGATGCAGAGATATAAGACTTGCAGCCCAAAAGCACAAGATAGAAAAAGAAAAATCATGATACTGTCATTATCAGAAATTGAATGAAAAAAGTGGTTAAAATGGAGGGTTTTATGAGAGGAAGCAAGAACAGAAATGAGGTCAGGAATGGAAGACCAGCAGAGCATGACTTTGGAATGGAAACAAGACCATACTTCTTAACTACCTTGGATGAAGTGGGGCTGGAAGTAGACTTGTTCCTTCCTTGTTCTTAGTAATTTTTTCTCTGAAAAGTTGTGAATAATACATAAATTTGTCAACTACACAATTTGTTTGAAGAGATTGCAGTGATCTTTCACAGTGATATCTTCCCATTTTATAAATTTTTAAAAATCACATTTAATTCATATGCTGAAAATTATGTGGGTAGCAATTGGAAAGAAATATTTCTTGAAAGATGCCAGTCGTTTGGGATACCAGATGAGAACAGTGGCATATAGAAATATTTTTTTTTCATGTGAAAGATGTTGGAAATCTTCACCCCAGTGAAGTACTTCAAAGTCACAGTTTATAAAGCTATTGTTTGCAATGCAAATATGGAAACGAACCTTGTCATTTTGCATTCATGCTCTGCTCCACAGCCTAGAATCCAGGAGAGCTTTGGAAACCCATAGCTGGCATTGTAATGGTGTATGGCTTTACCACAGTGTGAATTCCTTTTAATGTCAGTTTCTCTATGGGGGATTAGCCTCCACAGATGTCACAAATCCTGGGAATATCTTCCATGATAAAAAAAGGAAAGCTGGCATCTCAACTGTCATTTAATAATCTACAGACTCGTTAATTTATGTGTTTTATGATATTTGATACCCACAGACACAACAAACCTGTTCTTCAAATGCTTGCTGGTTTGATTGCAAAATGTGTATTAATTTATGTTCTTGTAGAACAGTTAGATTATAAAATTCCGTGTTGTCTTTGCTTTGAATCTTTTAACATACCAGTGGATAAATCAGGAGTGCTGATGTTCCCATTATATATGTCTTAAATCAAGCCTCTTTAAATAATAACTTCATCCCTCCTTTTCTCTCTCTCTCCTCCCTCTGTAATGTTAGTCTAAAATGCTGATTAAGGTCAAAACAAGTTTATGCCAGTTAAAAACAGACATATGGAAAGTTCCAGCACTGAGCCCCATAAGCTATGAGGGAGGAATTTATAGCCTCGCAATGCTCCCAGTGCTTCTCTTTAATTAACTACTCTAAGCATCCTAAAATTCTCAACAACAATCTGCCTGACAACAGGGAACCCTCTAGATCTGCATATAGTAGTAATCACCCTGCCCAACAGTATTCTATATAGATGATTATATCAGGTGGTCTGTGACCTCCAGCAAACTATTACATTTCTTGGTCTGCACTGAAGATGTGAAAAATAAGTTGGATCAATTGTTTTGCTCTTATTTAAAGAAATTGTATCTTAACTTCCACTTACTAATTTTACTTGTAAAAGCATGTTTGTTTCTTTGTTTTTAAGAAATAGCCCAAAAGACAGAATTCCACAATGCTTTTTAGCATGTAATCACATGTATTTCTCTTGTAAGTGCTGTTGTTCTTTTATATGGAAATTTTCATTTGCTTGCTTCAAAATAAGGACACTTAGCTGTCCTCTGGAGGAATAAAAAGAGACAAGTGTGTCAGTATTTAATCCTTTTGAAGAGGAGGTCCTCAAGATCTGTATTCCAGTAGTGATCTAAAAAAAAAAAATGAGCCTACCCCTTGCTTATGCACCTGAAGAGCTATCTCAGTAGCTCTTGTAGCCACAGCATGACACAGGGAGCCCGTGCTTACTAGGTTATCTGCTACCTGTTATGACTGTAAGGTTCTTTTCAGGGTTACTGCTTCCCAGAATACTTCATCCATGTTCACAGATATATGATCTCAAATTTGGCTTTCTTTTATATGTTCTTTAATTGGATATAAATGACCTAATCTTACTATGATTCAGATCTCCATCAATTGTTACCTGCAAACTTTATCAATATTTATATATTTTCTTTTTTGTTGCTGTTGGAATGATGAAATACCACTGACCACAGATTCATCTTGTCCTAATAATGATTCAATTTTTAAATAATTTATGTTTGCCTGTTTTTTTTTTCTCACTAATTATTAATTGAAATTAAGACAGTTATTCATCAAAGATCTTCAGCAGTGGAAGTGCATTGTGTCTGTACCTCCCACCTTCATCAACCAAACTTGTTATTTCATAAAAGAAAGAGTTTAAGTAAAACTGATGTAACCTTTATGATTTCTTCCAAACTACCTTGTGATTAGGAGATATGTATGACTTGTAAACATCTAGAAATTTTTCTGCTTTGGTTTTTAGAATTCAGCTAAACGCCCTCTTGTAATAACTACAAAAAATATGATAAGGCACAAAGTAGTGTTATACAGTTGCAATTGTTTTTTATAATGACTAATGACTTTGGTGTGGTGTTGATATGTCCAAATTGGCTGGCCTGGGGCATTAATTCAGTCACAAAACTTAGGGAAGCTCTAGCACCTGCTGAGGTTCAGGGTAAATATTTTCATTGTTAACTTGTACTGTGCTTTGTACTGGTAGATCTTCTGCTTTCAATCTAACCAGTTTAAAGCAATGTTGGTTATGTTTGCAGAGTTGCTATTAAAGATGTGTCTGTAGGGTGTAAGGTTTTGGGGACAGGTTACAAAAAGGTACAGAAAATTGAAGCTCCTTGCTTATTGAAATCCTGATGTGTGGTTGCTACAGTGGTACTAAAACCAAATAATGACACATTTCCTTCCATGAAATAATGTTACTGTCTTTGGTTCCAAGTTTAAGCTTCTCACTGTCAGGGGAAAGTATTGATCAATTCACAACTGTGAAAAAAACGCCTGGAAAAAATATGGCCTTTGGGAGATATGTTGCCTTTCCATTTCATTGGGTGAGACAGTGCTTTTGTTTAAAGAAAAGGGTACAGAGCAGTGAATGAGTTCTTTCCACGTTACTTTAAAATCTTTGTCATGTTAGCTGATATTTGTTTCCTTTTGAAAACAAATTCTGAGTCATCCCCTCATTTCTTTTCTTACCTGTGTCCATGACCCTGTTGTTATACCATTGAACCTCCTCATGTATCTGTTATCTTTTTTGGATACTGGCCAGAATGGGTCACTGTCTCAGATGAGGATGTTTCATTGTTTTGTAAAATACCATATGTATGAGCAAATTTCTGAAGCTACACAGGGCAGTTAGAAGTATTCAGAATTAACTGAATTCATTTAATTAATTTTTAACTGAATACTTCACTCCCTTTCTACCTTTGAAAATCTTGCTCTGAAAATTTCCCTCTAGAGTTGTCTGAATGAGGAGGATACCAGATGTCTGTGTATCGTGATTTCTTACCCACTACATTGCTGTGTAAATCTAGTAAGTGAGGATCAAGATACTTTGTGATATGCTCTACCATGTCAAAACAGTGGCTAAATCTTTTCACTGAAGTGGTGATTAGGAAATTTGTATTTAATCCAAATAGTCTCCAAGTGTCACTACAAAGAAGTAAGACTTAATTGCATTGTTGTTTGTGACATATATTGTATACAGTACTAGTTAGGATAACATGCATCATATAAAGATTTTCAGTATCAGCTTTATTATTGAGGGAGAGAATTTGAAAATTCTGGTGTATTAACATACTGAATACATTTCTGCTTTCTGAAGTTCCATATATTTTGACTTAAAAGTGACTCTACCAAGGGTGACATCAACAGAGGAAATATTTAGCTGTTTTTCAAACTTCTATGTATTTACAACCACTGCTTCTGCTTACTTTAACAAATAAGTAGGACAGGTTCCAGTAAAACAGCATGTAACACCTAAGGAAACTGGAAAATGTGGACTGGTTGTATGAACAAAAATTCTGTAAACTGCCCACATGTCCCAGTCCCAGTGACTCTCAATGAAACATTTATGCCTGTGAGTGCTCATATTGCTTGAGAAAGTGAGATTTACCCCACACCAGCACATCAAAATTGTGGTGCCTTTGTAGCCCCAATATGTATACTCAAGTTAGCTTTAAGCTTCAGTAACAATAGCAGCAAAGATGTCA